>NC_142517.1:20035000-20351250 GCF_057876585.1 Rhinolophus sinicus
AGGGTAAATACAGTGTGCCCAGTACTAATTTACTAAATTACTCTGAGACTTTTTCCCCCTAGTAATTGGCATTATTTTTTAAACATTATAAATACAGATAAACATTAATTTAAAGTAGCTCTGGGAAGACCTGAAACTGTAAAAACACCTAGAAGGAAACACAGGAAAGAGCTCCTTGACACAAATCTTAGAAACACTTATTTGGATATAAAACCAAAAATACAAACAACAAAGACACAAACAAATAAGTGGGACTACATCAACCTAAAATGGTTCTGCACAACAAAAGAAACACTCAACACAATGAAATAGCAACCTATGGGATGGGAGAAAATATTTGCAAATCATATCTCTGATAAGGGGTTAATAGCTAAAATGTATAAAGGACTCATACAACTAAATAGCAAAACCAAACAAAAACAACGACAAAAAAAACAACCTGATTTAAAAATGGGCAGAAAAACTGTATAGATATTTTCCCAAAGAAGACATGCAAATGGCCCACAAGTATATAAAACTATGGTGAGTATCACCTATCATCAGGGAAATGCAAATTAAAATAACATAAATATAATCTTACACATATTAGAATGGCTATTATCAAAAAGACAATAGATAACTAGCGTTGGCAAGAATGGAGAAAAGAGACTCTTGTTCACTGCGGATAGGAATGTAAATTGATACAACTACTATGGAAAATAGTACGGAGGTTCCTCAAAAAATTAAAAAAGAACTGCCATATGATCCAGCAATCCTACTTCTAGGTATAGATCCAAAAGAAATTGAAATATACTACTGAAGAGATAAACGCACACCCATGCACAACCATGTTTATTGCAACACTATTCCTTAATAGCCAAGATAAGGAACAATCTAAGTGTCTGTCAATGGATGAATGGATAAAGAAGATATCTCACACACACACACACACACACACACACACACACACACACACACACACACACATATTCTTCAGCTACGAGAAAGAGCAAAATCTTGCCATTTCTGACAACATGAATAACCTGGAGGACACCATGCTAAGTGAAATAAGTCAGGCAGAGAAAGGCAAGTACTATAAGATATCACTTAAATGTGGAATCTAAAAAAGCCCAACTCGTAGAAAAAGAGTGGAATGGTGGTTACCAGGACTGGGTGGCGGGGGAAATAGAGAGATATTATATTGGTGAAGGGGTACAAATTCTGAATTAGAAGATAAATATTTTCTGGGTATCTAATGCACAGCATTGTGATTATGGGTAATGGTACTGTACTATATACTTGAGAGTTACTAAGAAAGTAGATGTTAAATGTTCTCATCACACAAAAAAGATTGGTATTTATGTGACGTGATAGAGGTATTAGTTAACACTAAGCCAGTAATCATATTGCAGTATAAAGTGTATCAAATCAACATGTTGTAGTACACCTCAAGTTTACACAATGTGGCAGGCCAATTATGTCTCAATAAAGCTGTACATCAATGCTGAGTAGCAACAGACTGAGAACAGCCAACTCAACCCTGAAGGAGAAGAACAAAGTTGGAGGATAGACATTTGACTTCCAGACTACTTACTATTATGTAATATAAAACTATATTAATTAAGACAGTGTAGTACTGATGAAACAATAGATAAATATATTCAAAAACAGAACAGAGAACCCAGAAAGACGCCCACATAAATATATCCAATTAACCTTTTACAAAGGAGCAAATACAATGGAGAAAAGACATTCTCTTCAACAAATGGCGCTTGAACAGATGTCCACATGCAAACAAATTATTTTAGACATAGACTTCACACTCTCCACATATATAAACCCAAAATGGACCATAGAACTAAATGTAAAACACAAAACTTCAAAACTCTAGAGATAACATAGGAGACAATTAAACGACTGGAGCATGATGATGATTTTTCCATACAATTCCAAAGGCATGATCCATGACAAAAATGATTGATAAAATGGATTTCATTAAAATTAAAAACTTCTGCTCTGTCAAAGACACTGTCAAGAGGAAAAGAAGACAAGCCATAAACTGGAACAAACTATTTGGAAAAGACACAGGTGATAGAAGGCTTTTATCCAAAATATGCAAGAAATTCTTAAAATAACTCAACAATAAAAGAACTCAAAAATAAAAAGCCTGATTAAAAAATTGGCAAACACTCTGAAGAGATACCTCACAAAAGATGATATACAGATGGCACATACGTGTCAGAAAAAATGTTCCTCATCATATGTCATCAGGTAAATGCAAATCAATACAATGAGATCCACTATAATCCTATGACAATAACCAAAATCTGGAACACTCACAACATCAAATGCTGGTGAAAAGTGGAGCAACAGGAACTTTCATATATTACCGGTAGGAATGCAAAATGATACAGCTTCTTTGGAAGACACTTTGTGATTCCTTACAAAAACAAACATACCACTCTTACCTCTATAATCCAGCAATTGTATTCCTTGATGTTTATCCAAAGAAGTTGAAAACCTATTTCCGCACAAAAATCTGCAAACAAATGTTTATAACAGCTTTATTCATAGTTGCCCAAACTGGGAAGCTACAAAGATGTCCCTCAATAGGTAAACACCTAGTGATACATAAACTAGTACATCCAGACGATGGATGTGGTTCAGTGCTCAAAAGAATTGATATATCAAGCCATTAAAAAGCACAAGGGAAACTTAAAAAAAAACATATTATTAAGTGAAAGAAGCTGATGTGAAAAGGCTACTTGATTCCAACTATATGACACTCAGGAAAAGAGAAAACTATGGTGGCAGTAAAAAGATCAGTGGTTGCCAGAGAAGAGAGGGAAGGGAAGGATGAATAGGCAGAGCACAAAGGATTTTTTAGGACAGTGAAACTATTCTGCATGATATTATAATGGTGGATACGTGTCATTAGACATCTGTCAAAACCCATAGAATGTACAAAGCCAAGAGTGAACCCTATTGTAAACTATAGACTTTGGCTCATGATGTGTTAATATAAGTTCATCAATGATAACAACTATACCACTGTAGATCAGAATGTGAATTGTGTGTGTGTGGTGGTGGGAGGTGGGAGGGAGGCGGTTGTTGTGCATGTGTGTGGGCAGGACATATATAGGAACTCTACTTTCTGCTAAATTTTGATATGAACCTAAAACTGCTCTAAAAATAAAGTCCATCAAAAAAATTAACTGAACTCTCATTTCTTGTTTATAACTTCCAAAGGAAACTATAATTTGTACATGAGTAAAACTATGCACGCTCATAGTTATTTTCAGTTGCCTCATAAAAATTACCATATCAATTAAGGCAAAATCTATAACTTTTAAACTTTAATAAATATACCAACCAGTAGCAAGACTGATGAAAAGCAAAGGGGAAGAAGAGTTACATTACATTAGGAATATAAAAATGGGACACTTCTACACATACTCTAGAAACTTATTTTTATAGAGGCACTAAGGTTGCCTATAATAAGTCACACTCTTTTTCTTTCTTTTTCTTTTTCTTTTCTTTTTTATTAGTTTCAGGTGCACAAAACAAAGTAATACTTAGACGTTTACCATTTATATCCCTTATAGTGTGTCAACCCCCCCTTCCCCATCCACTATCCCTCTGATAAGTCACACTCTTGACAGTCCATTCCCTCCCCTTAAGTACAGGCAGAAACTGTGACTTGCTTCTAACCAGTAGAATATGGAAAAAGGAAAAGGGTATTGCAGATATAATTAAGTCCAAAAATCTGTTGATTTTGAATTAATTAAAAGGAGATTCTCTTGGATAGGCTAAATTTAAAACAGGTTACAGACCAGGACCCTCTCTGAGGTGGGAGATTGTCCAATTGACATTGAAAAAGCCACCTGCCATAAGTTCGTCATTAGCAACTGAATGGATTTTGCCAACAAAGCAAAGAAGTTTGAAAACTATCTTTCCCAGTTGAGCCTCTGATGAGAACGCCCCTTTGCAGACATATTGACTGCAGCCTTTAGATGCCCTGAGCAGAGGATCCAGGTGAGTTGTACCCAAAGAACTGACCGATGAAAACTGAGATAAAAATATATAGCGTTTGACTGAGTGAATTTGTGGTAATTTGTTATGCAGCAATAGAAAAAACTAATACAATTGCCCAATAGGACAGGAGTGATTTAAGAATAGGATATCCTAATAAATAAATAAATTTCCTTTTACAAACCAAATCAATAGTAAAAATGTTTCCCTCTGAAAACACTGGTGTTCTACATATTACTACATTTTAATTTTAGGAAAATATCAGAGACAGAGATAATCTTATATATTATACAAATAATTTGGACAAAGAGTAAAAATTGAAATTGAAAGCTATTATATTCATCACCTAGTATAATTTGCCATAAGAATGCAAGAAAACGTTGATACATACAAATTATCATTGTAAACCACCACATTAACTGATTAAATATAAAAAGAAAAACTCTCAGTAGATACAGAAAAGCCATCTGACAAACATGTACCAATTACAATAAATCCTAGCAGTTTGACAAACCTTTCTGCCAAGAATCAAAGTAATAACATACTTATGAGAGAATAATATAGTCATTTCCTTTACTGTAAGCAAAATGCCAGCTTGCTCACTAACAGCTCATAATCATCAGGGTACTGGAAGTCCTAGGCAAAAAAATGTAACCAAAAAGTTGGGAACAAAAAGTGGAAAATGAAAAGAAAAAATGTGATTTTCTTTAAAAGATCACGTAATAATGCCAAAAATCAAAAAAAAAACCCCACTAATATTAATTTATCTATAGCTATGCAGAGTAATTGTGTCAAAATATAAATGCAATAGCATACAAATGAATCAGCAGTAACAAATAATTACTATATATAAACAGGAAAAGGTATTGAACATGACAAGCAAATTAATATATTATGTGAAGCCACAAAAAGTTTTCAAAAGTTAGTAGAGAAATTTCCTAAATCTTATTGCATTTCAAAATTTGATTGTATTACAATTCTAAAATCTCCAAGATGTCAGAAGCATAATGAGTAATGTTATGAAAAAGGAAAAGGCATTCACATATAAAACTACAGACTAATTTAAATACAAAATTTAAGAACAATAATTATATATCCAAAAAATAATAATACAAACATTAGAGAAAAAGCAATAAAAAACAAAAACAGGACCATTATCATAAGAGGAAACCAGGATTAATGAATATGCAAATTTATTTACAACTGTGATAATACTGTATTCTATTAAATTAGTAAATATTAGATGCTTTCAAAATCCCAAATGTTGGTTGGGATGAGGGAAATAGAAACGTAATAATAAATTGCTAGTGGGATTGTAAATTTTCTAAATATTTATGACAGAATTTCTTTAATAAATAGTGAGATTTAAAGTGTTCATTCCCTATACCCATTAAGAGTTCCACAGGAAACACAGTTTCAATGCAGTATTGTATGAAAAAGCAAATTTGGAAAGAATTCTCATTAGAAAGGTAGGAGAATGGAGTAACAAATACACATAAATGATAATCCCAAAATCTGCATATACTATTCTACCTTTGTACATTTATGGATAATTTATGCACATCATAATATACATATAAGTAAATATTAATAGTGAAAGCCTTGTAATG
This sequence comes from Rhinolophus sinicus, assembly GCF_057876585.1. Classification (NCBI taxonomy): domain Eukaryota; kingdom Metazoa; phylum Chordata; class Mammalia; order Chiroptera; family Rhinolophidae; genus Rhinolophus; species Rhinolophus sinicus. The sequence goes on from NC_142517.1 coordinate 20,040,622, forward strand.
AATTTAAGAATCCTTTTCATAAGTGATAATCTGAAATATTCATCTGAAAATGGAAGGCTGAATGGTTTCTTGAAACCTGAAATCCCAAATCCTCAGGTACAAAAATGAAATATTTTTCCTTTGAAAAACAAACAAACATTCAAGCGTAAGAAAATAAGTGTATGTCACTGAAGTAAACCACAGCAAGTGATATGTGAGACTACCACAGGAACCCAAAGAAACAATGTTGGATTTGTTTAGGAAGAGTGAAGGAGGTAAAGCTCAAGCTGAATTTTGAAAGATTGTAATAAGATCATACCAGTTAAGATGAGTGATTGTAATGAGAACCACAAAGCTCTAAATGAAACCTACAGGAAAACCTAATTTTAAGTACAAGAATAGAAGACCCAGCTAGTGCTGCATTACCGAGAGCACTCTCAACACTGGGTAAACCGCCAGGCACATACTCCTAAGGAACCTCATTCAAGAGTCGAACCTTACCAGCAGCTGACAGGTATCAACAGGCATAGAGAGCCTTGGGCATTTTGCTAAGCTGCATCAGGCCCAATATCCTCAGTTCACAGAGAGGCCACGCCCACATGCCTCCAGGTCCAGCATGGGCAGCAGCCAACCACATACAGATTTGAGGCACCTATTAAGTAGCCATGGGCCAGAAATAGGCAGGGCTGACACTGTCCCACATGACAGCCCTGCCCAAGAGACACCAGAAACAACACAACCAGAGGCCAGCTTCACACCACAACACTACCACACCAAAACACTACCTGGGTAGAAACACAAGGGCACACACAATGGAGATTTTTAACCAATACAAGCCCGTAGGGGTGAAGACTCCTCAGAGGAGTCAGTCCTAACACAGCAGCTCATACACTGTGGACATAGCCAATCCTCATAGCTAGTCAGCCTGGGAGTCAATCCCACCCACTCACATACCCAAAACAATCAAGGCTCAACTACAACAAGAGAACACATTCATCACAAGGGACACCTCTGGAGTACACGCTCAGGAGACTAGGATGGCTGCATAAGTTGACTACAAAGGACACATACTACATCAGGCCACCCAGCAAAGAGTGAGATACATAAGAGAGCTACATAGTACATAGAAGCAAACATGGCACGGGAGCCAAAATGAGGACACCAAGAAACATATTGAAAATAAAAGAACAGAAAAAACCTCCAGAAACGGAATTAAATGAAATGGAAGCAACCAACCTACCAGAGACAGAGTTTAAAATACTAATTATAAGAATGCTTAAGGAATTTACTGAGTATTTCAACAAAGAAATAGCAAGCATAAAGAAGGATACAGAAACCATAAAAAATAACTAGTCAGAAGTAAAGAATAAATAAATGAAATGAAAAATACACTAGATGGAATAACCAGCAGATTAAATGAAGCAGAGGATCAAATAAGTGATCTAGAAGACAAGGTAGCAGAATTCACCCAATCACAACCACATAAAGAAAAAATGATAAAAAAACAATGAAAATAGTTTAAAAGACCTGTGGGTAAACATCACGTGCAACAATATTCAAATTGTAGGAATACCAGAAGGAGAAGAGAGGGAGCAAGAGATGGAAAACATATTTCAAGAAATACTGACTGAAAACTTCCCTAATTAGGCGAAAGAAGATGACATACAAGCCCCAGAAGCACTGAAAGTCCCAAACAACATGAACCCAAACATGCCCACACCAAGACACATCATAGCAGCAAGAGAAAGACAACTAGTTACTTACAAGGGTGCAACTTGTAAGAATACTAACTGAGTTTTCTACAGAAACTTTGCAGGCCAGAAGGGAGTGACAAGAAACATTCAAAGTGATGAAAAACAAAGACCTACCATGTTTCCCTGAAAATAAGACCTAGCTGGACAATCAGCTCTAATGCATTTTTGGAGCAAAAATTAATATAAGACCTGGTCTTATTTTACTATAATGTAAGACGTGGTCTTACATAATATAATATAAGACTGGGTCTTAACTTAAGTTTCGTGCCAAAAGACGCATTAGAACTGATGTCTGGCTAGGTCTTATTTTCGGGGAAACAGGGTACAAACAAAATTGCCCTACCCACCAAGGCTATCATTAAAACTGAAGAGGAGATAAAGAGCTTCCCAGAAAAGAATAAGCTAAAGGAATTCATTACTACCAAGCCAATATTTCAAGAAATGTTAAAAGGGATTCTTTAAGCAGAAGAAAGGTGAAATCAAACTAAATAAGGAAGACCAGAAATACAAATAATGAAATGGCAATAACTATGTATGTACCAATAATCACTTTAAATGTAAATGGATTAAATGTTCCAATCAAAAGACATAGGGTAGCGGAGTGGATAAGAAAATAAGGCCCATGCATATACTGTTTACAAGAAAACAACCTTGATCAGAAGACCCACACAGACTGAAAAAAGGAATGGAATAATATATTTCACACAAATGGAAACAAGAAAAAAGCTGGGGTAGCAAAGCAAATATTGGACAAAATAGACTTTAAAACAAAGACTATAATAAAGGACAAAGAAGGATACTACATGACAATCAAAGGATCAATCCAACAAGAGGACATAACCCTAGTAAACATCTATGCAGCCAACATAGGAGCAACTAAACATATAAAAAGAGATATTGACAGACATAAAGACAGAGATCGATATTAACACAATCATAGTAGGGGACTTCAATACCCTACTGACAACAAGGGACAGATCTTCCAGACAGAAAATCAATACGGAAACAGTGGCCTTATATGACACCAGAGATCAGTTAGATTTAATCAATATTTTTAGAGCATTTCACCACAAAGGTGCAGAATATACATTATTTTCAAGTGCACATGGAAGATTTTCCAAGACAGACCACATGTTAGGCCACAAAACAAGTCTCAATAAACTTAAGTAGATTGAAATCACAATAAGTGTCTTCTTAGACCATGGTGTTATGAAACTAGAAATCAATTGCAAGAAGAAAACTGGAAAACACACAAACACATGGAGGATGAATAACACGGCGCTAAAAAATGAATGAGTCAACAATGAGATCAAGGAAGAAATCAAAAGATACCTTGAGAAAAATGAAAACACACATACAATGAACCAAAATCTACGGCATTCTGTGAAGGCAGTCCTAAGAGGGAAATTCATAGTAATGCAGGCCTACCTAAAGAAACAAGAAAAATCTCAAAGCAGCAGTGTATGTTTACGCCTAAGGGATCTTGAAAAAGAACAGCAAAATAAGTCCAAAAGAAGTACAAGGAAGAAATAATAAAGATCACAGCATAAATAAATGAAATAATGACAAAACATAAACAAAAACAAAAACAACAAAACAAAACAAAAAAAGATCAATGAAACCAAGAGCTGGTTTTTGAAAAGATAAACAAAATTGACAAACCTATAGACAGGCTCATTAAGAAAAATAGAGAGAGAACCTAAATTAATAAAATCAGAAATGAAAGAGGAGAAGTGACCACAGATATCACAGAACTACAATAAATAAATAAATAAATAAATAAATAAATAAATAAATAAAAATAAATATAAGAAAATACTATGAGCAACTGTACGCCAACAAACTAGACAATCAGGAAGAAATGGATAAATTCATAGAATCACACAATCTTCCAAGGCTGAATGAGAAAGAAACAGAATATCTGAACAGACCAATTACTACCAATGAAATCGAAATGGTAGTCAACAAGCTCCAAACAAACAAAAGTCGTGAACCAGATGGTTTCACAGGTGAATTTTACCAAACATTAAAAAAAGAATTGTCACCTATTCTCCTCAAACTATTCTAAAAAAAACAGAAGGAAAAGCTCCCAAGCTCATTGTACGAGGCCGCTATTATCCTGATCCCAAATGCAGACAAATACATTACAAAAAAAAGAAAAGTATAGGCCAATATCCCTCATGAACAGAGATGCAAAAATCCTCAACGAAATATTAGCAAACCAAATTCAGCAATAGTTTAAAAAAGATCATACACCACTATCAAGTGGGGTTCTTTCCCGGTATGATAGGTTGATTCATTATCTGCATATCAATGTGATACACCATACTAAAAGAATGAACAATAAAAATCATATGGTCATATCAATAGATGCAGAAAAAACATTTGACAACATTCAGCACCCATTTATGATAAAAACTCTTAGCAAAGTGGGAATGGAGGGATTGTACCTCAACCTAATAAATGCCATATATGATAACCTCACAGATAACAAAACTCTCGATGGGGAAAAGCTAAAAGCATTCACCTTATGATCAGGAACAAGACAAGGATGCTCACTTCCACCATTTTTATTCAACATAGTATTGGAAGCACTAGACATAGCAATCAGACAAGAAAGATAAATAAAAGGAATCCAAATTGGAAAGGAGGAAGTGAAATGGTCATTATATACAGCAGACGTGATACTATATGGAGAGAACCCTAAAGATTCCACCAAAAACTATTAGAATTGGTAAATGAATTTAGTAAAGTAGCAGGATACAAAATTAATATTCAGAAATCAGTTACATTTGTATACACCAATAACAAACTATCAGAAGGAGAAAGTAAGAAAACATTCCCATTTACAATTGCTTCAAAAACAATAAAATATTTAGGACTGAATTTAACCAAGGAAGTAAAACACCTCTATTCAGAAAATTATAAGACATTGAAGAGAGAAATTAAAAAGATACAAATAAACGGAAATAAACATTTCCATGCTCATGGATAGGAAGAATTAATATACTTAAAATGTCCATATTACCTAAGGCAATACAGAGATTTAACACAATCTGTATCAAATTACCAATGACATTTTTTTCACAGAACTAGAACAAATAATCCTAAAATTTATATGGAACCATAAGAGACCTCGAATAGCCACAACAATCTTAAGAAAAAAGAACAAAGTGGGAGGTATCATGCTATGTGACATCAAATCAAACTACAAGTCTACAGTAATTAAAACAGCACAGTATTGGCATAAAAACAGACATAGATCAATGGAATAGAATAGAGAGCCCAAAAATAAATCCATGCCTATATGGTCATTTAATCTATGACAATCTAAACAAAAATTGACACTGGGGTAAAGACAGTCTATTTAATAAATGGTGCTGGGAAAACTGGACAGATAATATGCAAGAAAATGAAACTGGACCACCTTCTTACACCATATACAAGAAGAAATTCAAAATGGATTAAAGACTTAAATGTAAGACCCAAAGTCATAAAACTCCTAGAAGGAAACATATAAGAAAATTTGCAGACATTACCTTTAATAATATATTTACTGATATATCCCCTCGGGCAAGGGAAGCAAAATAAAAAATAAACATGTGGGATTACATCAAACTTAAAAGTTTTTTCACAGCAAAGGAAACCATCAATAAAATAAAACAACATCCTACTGAATGGTAGAGGATATTTGCCAGTGATACCTCTGATAAGGGGTTGATATCCAAACCCTATAAAAAAATCATACAACTCAACACCCAAAAAACAAACAACCCAATTAATAAATGGGCAGAGAACATGAAGAAACATTTCTCTAAAGAGGACATACGGATAGCCAACAGAAATATGAAAAAAAAAAAAAAAAAAAAATCAATGTCACTAATCATTAGAGAAATGCAAATAAAAACCACAAGGAGATACCACCTCACTCCTGTCAGAAGGGCCATCATCAATAAACAAAACAAACAGCAAGTGTTGACAAGGATGTGCAGAAAAAGGAACCCTCATGCACTAGTGGTGGGATTTCTGATTGGTGCAGCCACTATGGAAGACAGTGTGGAGGTATTTCAAAAATTTGAAAATGGAACTACCTTATGACCCAGTAAACTCCACTCCTGGGTATCTACCCAAAGGAATCCAAAACACTAATTCAAAATATATATATATTTGCACCCTATGTTCACTGCAGTGCTATTCACAATAGCCATGGTATGGAAACAACCAAAATGCCCATCAATAGATGACTGGATAAAGAAATCATGGTACATTTATACAATGGGCTATTACTCTGCCATAAAAAAAGAATGAAATCTTACCATTTGCAACAACATGGATGGACCTGGAGAATATTATGTTAAGTGAAATAAGTCAGACTGAGAAAGACAAATACCATAAGAACTCACTTGTATGTGGAAACTAAAGGGCAAAATAAATGAGGAAACAAAACAGAAATAGACTCAAAGATACAATGAAAAAACTAATGGTTGCTAGATGGGAAAGGGGTGAGGATGGGGGAGACAGTGAAGTGATTAGTAAGTACAAAGTAGGAGTCACAATGTAGTCACGGTGATATGTACTATCTTATGGGGAATATTATCAACAATGTTGTAAAGATTATGTAGGGTACCAGATGGGCATTGAACTTAACAGGGGGATCATTTCATAGACTGTGCATAGCATTCAATGTCAAGTATAATTATATATATATAATATTATATTATATGTATATATAATTTTATATATATATTTATATAATTATATATAAACTTACATGTATAGTGCATTATATGTTTTATTATACACGATGCATTATATATGATTTATCATATATGATGCATTATATATATGATGTAATATATATATGATGTATATATATATGATATATATGATATATATCTATATATCTATATATATATAGATATATATATATATATGATGTAAAGTACAACATAGGGGATATAGCCAATGGTATTATAACAGCTATATATGATGTCAGAGGGGTAGTAGATTGGGGGAGGGGGTTATCACTTTGTGAGGTGTGTAAATGTCTAACTAGTGCATTGCTTTGTACACCTGAAACTAATTAAAAAAATGAAAAAAAAAAAGAATAGAAGACACTTCAAAGAAGTAAATGAAGTACTCATTTATTGTATGCCTGACCATTCACTAGGCCCTTCACACACATTTATTTTCTACAAAAGTCTTGAAAGCAGACGTTATCTCATATCACAATAGTGAAATTAAGCTTAGAGAATTTTAACTGACTAAATAAGAAAGTCTTGATAGAAAGATACAAACACTCTTTCCTGAATTTAAAATCCATCTTCTAAAAACTAAACTTCCGTAAACAGAAGAGGAGCAATAGCCCTTTCCTAAGAACTACAAAATGTGAATAACATTAATTAATTAAAGAAGACCTAAATAAATAAGCTATTTCAGGTTCAAGGTTTGGAAAAATCAATATTGTAAACATGGAAGTTTTCTCCTAATTGATATATTTATTCAAAGCAATCCAAATAAAAATCCCAGCAAGGGTCTTAAGAAAACCTGATTAGCTGATTCTTACATGTATATGAAAAATAGTCAAGAAAAGTTTGGTCAATCTTGCAGAAGCATAAAAAAAGTTTAAGACCTTTTATTCTCAGCTATCAAGATGAATTATAAATACATAATAATTATGATAGAATACAATTCGCTCCGAAACAGACAAGGAGAATACAATAAAGCGCCCAAAAATCTGACATAAAAGGTTGATACGCAGTGAAGTGGGGAAGAACTTGGTTTTTGGAACATTTATACAATGGGATATTACTCTGCCATAAAAATAGAATGAAACTTATATTTGTAACAACAGAGATGGACCTAGAGGGTATTATTGTAAGTGAAATAAGTCAGACAGAGAAAGACAAACACCATATGATGTGACTTACATGTGGAATTAAAAAACAAACAAACAAACAAATAAATGAACAAACAAAACAGAAACAGACATACATACAGAGAACAAACTGATGGTTGTCAGATAGGAAGGGGGTTGGGGAATTGGGTGAAGAAGGTGGAGGGATCAAACAACACAAACTGTCAGTTACAAAATAATCACAGGGATGTAAAAAATGGAGAATATAATCAATGATATTGTAATAACTATGGATGGTTCCAGGTGGGTACCAGACCTATCAGGGGAATCACTGTGTAGGTTATATTAGCAAGTGCTTAACCACTATGCGGTACACCTGAAACTAATATAATATTGAATTTCAACTTTAATTGTAACATAAAAATTTAAAAGGCACTCTAATCTACACATTAAAATCATGATTATAGGCATAACAGAAATATGAACTAAAAATAAAAGTGGCCATCATTTCTCAGTGAAAGCACAAAATGTGTTCAGTTGTAAATAATATTGTGCACAGGATAATGAGGAAAACTTCATATCTCATTTACCAATTAAGGAATAAAGCATTTGTTTTTTCAGGTAAGTTATCACTACAAAATTTGGAAAAAAAAAAAAAAAAAAATGGACCAGGAAAGCAGAAATAAAATTAATCAAGAAATGAAGGACATTTATTCAAGGATTAAACTAGAGATAACCCACAACATAAAAATAACACAGACCAAATGGAGGGCCTTATAAGTTTTACTGAAATACGCATCACACACCATTGAAATATGTAAAGCCTTAATACTACTCCTTTAAAGTTGTTTAGAAAAGACTCAAGCTCTAAAGAATTAGAATTACAACGTATTTTATAACGTATGTCTACTTGCAGAAATATTTACAAGACAAAGTATCAGGAAGAAGATAATCTACAAAGTTGAAGGGATGATTTTAGGCAAGAGACAAACATCTTAAGCATGATTCAAAAAACTAAACAGAAATCTGCTTTATCTTTCAAATAAAATAAACTCACTCCTGTGTCATTTTCTTTTTTATATTTTCATTTCAGCACAGTGCCCATAATCTCTGAGTTTTCATATTTGGAGATGGTCTTCCCCTCCTGCTATCCTTATATTAATTTCTTCAAGAGTAATAGAATGAATAATTAAACAATACACACTTATTATCAATTGCCTCATTAATACAAATGGTAATGATATCCAATTGATAAAAACGGGAAAGTTAACATGAGGAAAACATTTGTCATAATTTGTAGTTAGCAGGTTCCCTTGTACGTGTCATTTGTTCATTCCTACATTCATTCAGTCATTTGTTCTCTTATATCTTAATCCATGCCATAACACATTTATTTTGTGTCTATTCTGTATTTAGCCCTATATGCAGAAGCATTAAATACTTTTCTTGGAGAAGTTCAGGAAAACAAAATGAAACAAAACAGAAAAATGCTGAGTATTGAAGGAGATGGTAATCAATTCCACCTACATCCAGTAAAAAATTGAACTCAGTATTAATTTTGGAAGCTGTTGGTTTGAGAAATGATAACCACTGCAAAAATGCAGCAAAATAACATATAAATGAATATGAATGAGCAATAATGCTGAGTGAATAGACTATACAAATGGACACATTTTTCACCAGCATTTTTATTTTTATGGAAATACGAAGTGTCTTGTGTTTGAATATATTTGATATGGAAAGAAAATAGAGCAAATAATCCACCTAGAAATTGCAAATACAAATAACAAAATAAACAATACAAAGTTTGTATGACATGTTTTTATATATTAAAATATTAGTCTAATATAAACACAACTTTTTAAAGTTTAATTCAGTTTTCAGAAATGGTTTTAGATTATGAGTAATGACTTCAAGAAGATAAGTTAAGGTACATATCTGCATAATTTCTAAATTTAACAGAAAATTCAAATTTCTTAATTTGAACATAAATGGGATAGTTATCTCTTCACATTCATTATATTAACTGTGTAGAATTTTAACACATTAAGTCTCTTTCTAAATCCCTCTTTTATACCTCTTTTATTAAGTTCTACTCTAGCAGCCACTTTTGATAACTGGTGTGATGATATTATGCTTTCTCTATAAAAACCAGGCCGTCATTTAGCAGTAGGTATCTGTAATAAAATGTCATTTTCATTCAGCTGTTACTTCCTTCCTTCAGATTCAGGTAGAAATTACTTTCCTAGTAGACATTCTTCATTCACCTTTGGTCTACAGAAGTCTACTGCATTATTTCTCTCTCCCATTTAGCCCAAAGAATCATGTTCCTCTATATTGCCTATTCAATTTCAAAATCATCGTCTGTATCAGTAAGACATACACACTTTTTAATCCCCCTCAGTACTAAGATGGTATATTGGCACAATTTATTTTAAATACATTATTTATTTTTAAACAAGTCTATTTAAATAAATGAAAGTACTTATTTTCTGCCCTTTGATACCTTAACATTTTCATTTCCTTGAATATTTAGTGTGATAAACCATATGCCTTTTTATTTTATTATGCTCAAAAGGGATGTTTTAGCCCATTTTGTATTCTACCCACAACTTCACACAGGGACTTGTAAAGAATATTTTGGAAAAAGTGTTCTTTATTGCTCTAATGAGTTGAACTGTGTCCTCCAAAACTTCAGATGTTGAAGACCTGTACTTGAGAATGTGAACATATTTGGGAACAAGGTTGCTGCAGATATGATTAGTTAAGATTTAGTCATACAGGAGTAGAGTGGGACTTTGATCCAATATACCTGGTATCCTTATTAGAAAAAGATGAAATTAGACATCACACAGTGCCCTGTGAAGGAGAAGGTAGAAACTGATTTGACATAGCAGAAGCCCAGGAGCATCACAGATTGTCAGAAAACAAACAGAAGCTAGGAGAGTGGCATGGAACAGATTGCCCTTCACTTTCTTGGAAAGAAACAATATGCCAACATTGTGATCCCAGGTTTCTAGCCTCCTAAATGGTAAGTTTGTTGTGTTAGTCACCCTTTTTCCGATACTTTGGTGTACCAGCCCTAACAAATTAATACATTTACTGTACCTTAAAAGATCACTTGAAAACACTTTCTACTTAATCATTTATAGAAATGTAATTTCAAAAGATATGATTTAATCAACTAATATTATCATTTTTACGTTGACAGGTTGTTGTTTTTTTATTAAACATTTGTCCCAGATGCTCATTTTCAATATCATAGATCATTCTGTATAAATATTATTACAACATGTGGCAAAATAGTTAAACTCTTTCATTTAATTTTCCTTTTCAGCTAACCTACATGCCAGGGCTTTACTGGACTGAAATATTTTTCCCCCTAAAGTAAGCAGTTAATTTCTTAAATTACATTTATGTGTCATTAATTCAGTAGCAGAACGGTCAATATGTATCAATGGTTGGAATTACAATACATTTCATAGATTGATATTTTTCCCAAAACTGGCAGTGTGTGAGAATAGAAGACTTCTCCAAAGTATATTCTCTAAGGTTCTTCAGTGATCCTGGCAGGACTAGTATATACTATATAAACACTAAAATTTCAGTTGCTATTAATATAGGCTTTCATTTATTTGCCCTCCTTTGCATAATCTCTGTGATGGAGGAGTCTCTCTGATTGCTGACTTTTGTCAGAATTCATATTAAAATGTTATTTATTTTTATTCTCTTTAGGAGCAAGTTCCTTGAAATATATTTGAAGAATTTAGCTCTATCAGTTTAAGTATTTTCTATCAAAGGATATGACAGTTAACTTTAAAAAATGTTTGTCTTTACAAAAACAAATATTTTATTTATTTTATCCAAGTTCCACACCTTGCATCCTTAAATATATTTCTTACTAACACTTCTATAAAATCAGTTTTATAATTCTTTCTTGCCTATGAGTCTTTTCCAATGTTGCCCTGCCCTGGCTGAAAATGCAAACTTACATTTGGAAGTGAAAGACCAAGTGATCACAGAATATACGTGACTACTAAATGTTGGAATGATGCATTCTTTTGTAAGATTATATAGAGTAATATATTTACTTATCTGTTCTTGTACCATTGAATTATTTAATACAGAATTGTGGCTTCCGAATGACCCTTCTGCTAGGATTGGGGACTGAATCTTAAAATTTAGCAGAGAAACTCCTGGAAATTACTATTATTTTTTTAATCATTATCCTATCAAATTTCCAGATATGGAGATAAAACTGAACCCAGCCATAAATATATGAAACATGAAAAAGCAAAAGAAACAAAGAACCCTCTGATAGAGGATTCACGTTCTGAAGTAAAGAAGAAATATATGGAGCAACTTACTCGTTATCGGATGACAGGATGAGTGCAGTGTTAAGGAGGCAGGGCTTCTAGGAAGGCAAGCAATTGGAAACAAAGGTACTGTTACATTAGAAGATATAAATGAAACAGTTATGCCTCAGTAAATAACTGACAGAAGACAGAAAAAGAATGTGTAGAGCCAAAATCAGCCCAAAGAAATGAGAAAACAAACAAACAAACAAACAAACACAGACGTGTTCACTCTGTAAGGATTAATAAATGTGGCCATAGTCAGAAACTCCAGAAAAAAGAATCAAACTTGCATTCGGAACACCATGTTTTTTGGAGAGAGGAAAGGTACCAACAGCTGTAACAAATAGACCCAAAATACCTATATAATAGCTCAGAACACACACGCACACACACACACACACAAATGTATTTCTTTGTCTTGCAAGAGTAGAGCATGTATGAAAATGTTGTCAAGATCTCCATCCTCTATTTTTCCATCTCTATGCAGGGACCTGAACTTCCAGCGACCTTTCTATCTTCCACATGTGGATTCCAAGATTGCTTTAGAAGTTGCATCTACTGCAGCCAGCCAAGAGAAAAAGAACATGGAGTTGGCATGGGTGATTTTAATGGGACAAGTTTTTCACAGAAACACATCATTTGCACTCTTATTGCATTGACTTAGTCACATTGCAATACTTAACAACAACAGAGGCTAGGGAATGTAGTCAGCTCAGAAAGAGGAGAAAATTATGATGCTCAGCTAGCTAGGTGATACCACATAACATCTGTGAAATAATTTTTGCCAGACACCTCAAAAAAAATTGTAAAAACCTCTATAATTTTTGAGAAAATATTACACAGAGATAAACCAAAACAAAACAAAAACAAAAGCAGTAATCATGAAAAATTAATAATGTTTACTAAGAAGAAAACATGATTTTGACTTCAAACAAACACCACCTTAACCCAATTAAATTGGTAGATATTATACAGAATTACTTAGAAAATAATTTGTGTATTAAAAACTTATCTTTTCACAAATTTGACTTCAGAGGCAAAGGAAGTAGAAGCTAAAATAAATGAATGGGAGTATATCTAAATAAAAAACTTGTGCACAGTAAAAGAAACCATCGATAAAATAAAAAGGCAACGATCTGAATGGAAGAAGATTTTTTTCAAACAATGCTCCGATAAGGAGCTAATACCCAAAACATATAAGGAATACATATAACTAAACAACAAACAAACAATCCAATTAAAAAACAGGCAGAGGACCAGAACAGATATTTCTCCAAAGAGAACATACAAATGGACAATAGACATGTGAAAAAATGCTCAACATCACTAATCATCAGAGAAATGCAAATAAAAACCACAATGAGATATCACCTCATCCCAGTTAGAATGGCTATCATCAAGACAAATAATAAGTGCTGGAAAGGCTGCGGAGAAAAAGGAACCCGCATTTTCCTTTGGTGTGAAAGCAGATTGGTGCAGCCACTATGGAAGGCAGTGTGGAGGTCCCTCAAAAAATTGAGAATAGAATTACCATATGACCCAGCAATGCCTCTCCTGGTATCTACCCAAAAGACCTGAAAACATTTATCCGTAAAGACTATGTGCTCCGATGTCCACTGTAGCTTTATTTATGGTGGCCAAGACATGGAAACACCAAATTGGCATTTGATAGATGATTGGATAAAGAAGATGTAATATATATATATATATATATATATATATATATATATATATACACACACACAATGGAATACTATTCAGCATTAAGAAAAGATGAAATAGTGCGATTTGCAACAACATGGATGAATCTTGAGATTATTATACTAAGCAAAATAAGTCAGACAGAAAAAGTCAAGAACCATAATATTTCACTGATATGTGGTATATAAAACTGAAAACAACAAAGGAACAAGACAAACAAATGAAGAAACAAAAACTCATAGACATAAACAATAGTTTAGTGGTTACCAGAGGGTAAGGGGGATGGGAGGTGGGAGATGAGGGTAAGGGGGATCAAATATATGGTGATGGAAGGAGAACTGACTCTGGGTGGTGAACACACAATGGGATTTATAGATGATGTATTACAGAATTGTACACCTGAAACCTATTTAACTTTACTAACAATTGTCACCCTGATAACTTTAATTTTTTAAAAAAAGCAAACAAAAACTTATCTTGATGAATTTCACCAATAATCATTGGAGAATATGATGCCCAGAAATTTTGGAAATAAATTCTTAATGTATGCAAAAATTTTAAAAATGGAAGTGGCTGTTTATAATTTATATGTTTCCAGTTAATGAGAATTTTAATTTAAACAAAGAAATAAGGCAATGTATATCTATTTGTGATCTGTGGACACACACACATTAATCATTCTAAAGAGAAGCTGATTTTTTTGAAGTAACCAGTTTATTTCTTATTTTTGTAAAATAAGAAAAAAAATTGCACTTACTTTTACAATATTTGCACGTAAATCTATTTTACCAGTTAACTCACTGGTGCGACTGTTGCTAAGGAATACTGAGTTTAAGTTTCATCATCTGTAAAATTGTGGTTAATAATAACCAAGCTTTAAGATTATTGTGATTTTTAAATGAAGATTTGTCTGGCAAATATCTTTCCATCAATAAATATTTGTAAAAGTTAACATTATTCTGAATGAAAACACATCAATTACTATATCAATTCATGAAAATTCAACCTGCAAAAGGGAAATTAAAACTAATTAGCCTTACATTTTCTTAAGGGAGTCTATGTTACCAAATGTTGTGTGCCATTGTGTTGCTAGTTTAGTATGTAAAATTATTTGAAAATTGTCTGCAGGCACTTTTCAAACTAATTTTAGGAGTTACATTTTTAGAAATGTGCTCTTGAGATCTGGCTTCTTAGTTTTTAGTAATAAATGATAAATTATTTCAGGGAGTTTTCTTTTGAAAGTAATTTAGCACTTAATTGCTCCAATGAGTATGCTCGCCTTTACCATTTAGTCATTGATTTCCCCACATATTTATATAATGATTAAAGGGTGGTTTTGTTTCTTTATGTTTTACAACTTCAGATGTCTCATAACACCTGAGAATAGTTAATTAACTCATGAAATTGAAAAACAGATTCCTACTCTGAAGAAATTGTAGTAACTATGCTTTTGCATAATACAGGAATGTGATGATATGTCTAACTTAACAATTTATAGTCACAAGTTATAGTGTAACAGGTAACTGGATGCAGCGTAAATACTGTGTGACTAGATGACTTCGGAGAATAATTTATTGAATGCTTTGAATTGAGTTTGTGGTAATTTTTTATGCAGAAACACAAAACTAATAAAGTTTCTGTTAACTGAATGTGAGATGCTACTGAAAGAAATGCCTAAAATGTAGGTATAACTTTGAAATCGGGCCGTGTGGGAGGGCTAGAATTGCGAGGAGTAAGCTAAAAACAGCCTGGATTGTCTTGAACAAATTATCAGTAAAAATATGGATGCTGACGATTTTAATGGTGAGGGCTCAAAAACAAGTGCAAAACATTATAGACAAATCCCAAACTGTCTTACAGAAAGTCTAAATTGCTATAAGCAGACTGTTAGTGGAAATCGCGACTGTAAGTGCACTTTCAGGGAGGTCTCTTGCATAATTAGGAACACACATGTTATTTCGTATTTGTGAAAGGAGGATCCTTTTCAATGGTCAAGAAAGTTTAGTGAAACTGTGTCCTATACTTATTTTTAGCAAAAAAATAACTTGTGACAAACTGGAATAATAGCTATGGAGATTTTTAAGCAAAATGCTGAATCTACTGCCTGGTTTCTTCTTGTTGCTTACAGCAAAATATGGGAGAAGAAAGATGAATTAAGGCAATAGCTATTAAACAACAATGAACCAGGTTGATAATTTTAGAAACATGAGACTCCCCAGATGGCAACAATACTAAAAGTTTGAAATGCCAGCTAAAGTGTGGCATAAAGCGATTGCCACAATAAAATATGTGCACTTAATCTCAATATCAATCAAATCAGAGGGATCTAAGAAGTTTTAAAGTATTTTTACACAGTTATGTTGGTAGAAGCCAAAAATAAAGAAAATATTATCTCAGAAGTACCTGTGAAAATGTCATTTATCTAATGGAGTGAAACCCAGTCCAATTCACATACAACCCAAAAGTTTCTTGATCACTTTATATCAGCAGAATCAGTGTCATCTTGTACTAGGTTGGACAGAGAGAGTGCCAAATGGATGAAGGTTGCTGTACCCTCAAAATTATTCTAGCAGATGTAGGCAGATAAACTACTCTTAAAAACATGTGCTACTTTTCATGAAAATGAAGGAAGATACAGATGGCAGTAGCTAGAACTCGGAGGATAGAACCAAAAGTTCAGAGGGAAGAACTGAACCACAGAGGAATAATTCCAAGCCTTGAATCCTAATAAAAAAACTCCATCTTGAGTTTACCCACTTATCAAATCTGCTTCGAATCAGGTACTCATTTTTGCTTCCTTCTCCCCCCCATTTTGAACCAGGATGGCTGTCACTGTTATCTTACACATGTCCCACATCGCATACTGGAAATGTTGGGGTGAGATACATTGTTCCTTTAGTTTTGTAAATCCATGGATGGAAAGGATTCACACACCAGGATCTAGACCTTAATGGATTACAGTCAGGACCTTCATTCATGCCTCATTTAGAATTTGGAAAATGAGACCTTGAATTTTTTGAGCTGATGAAATTACATGAAATTTTGGACTTAACCTGATGCTATAATGGGATAAGAAACTTAGGAAGGAAGTTTGGTGGGAACATGAATGTATTTTGCAGTGTGGAAGATATTAATCACAGGAGACAGAGGGTGAATTGTGCAAAGCAAAATCCTAAAATTCCCCATTAGCTCTGTCTCTTGACACACCCACACTTGTGTCACATTACATGGAAAAGAGATTTTGCACATATAATTAAGGTTACTTTTTAGTAGAATTATGTGGATGGACGTCAACTAATTACATGGGCCATTTCAAAGCAGAGTTTTCTTTAACTGTAGCAGAAAAGTAAGCCAGAAATTTAAATGGGAGAAGGATTCGACATACCTTTGCTGACTAAGAGTGAATGTTACCCCCTGGCAGAAAGTCAGCAAAGAAAAGGACGTCACTACTACAAGCACAACCACCTCAATTCTTCTAGAATTTGAATGAGCTTGGGAATAGATTCTTACCCAAAGTCTCCAGGTAAGAGCCCAGTCTGGCTGACATCCTGATTTCAGCTCTGTGAGACTAAGCGAAGAATAAAGCCAACCCTGCTTTAGGCCTCAGAAAGAAGTAGTTAAAACTGTTTAAGCTTCTATGCCTGTGGTAATTTGTTCTGCATCAATAGACAATTATAACAAATATCTTCCCATTAGTGATATGTTTGTAAAGAAAGGTCTAATTTGTAGCATTTGCTGATTTTTATGATGGTGATACTGCCAACTGTCAAAAGTTCAGGAAAACAAAACAAAAAAAAAGAAGTAAAACCAATGAATCACTGAAGTAGTAGTTAGTAAAAGTTTATGGTGCGCACACCAAAAAAGACAGTGTGAAAACTGGGGAAACTCAAACCAAAACATGGAATGAGGCTCAGGGGCATAAAATTAAAAGACAAGCCCATAAAGTGAAAATGAGGAAATTGTTAACCTTTACAATGATTGGTTACAATACTAGATATCCTTAAGTAAAAGGTTACTGGTTAGTGTTTACCTCATATCAATCTTGGAGATCAATTTAAATTTTGCTTATGATTTTCAGAGGCATAATCAAGAAGTGACCCAGTTCACATTAGCCTCATGTGACTTGCAAAGTAAGCTAAATTAAGCTTTGCTTGTCTGGCTAAACTGGTTTTGTCTGTTCAGGAAATTTTCAGATCTGGTCTCTATTTGTGCGTGATTTTAGTACAGTGAAGACTAACTTCACACTGCCAACTTGACTCCACTTAACTTGGAGTTACAAGAGGTATGCATAATTGGCCCTCATGAGCCAAGAGGAGCTAGCAGAAGCAGAATATGCACATTACTACCACCCACCAGTTATGCATTGGGGTGCATGAAAATATGTAGGCATTTGGTTTGGTGTTATGAGTTGTCCATGTGTTTTCATCATTTCTCTTTTTTGAGGGGAAGGTTAGTTGTGGGTAGCTCAGGTGAGTTTCCCTCATACACTGCTAGTGGGAATATAAACTGGTACAGCCACTATGGAAAACAGTATAGGGATTCCTCAAAAAATAAATTATTTTCATAATTGAGCTTTTCCCACTTACACCTACCCCTTTTAGTCATTCTCTCTCTCTCTCTCTCTCCCTCTCTCTCTCTCTCTCTCTCTTCTCTTCCCCCCCTCCCTTACACACACACACACACACACACACACACACACACACACACACAAGTGAACACACAGAAATACTATAATCTGGGCAATTAACAAAGATATATACACAAACAGCCTCAACATAAACTGCCCTCACAAATACCAGGTACAAACATGTTCATTCCCCCTCCTTCAATTTTTCTTTCAAATGCAAAACAGTGCTTGTTCAAGTAGAAGTACACTGTCAACCTTTTTATTTAACTGTCCAAATATGAAAGAATAACGTATTTTATCATTTCTAAGTTAAGTCCATTTAAATTCTCTGGTCAGAGATGATATTTTTAGTTGCTATTCCCTCTCAATAACTTATCATATTGCATTTAGCAAAAGCTAGACCTCTAATGTCGATAGTCATAATCAATATCTTTATAGCAGGGTTTCTTCCATTGGAAATCACTATATAGTTTTTTAATAATAATAATTATTAAAATAAATGTACAAGATGGGTATGCAGGAATAAGGAATTCATAAATTATAAGCAAACATCAAAAAGACCATAATAGATTAGCACAAACTTAATTTCTTTCTACTTCATCTGGGTAGACCATTATCGTTATTCCACTGGGATATATAAAAATGCACACTGGGAGTAGTTTTAATGTTATTAGTTGTCATGTAGTTTTGAATAGGATTGATTGTCGCAAATCCTAACACTCATCTAGGAGAAAAGATTCTCCTCAACTGGATTCCTTGATATTTCCATCGTATACTAGGAAAAATAAAAAGACAAAGCCCTTCTTTCTCTGATCTATGTTCTGCCTGATTCATTTTCTGGTCCCAAATAAATGAGAACAGGAATAGCCATGTAGTGTAGTAAAAACCCTCACCCTGGCTATGGTCTGATCTCTGTATTCGTTAAAAAGAAGGCTACAGTATTGAAACAGACCCTTAAATATATGTTTCTAAAATAGGATAAACATCTCTTTCATCCTCACACAATAGTATGGAAATGAACGAGTTTTATGAAATAGGTCATAACTCCATTATTTCTCCATTTCCTGCTCTACCATCCTAGAATGTTGTGGCTTCAGCATAGACACAGCTGATGGGTCCTCCTGCCTAAATTCCAGCTGGCAGAAAGGACAGAGATGAAATGAGTGGCTAACCAGTGTTTCAGAACTTGTATACATTGCATTCACTCACATTCTTCTGGCAAGAAATTAGTCATGTGGTCAACATGACTTTCAAGTCCAATTGTGCAATGTTATCGTCACAAAGCCACGTGCACAGATACATTTCTAATACTGTGCAAGATGGAAAGAACAGATTCAAGGACAGAGGAAGAAATCCACCAGCATTACACAACTTTTCTAACAATTGTCACCCCAATAAACTTTAATTAAACTTTAATTAAAATGTTAATTAATAAAACTTTAATTTATGAACTTTAATTTATAAAAAGAAAATAAAAGAGAAGAAATCAACCAGCATTCTGGTACAGTCTCCATGACAAAGCAATCACAGTATTTCAGTACATATTTTTTAAAATCTGAGAAATTATATTTGAAATGGCACCACGTGTGAGTTTGGATACAGTGCCTGGTCTCTGTTGGAGTCCCAGACAGCACAAACTGAAAATATGCCTTCTTCAATTTTGTTACACCAGCCAGTTTTCATTCTTGATTTTGATATTGTCTCTTGTAAAGAATATGTGCATACATTTCTACCAAGGTGGAAAATATTTTTCATATTGTTGATAAAGCATTCCTCTACTCACACCAGGATTTAATGCTACTAGTAGACCTAAATGACATTTTTAACACTGACATCTCATTGTAAAGCAGATGACCCCACATGTATAGGTAAGTATTGATTTATATTTTCATGATTAAAGGATTCACCCCAGCAGTTCTCAGAGCAAACAAAGCTTATGATTCTAGGAAAAATGCCAGATTTTACTAAGTATGCCTGACTTTTAGATTCATTACTTTTAAGGTCTAATCTCGAGAGGTACTTTTTGACTAAGGTAAACTTAAAATAAAACAATTTTCATGATGCAATACATTCCGGTCTCTTTCTATGGAGAAAATAAAGTAGATTATCTTTCCTGACTGCTATGTGTCAGTAACTATTTAAATTTTCGGATTGGATTCTTAAATGTCAAAATTGGGGTAAAAAAAATTATATTTTCTCTCTTATGTCAAACACAAACCTGAAAAAACTGAGGCACGGTAAGATGTGCTTTATATATTTGTTTTTATAATTAAATATTATCTGAAGACTACGTCAAACATCTGTATTTAGCAAGACTTATTTTCATAAGATCATAAAAAGTGTATTGTATACAATCAACTTAAAGATTTTTTCTGGACATAAAATGTTTCCATGTGAAAATAAATATTAGACTACTATAGGGTCATAAAAATCATCTAAACTTCAATTGATTTAGTCTACATTTTCAGTATTGTTGCTTCTATAATACACATTCTAATGAGAAACCACCGCAAAGTGGGCACCACCTACGACAACACAATAGGACATTCTGAACCTGGTCCTAGTTATCCCAAAAGCAACATGTGCGCATGTATATTTGTCTTCAAAATCAAAACACCAATAAAATGCTACATTTTATCATTATGCCTTATTATAAATTGTAGATTCTCTACTAGCAGGATTAATTTACCCTTTATTCAGTCTTTACGCAGTTGAATGTAATTAAAGACCATTCTTTACTATGGGCCACATCAACATTGTCATGTAAGCCAAAATTATGATGCAAAATTGCTTATGTTATTAAAAATCCTGTTGTGATGTGGGCACAAATTCTTGCACATATTGGGACTTCCTGAGTTTCAGATTGTTTATAGACTTAGAGTTATCACTTCTTCAGGTATATACAAGTAAATGTTGCGCAACTAGGGTATACCTCTGAAACTGATATAATATCACATATTAGCTATACTTTTTAATAAAAATCTACAAAAAAAAGACTGCATGGTCTTTTACTATTTTAGCTCGAAGTAGGAAAGGTGGGGTCATCCCTTCTATATGGCTACCAAAAGGTCCTTTATTTATCACATCACAAATCAACACACTCCAAGGAATGATGAACTGTGATGAAAGGAATGATGCAAGAGCTGTTTAAGAGGCACGGCTGCTGTGGCAGCAGGACTGGTAGCTGTGTAATTTTCTATCCGTGCCAAGATTAATGTATGCTGATCACCACTAGTCGGCTGCATATGGACGGCTGACTGCAGACAATTCACGAGAGGATTACAGAGTGTTGAGCACCTAATCTAAGAATACATTATCAAGTGGATAATTCCCGTTTGTGGGGAAAGGTTTACTTAGAGAGGACACTTTCGTACAATTTAAATAAGCTCCCCCAAATCTTCTTTGTGGCTAGGGAATAACAAAGTGCTTTAAATGAAAATAGATACGATGACTCAATTGATATGCTACTGAAGACATAAAAACGACTGTTATATAAAACGGTAAAGCTTCACCTTACATTAAAAAGCCAGCAAAAATTATGTTTGCATTTAAACCCATTTAAGCAAAATGCCATGTAGTATCTTGCTTAGGTAATAAGATTAAACTAGTGCATAAGTCTAAAGCATTTATATGTTTACTACATTCTAGACACTGTTTTGTGTTTGCTATATACATATTTAAAGCTCACAATAAAATATGATTTAAGAATATATTTCTCAGTTGGGAGATCCAAGATGGCAGAGTACATAAACACTGTGCTGGCTTCCTTCCACAAACACATTAAAATTACAACTAAAGTATAGAACAATCAACCTGGAGAACCATCTGAAGTCCATCTGAATAGAAGTTTTATAACTACGGATATAAAGAAGAAGCCACGTCGAGAATGGTAGAAGTGTAGAAATGGAAAGGGCCCCAAACCTCCGTGTGGCTTCTGAGAATCAGAAGGGAAATCGTAGCCCGAGATTCCCCAGAGAGGAGTGAGAGACCCCAGCCCCACACCAGGTTACCCAGCCCAGAGTACTGCTGCTGAGAAGAGGAGCCCCCACAACAGCCCTCATTGCACACTTTATGGAAAACTATCAACTGTCAGAGTTTGCAGGCCCCAGGCAGGCAAGAACTGGTTTCGGTGTCCTCTAAAAATTTTGCTGAGTAGGTTCGGGCCCAGCACTGGCACCAAACTAGAATCTACATTAACCTGGGGACCACAACTCTGCCCACTCTAGTAAATCCTTGAGTCCCTGCCTCTCCCAACTTATGTACCACACAAGGCTCTATTAGTGACTGAACCTCAAGGGAGCTGGCAGGTGGCAGCAGATCTTGGGGAGTCCTGGCTTTTTGTGGAGTTACACCAGACCCAGTATTGATGGCAGATACCCTCAATTCACAGCATATCCTCTCTCATGTACCTCCAGGTTTAGCAAAGCCAAAAAACAACTGTGGATCTCTTTGTAGCTCCTACCAGGTAGCCCGTGGCCAGTCACAGGCAGTGGCTGACCTGAGCCTAGCTTTGGAGCCCCTACCAAGAAGCCCCAGAACCACATACTAGGAGGTTGGCTACAGATCACAGCAGAGTACCACTCAATTAGCCCCATAGCGGCATACACAAAGGGCAGTCTCAGCAGGCACCAGAGCCCACTGGGGTGAATTCCAATCAGTGGGGTAACACCCCACACAGCGGCCCATAGTAGGTGCCCTGTGGACATGGCCAAACCCCATACCAATCAGCCTGAGAGGGTAAATCCCACCTTATAATGTACCAATAGCAATAAAGTCTCAAATTTAACAGAAGGGCACACACAACCCACATAAGGGTCACTCCTGGAGCACACAGAGCAGGTGACCAGGGAGACTGTGCCTGGGTCCCACAGGGCACCTACTACGAGGTATACTAAAAAAAAAAAAAAAAAAAAGTGGTGAATGTTTAAATTAATATTATTATAGTAAAAGACACATCAACATTAATTCTCCTCAAAATACTCCCTCACTTTGAACCCACTTATCCTATCATTCTTAGCACTTTCTGAAGCAGTTCTGTAAGTTCTCTTTCGTGAGCGTCTTTAGTTGTGCTGTTGTAGCTGATTCAATGTCCTGAATCGATTCAAAATGTTTTCCTTTCATGGTCATTTTGACTTTGGTGAAGAGCCAGAAGTTGCATGGTGCCAGATGTGGTGAATAAGGTGGGTGAGGACACAATGTTTTTTATTTGACAGAAATTGCCATACCAGAAGCGATGTGTGACATAAAGCATTGTTATGATGGAGGATAAAGTAAAGATGTATACACACACACACACACACACACACACACACACACACACACACAAAGGATGCCAAAAATGTATACACATTTTAAGAAACAAAAACCTGTATTAAAATTGTAATACAATGAATGACTCTAGCATTCATTTGATTAACTCCATCTTTTGAGCAGACATCGTACTACACATTGCTATCGTAATTCAATTCAATTTTGAAAAGTAATACACAGATACCATCTCTTAAAATGTATGTACATTTTTTTGGCACCCCTGGTGGACATACACATTTTAGTAGATGTTAAAACTTTGGTCAATGCTGCTCAAGCAGTAGTTCACTGTAATCAGAAGTGTCTGGACACTGATGGTAACCACTTTGAGCACCTCTTGTAATTGCAGAAGTCAAATGTGACTTGTATTCATCTTCTGTTATTGGTATATAGTAATACAGTTTTTCTCTCTCTTAAAATGTATATACATTTTTTGACATCCTCTGTATATATATAGTCAAAGGATGTGGAGTACAACATAGGGAATATAGTCAATGGAATTGTAACAGCTATATACAATGTTAGAGGGATAGTAAACTGTGTGGGTATCACTATATGAGAGGTGTAAATGTCTAACTATTACATTATTTTGTACACCTGAAACAAACAAACAGACAAAAAAATGATAGTGGAAGACCCAATCATCCCACTTATGTGTATTTATCCAAAGAAACTCAAAATGCTATTTCAAGGGGACATGTGCATCCATATGTTCATTGAAGCATTGTTTACAATGTCCAAGATGTGGAGGCAGCCTGGGTGTCCATCAATGGAAGAATGAATAAAGAGGAGGTGGTACATATATACAATGCAATATTACTCTACAATGGAAGGGAATGCATTCTTGCCATCTGCAGCACAATGGATGAGTCTGGACGGTACTGTGCAGAGTGGAGTGTTAGAGAAAGACAGATGCAATTTGATTTTGCTTATATATGGAATCTAAAGAACAAAATAAAGAAAATAACAACAACAACAACAACAACAAAAAAAAAAAACACCTGACACAAACTCATACATACAGAGAACATTTTGATGGTTGCCAGATGGGAAAATGGTTGGGGTTGTGCTGGAAAAAAGGGAAGTGAGTAAGAAGTACAAATTGGTTGTTAAAAAGTAGTTATGGGGATGTAGGGTATAGCATAAGGAATAGAGTCAATTATATTGTAATAACTATGTATGGTGTTTGATGGGTTAGGGCTAAATTTGTTGGGCTGATGGATGGAAGGGGATTGTGGGTAGATTGAAAAAGGTGAATGGATTAAGAAGTAAAAATTGGCAATTTACAACATATTCATGGAAATGTAAAGTAAAGCATAGGGAATACAGTCAATGACATGGTAATAACTATGTATAGTGCTAGGTACTATGTACTAGACTGATCAGCGGGATCATTTCTTAAATTACACAAATGTCTAACCACTATGCTGTACACCTGAAATTAATATAAAACAATACTGAGTGTCAATTGTAATTGAAAAATTTTAAAAAAGGGTGGGAAATGTGAAAGGGAATAAGAGGTTCAAATATCCAGGTAAAAAACAAATTAGTTACAGGGATGTAATCCATGTATTACATAGGGAATAGTCAACAATATTGTGACAGCATAGTATGGTGTCAGACGGGTGCTGGATTTATCATGGTGATCACTTCTTTAGGTATATAAATGTTGAATAACTATGGCGTACCCCTGAAACTAATATAATATTGTATGTTAGTTATATTTTTAATAAATTATGTAAAAAGAATATATTTCGCAAATTTATATAAAAGCAATGGGAATATAATTGTCCATTCTTAAGTTAATGCACAGAGAAACTACTGAATAATATTTATTGATTATATTTTATCATCAATTTTTACATTTTTAGATAATAAACATTATGGAATTATGGCTGTCTTTCACGTCAGTGTTCAACCATTTACTTACGATCAGTTAATAAATGGCCATGAGCAAAAGAGCAGATTCAAAATTGCTATTAGGACTTCTAGATAAAATGGATTTCATATGTTATTTGACTGTGATTTTAATGTGCAGTTAATTTTCCAATCCAGGTAATGATTTCCACTCACTTTTTCATGAATACTCTTCCAAAGAGGAAAACATTTTTTATGACATCTAGTCATTAGTATGATTTTAAATTGAGTAGATTATTTCTGTTAACTATAGTGGAGACTTTATTAGAACTCATGTAGATTATATGAGCTTATATTTTTCTTTCTGTAAAATGGATTATTTCAGTAGTACCATGGTGGTTAATATCAGTGGCACATTATTAACATTTTTCACACCAAAAACTGTCTATACATATATACACACACATATATACATATAAACACACACAAACACACACACACACACACACACACACACACACACACACACACACAATAAATAAATAAATAAATAAATAAATAAATAAATAAATAAATAAATAACCTTAACAGATTTAACACCTATGAAGAAATGTAAAGTATTTACATGAAAACCTCATTACCAGGATCATGGAGAGTGTAATGTGTAACACAAATAAATAGGCTAGTTTTAAAGAGAAATAAGATAACATTTTAAAGAACTTCTAAAGTAAGCTTAATTTTTCTATTGCAACCTTATTCATTTGCAATCATTTGTTTTGAAAGGCTACTTTAATGAGAATTTGATAAATGAGATAGCTGTATACAATTAGGAAGGCAGATATTTTTGACATATTTTACATATTACTATTAATAATTATAAATTATTATCAATAGCATAGTTCTTATATAATTAATATTAATATATATAATGAATTTTAAAAATCCAAAATTTTATGAAGCAAAAGTTAGTTTTTCTACACTATCTACTGAAACTATGCATGTACAGAATAAACAATTGAGCAGCCAGGTGGGCATAAATTCACATCTTTCTCCAGGCTTACAGATGCACATAATTATATATGCACATATTTGTTTACATGTATAGGTACATGCATATACATATGTATATATACATGCATATATATACACATAAAATATATAGTAGATGTAGCTATAGCTAAACATTTTTGATGACTCATAATACGTAATATGCAGGAAATATAACATGTGCAGTTATTACCTATTAATATAAACTCTTATTTTAATCATTGATTTTCAAAGACTATTATGATAAATAAAACCTTTCAGGCAGTCTGTGTGCAAGTGATTGTCTACACATAGATACTATATGTATAAAGACATAAGCCATTCTGGGAAAGGAAATCCCTTTTATGTGTCATAGGTTCCCAAAGCACTTTGTCCATAGCTTGTGAGGGCAGCTGTGTGTTACGGGAAAGATCTGAATCTACTGGGAAAGGAAGCATGGAATAATATTAAGAGCATTATCTTAGATGTTAATAACCGATCAGTTTAAAGGATAATAAATCTTCTACCTGTGATTATACTATGCAGAGGCAATAAATGGCTTTTGTAATATTTCTATGATTTTCACCTCAAGGTGG
Source organism: Rhinolophus sinicus (assembly GCF_057876585.1). Lineage (NCBI taxonomy): Eukaryota > Metazoa > Chordata > Mammalia > Chiroptera > Rhinolophidae > Rhinolophus > Rhinolophus sinicus. The sequence goes on from NC_142517.1 coordinate 20,067,684, forward strand.
ACCCGATAGCTACTGCATGGGCCTAATAGAATGATTGCCATTCTGTCCTTGATCCGGTTTTACACTTCTAATTTCAGAAAAGTATTTGTAAAAAGTTCGGTTAACTGGACGGTGATTGAGGTGCACACTGGTGTGCTTGCCTGAGTAAACTGTAATCCCATCAACTCCTTGCTAGAAGTATAGCACACTGAGTACACTGAGCGTAATATGATACTCCTAGTTGAGAAGGGGGAAATTAAGAGTATTTAAATTTTTCAAGTATCCAAGAAAACAAGTTTAAATTTTAAACTTGCGATTGAAGAGCAGCAGTTATGGCATTCGTTATGTATGATGCTACCTTCACTGATTCGGCAGCTATTATCTTGAACTGTGTACCCCTGGAATGGATCATTGATCTATATGTGTGATTCGGTTGCATCCTAGAAGATATGATTAACTCCACTGTTTTGTCTTTTGATCCTGCAGACTTCCTTATTTATTTATTTGTTTGTTTGTTTGTTTGTTTTTAAATAAGGAAAGCTAGTTTATGTTTTCCTACAGTTGTCTCTATCTAGTCTTTCAGGAACTGTAAATCAACATTTCATACTTGAATATTCTGTACTTCACTAATTGAACACATTCAAAGGCACGTGAGATAATAAAAAAAATGTGTAGTAACTTTATGACATACAATGTGTAACAATTATGTTTGCAACCTTGTTGCAATGATGTTGCTAACCTTTTTTGATATCAGGGGGATTATTCATTATACATTTGTACCAACTGGACACACAGTTAACCAAGTTTATTATTTGGAAGTGCTGAAAAGGCTGTGTGAAAAAGAGAGATGACCCGAACTTTTCCCCAACAATTCATGGCTCTTACATCACGACAATGCACCAGCTCACAGGGCATTCTCTGTGACAGTATCTTTAGCCAGTAAATAAATAACTGTATTGGAACACCCTCCGTACTCACCTGATCTGGCCCTCAATGACTTCTTTTTTTACCCAAAGATAAATGAAATATTGAAAGGAAGACATTTTGATGATATTCAGGACATCAAGGGTAATACGACCACAGCTCTGATGGCAATTCCAGAAAAAGAGTTCCAAAACTGCTTTGAAGGGTGGACTAGGCGCTGGCATCAGTGTTAACTTCCCAAGGGGAGTACTTTGAAGGTGACCATAGTGATATTCAACAATGAGGTATGTAGCACTTTTTCTAAGATGAGGCTGCAAACTGAATTGTCCAACCTTGTGTTTCCTATTGGATTTTTTTCAAGATTTAGCATTTGCCTCCTCCAACTATGTGGCTTGCTCTTCCCGTCATCATTTTCACCACTATAGGTATATTTGATGCTTGTAGATCCTCACCTTTCCTAGGTGAGTCTAAATGCATCCTACTCTGTTCTCTGTAATTAGTCTAAAGATATTGTGATTTAACTGTGGTGGTGGCTCCATTGCTCTCCTTGCTCATAAGGAATCTGCCCTCATGTTCTTGTTTGGGTGTGTTGAGGGAATAGAGGGAGTTTCCTTCCTTCAAGTCACCTTCTCAGTCCTGAATATTCAAGAACTGTATTTCTTTTCAGGACAGCAGAGTTTGAAGAGTAGGCTGTCACAAATACTGATTTGGTGGAACTCAGTGCATTCCTGGAAACACCTTGCCCACTGAGCTTTGTGGTCTGAGCCCTGGTCATCCCTGATGGTACCTACTCTTCCTTGACCCTAATCTAACTCATCTCCCCACTCCTTTTTGTTGAGTTGTATATCCAATTTCACTCTATTCTTATACAAGACTATATTCACCTGTTTTTTTTAGAAGGAAAAATTCAGTCCTATGTATCTCTTTAAATCTTTGTTTCTTATTTATAGTGAATTAAGGCAAAGGAAAAAAGGTCCTTAATATATACAAGTGAGAGAAAAGAGTGGGAGAAACAAAGAATCAGCTTAATATTCTGGTGTATAGTGTTGCTCTGAATATGAGACACAGATATGCTCTCTTACCAAATATGTATAAAACTCCTACCATGTGCCAGGCAGTGGTCTCAGTTGTTGGGATACATTAGTGAACAAAACAAGGGTTCTTGCCCTCTTGGCATTTCCATTATATGTGTATAGTGGAGAGACAGACAATGACTAGGAAACAAAACAAATTGATTATTATAGGGGACAAAATCAGACAAGGAAACAGATGTAGGAGTATGATGAGATCTGGTTTAATTTTAAACAGAGTGTTCAGGGCAAACCTTAATAAAAAGAAAATTTAAGCAAAAACTGGAAAATGATCACAAGTCATGCATATATGGTGAAAAAACACTCTGGAAAAAAGACCCTAAAGAAGGAACATGATGATAGGGAATATAGTCAATAATATTGTGAAAGCGTAGTGTGGTATCAGATGGCTGTTGGACTTATCACAGTGATCACTTCTTTAGGTATATAAATGTTAACTATGGTGTATACCTGAAACTTATATAATATTGTATGTTAGATATATTTTAATAAAAATCTTTAAAAAACAAACAACAAATAATTAAAGTGGTGTCTTATCCATAAATAAATAAATAAATAAATAAATAAATAAATAAGGAAATATTTCCCACGGGGTAGGGGGAAGAAAGAACATCCTGAAATTTTGAAAATTCAACATGGAGACTAGTGTGGCTGGAACAGAGTGAAAAAGGTAAAGATAAGTGGGAGTGGGTTAGAAAGCAGATTGCATTTGTTATTATTTGTCTTGCTGATGATAGTTATTCTAACAGGTATGAGGTGATATCTCATTGTGGTTTCCATTTGCATTTCCCTGATAGCTAGTGAAGTTCAGCATTTTCTCAAATATCTGTTGGCCATTTGTATGTCTTCTTGGAAGAAGAGTCTGTTCAACACACAATGTAATATATAGATGATGTATTATAGAAATGTACACTTGAAACCTATATAATTTTACTTACCATTGTCAGCCCGATAAATTTAATGAAATTACAAAAAAAGAAGAAGAAGAAGAAGAAGAAGAAGAAGAAGAAGAAGAAGAAGAAGAAGAAGAAGAAGAAGAAGAAAAGAAAGAAAGAAAGAAAGAAAGAAAGAAAGAAAGAAAGAAAGAAAGAAAGAAAGAAAGAAAGAAAGAAAGAAAGACAGCAGATATGAATCCTGATCACTTAGGGCTTTGTAGGAATTTATATTAGGGTTTTTCTCTCTATGAAATGGAAACCTTTGGAGAGTTTAGGACACAGGAGTATTTTAAAGGGTTCACTTTTTTGAGACTGTGCAACAGTAAGAGGACATGTAGAGAGATAATTTATATGATTTTCTCTAATCATGTGCCAAATGATGGTGGCTCAAACCAAGGTCATGTTCATGAAGATGGTGAGAAGTAGTTGGATTCCGAATGTATTGTTTTCCAAATGGATATAAATTAATTTCAGAGTATATTCAAATGTAGAAATAATTAAATGGAAATATTGACTATCAATTATAGATTCAAATATAACTTACTCAAATCTTTAGTGAATTGTTGAATATCTTAATAGCCCCAGGATATAACAGTACATTTTTATATATATATATATATATATATATATATATATATATATATATATAAAATCAGAATTTACACACATTTTCACAGGTTTGTCAGTTACAAATAAAGTAATATTTACTCCCAAATCTGTCATTAAAATTCATCCTTTTTCCTTCAATATGTAGTATAAAGAGATCCCCCTTGTACATATCAACAGACACTGTGTTTCCCGGAAAATAAGACCTAGCTGGACAATCAGCTTTAATGGGTTTTTTGGAGTAAAAATTAATATAAGACCTGGTCTTCTTTTACTATAATATAAGACTGGGTATAATAATTAATATAATATAATACAATACAATATAATGTAAAGCAATACAATATAATACTGGGTCTTATATAAGGCCGGGTCTTATATTAATTTTTGCTCCAAAAGACGCATTAGAGCTGAATGTCTGGCTAGGTCTTATTTTCTGGGAAACACGGCATTAGAAATTTAGAACATATTTAAATTGTGCTCCAACAAAAACATTCAATGAATTTTAATAAACATTCGTTCCCTTTGCTTGATAATAAAAGTGTTTCAAAATCCTCATAAAATTTAATATACAGATGATAGACAGAATGACAGATAGATGATAGCTAGCTAGCTAGATACCAAGAGAGAGAAGGATGGATTGATGGATGGATAGATAAATAAATGGTAGGGGAAGGGAGGGAGGGAGGGAGGGAGGGAGGGAGGAAGGAAAGAAAGAAAGGTAGCAGAGGTTAGAATTCCCAGTCTTAGTTGAGAGACGTCTGTTAGAATTGACTCACTAACACTGAGAGAATTCTGTCCACTTTGCTGTATACTCATAAACAGCGGTACCCTGAGATGTTGGTATATTGTTCTTCTCAAGCTGGCAGTGGCGTCCCATCATCCCAGGACAGTAATTAGTGCTAAGGCTGTGTGCTAGTGACCAATTTGGGAATGTTTTAACAAGTTAACATTTAAACTTCAAAAAAAAAAAAAAAAAAAAAAAACCTAAGCAGCTGAATAATATTCTCAAGATTTGGTACCAGAAAGTAAAATGAATTTAGTACAATACTTGCCTCAGTGAAATTGGAACTACTGAATTGAAATGTAACTTAGATTTTACAAAGAGAGGCTCCAGAAATGTTTTTCCTTTCTTTAAACTTAAAAAATAGATGTTACATGAGACAGCTCTAGTCTGATGGTGATTTTTTAAACCTATGTGGATGCTAGAAAGAAAAAGAAAATTGGGAAGGAAATACAGAAGTTATTGGCCTTAAACACTATTAAATTTTCTCTAGTGGAAATAAGATGGGTAACAGATGGTAGAAAAGGCAGCAAGTAGACCCCATGCAGAAAATGAAAATAGAAAATTCAGAAAAGAAAACAAGATCAGAGGAAAGAAAAATGAATGGTGGGAAAGTTATTTTATTTCAGCAATGCAACAACATTTTCATCTCATTCTAGTCCCGAGAGAAATTATTGCTTTTCTTTTGAATTTATACTATGACAGAGATGATAAGGAGAAAATACAGAGAAGTGACACGGCATTGGTGAAGACAGTTCTCCTTATAAACTCCCAGAAGTACCCAGGTTTATCAGACATCACACTTTGCCTTGACAAGGTACAGATAACAAGCATAGTTTGTTAGCTTCCCAGGTGCAGTGTGCATACTAATTACAGTGATGTGTTACACTTTACAAAGCCAGGTTTATACAGTACAACACAAATAAACATGTGAAAATGGAAACACACTACTATATATTAAAGTACCTATTAGGATAGGTCAAATTAATTTTCAACTTATTTCTAGACTTTTTTTTGGCAAAAATGAGTTATTTCCTTTATATATCCATAGAAATATATTTATTCATTTTTAAAATATATATTTTGTTATTTCCTTATTTTAATATTCAAAGATCCTTATATTGGCAGATATAATTCCAATGAAAACATGATAGTTACTTTGTGGACATTTTAGAAAACATCCCATCACCTTTCCTTCTTTTGTTTCTTTTCTATTTTAAAACTATTTTTTCACAAATAAAAATTGTATATATTTAAGCTGTATAACATGTTTTGATATATGTATATGCATACACTGCGGAATTATTACCACAATCAATGTAATTAACATATCCATCACTCCCTACAGTTACCTTTTTGTGTATATGTGGTGACAACACTTGAGATTTACTCTCCTAATAAATTTTAAGTATATGACCTATTGTTACTAACTACAATCATTGTGCTGTACATTAGGTTTCCAAACTATTTATCTTATCACTGAAAGTTTGTACTCTTTGATTAGTATCTCCCCTTCGGTAAACAACACTCTACTCTCTGTTACTATGAAATTGACTTTTTTTCATGTACGTATATGCTTTTCACCTATAAGTGAGGTCATGTGATATTTATGTTTGTGTCCTTGGCTTATTTAATTTAGCCTAATGCCCTCTAGGTTCATACCTATTGTCACAAACAGCAGGAATTTTTAAAGGCTGCCTAATATTCCAATATATAGATCACAGATCTTCTTTATCCATTTATCTGTCTCCTATCCCCATCTTTTTTCATCTCTCTTGATCTTTAAGGGTAGCAACACTACTAGTTTTGTAATTGTAATTATCTCATTCATAGTAAGCTAAAGAAGGCAATCCTGCATTTTGACCAATTTCGCCATTTGCTTGTTTATACTCTGAACATTATTACATTCTAATGTAGAATGAAGGAACTCCTCCCTTGTCAAATTCTGCTTGTATGAATGACAAGCAATAATTTGTACTTCGGACAAATATCTAAACCACTTGTAGTAGACGAAGAGGAACATAATTATGACAGTGCATTATGAACAAAAACTGACTAACACTAACAATTATACAAAAATCGAAGCTTCAATTTCACCTTTAAAATGCATTTAAATATCTATTAATATAAAATTTAAATTAAGACCACAACATATTAATTATTTAAAAATCCTCTTTGTACTCAAGTATGATGCAGTGTGTATTAGTGTTATGCAATACCAGAGTTTCAGGAAAAAACAAAACAAATTTAGAAATTCCCTCCTAAGAATTAAAAAGAACCTGAGGCTGTTAAAGTACTATGCTTTCCAATCACTTTGTACTCATCTCTCTCTCTTTCTCTCTCTCTCTCTCTCTCCCCCTGTCTCTCTCTCTCTCCTCTCTCTCTCTCTCTCTCTCTCTCTCTCTCTCTCTCTCTCTCACACACACACACACACACACACACACACACACACACCATTATTAACTTTGAGTTCCAGTAATGTTCTGAGAACTGGCAGCACATACTGAGTTTAGGAGTACTTAATGTAGTCTTTGAACATTTCAACTATTTATTCTAAACATTATATGATCAAAATGACTCTTGGTATTTTCTATCCTGAATAGATTAGTTATTCAGTGAGAGGGAGATCAAAAATAATCAAATTGCAGTCACATGAAGATGTGGTATATATACACAGTGGAATAGTACTCAGCCATTAGTAAGGATGAAATACTGCCTTTTGTGACAATATGGATGGATCTTGACAATATCATGCTAAGTGAAATAAGTCAGACAGAAAAGGACAAAAACCGTAACATTTCACTCACATGTGGGATATAAAACAACAAATAAACAAAACAAATAAACAAACTCATAGACACAAACAATAGTATGGTACTTACCAGAGTGGAAGTGGTGTGGGGGAGGTTGAAAGGGTTAAGGGGGCCAAATATATAGTGACAGAAGCAGATTTGACTTTGGGTCTCGAGCACACAATGCAATATACAAATGATATATTATTATAGAACCATACACCTGAAACATATGTAATGTTATTAACCAGTATCACCCCAATAAATTTAATTAAAAAACTGCAATCAATACTCACAAGTTGATTTAATAAAATAAACAACGTATATGAATATATACTAAGCAAACTAGAACAGGTAGTTTTGGGACATTCAGAGGAAGTAGAGATTACCTTTGCTTCCCTGGATCTGATAGGTTGTGCTAAAGCAATTTGAACCTGGATTAGAAGGAAAGTAGGATTTGAAATTCTCCCTTAATCCTTAATGACTAAAGTAAACTGATACCATGTCACAAATGTTTTCTTTAATTTCTCCAAGACAGAGATAATTTCTAACTAATTGTACCCCCAAAAGTATATATGAATAAACCTTTTACACTGTACTTCCTCAATTTTAACTATGGTGCATACTCTCATCTTCAATTTCTATTAGCTCCAAGAGAACAAATATTGTATTGTTTTCATTTTCAAGTTTTTCTAGCATTCAATTATACTTTACTATATATTTAGTATACTATCAAGAATACTTTATTCTTACTTCTGATCAGGTTGTTCCATATTCATGGATTTCCCTTACCTTCCAATTACATATCAAATCAAATAAAGTCTAAACTTTCAGCCTGATATCATATATGTTCCACATCAGGATAAGGAAAAATCTTTAAAATGATCTTTAACAACTTCCATTTGTGTGTTTCTGGGGTGCTGAAACTAATGTATAAACCAAGAAATTGCTTCAATTCATCTTTTAAGCATTTATATGAGGTCAGACTATTAAGTCTGCGAACTCATCCTAGAAAAATTGCTACATACCTCATTGATGAATATCACTGTGGTCACCTTCAAAATACTCCCCTTGGGAAGTATGCACTGACCAGTGCCTAGTCCACCCTTCAAAGCAATTGTGGAACTCTTTTTCTGGAATAGCCATCAGAGCTGTCATTGTATTACCCTTGATCTCCTGAATGTCATCAAAATGTCTTCCTTTAAATATTTCCTTTATCTTTGGGTATAGAATGAAGTCATTGGGGGCCAGATCAGGTGAGTAGGGAGGGTGTTCCAGTACATTGATTTGTTTACTGGCTAAAAATTCCCTCACTGACAGTGCCCTGTGAGCTGGTGCATTGTCGTGATGCAAGAGCCATGAATCGGAGAAAAGTTCAGGTCATCTAACTTTTTCACGCAGCCTTTTCAGCACTTCCTAATAGTAAATTCGGGTAACTGTGTGTCCAGTTGGTACAAATGTATAATGAATAATCCCTCTGATATCAAAAAAGGTTAGCTACATCATTGCAACAAGTTTGCGAACTTAACTGTCAGAACTTCATATACCAAAACATTGAAAAATTTAATATATTGTAAATAACATATATAGCTGAAATCACAGCATACTGAGTAAACATGACCAAGGGCATGCATTTGCTCCATTAAGACATAAATTCTGCTGTCATTTGCAAAATTCACTTTGGCTAAATCGAAGGCCATTCAGCACTCATTGAGAAGTCATTGTTACCAGTGATGAAGGGACACTTTGCTAAATAGCATACAGCACATCATTGATTCCCCTTTTATTCTTAATTTATATTTTATTAAATTATCTTCACTTTCAGAAGATTCAACTATTTTTTTCTCTGTCCCCCATTTTCTCTGAAAAGAATTGCATTGATTTAACTCTGCATTATTTAATTTGCTACTTAAGATAGGAAGGTAGTAAGAAATAATCATTGTTCTATATTTTTTGGTAAATCTCAACATTACAAAAGTTTTAAATATTTTAATAATTAAATTATTGCAAATTTTAATGTTCTTAGTCTCTTCAATTTGTTTTTACAAACAAACAGCTTTGCATGCACTTGACATAGCCTGAAATAGACTCACTAGACACAACCACATTTAAAAATGGCACTATTTTCTGATCAATTACAGACATATAACTATTGTTTTATATATATATATGCAACAGCCAAACAAATCCAACTATTATTTTTTCACTGGATGACAACAAAGTCTCTTTTAGTTCAACCAGTTTTGGTTGAACTTCTGGCCTTATAACTAGAATATGGTGATCATAACTGATTAGTTTTGATAACTGAGTACCCTGTGTGTTTACTCACTTCACTTTTCCGGATAATCATTCTGAACATCGTGGTTTACTGTACACATTTGCAGTATAAAATGACAGTATTTGGGGCTAAATTTTCACTTGTCTCAGGTGTTCTCTGGAGACATTATTTTATTTCACTTCTTTCTGAAACAAAATTCATGATGACAACTTGTTTTCTTCCTATCTCAGTCTTTCTTATTAGAGTAAATTATTGAAAAGCAAAAATAAAATAATTATGTATGTAGTAATAATTAAGTCTATTACAAGTTATCTATTGAACTATGACCCTAGGAAGAAAATGTGAAGCAATGGTTTCTCCAAAGTTATTGCTAATGTTCACTGTTGAGTGAATATACCTCAAGAATGATGTATAACCATTTTGACAAGGCTGTCTTGAGGGAGAATAATACAGTATCTTTTTTTTAAGGGCTTTCCTGAAGCAAAATATCCAGGCAAATTTTAAACAATGTATGAGGAAATTGAAATTGCTCATTCAAGGGGACATCAACTTCTGTTCAAACCTTTTTTCGTGTAAGTTTAACTATTTAGCAAACTTTATCATTATTGCCTTTTAAAAATGAATTGCCAACAAAATTGCTAGGGAAAACGATAATACTAAGCTTTTACTCAGGAAAGCCCTCTGATATAGTTTATTTTGGCAATCTACAAAAGCACAATAAAGTATGCTATTTTAGAAATGTGAACAGGAAGAAAGTGCATGCATTAACATGATGGTATATTCACAAATTGCTAACAATTTTTAGCAATGCTCAGCAAGATACTAGAAGTGGCTAAAATAACACCAGCAAATCAGGGTTGAAATAAAGTTAAACATTTTTCTTGTTGGGGTGATGATGTTAAACATTTTTCAAGATTGTTATTGCTCTTCCATTATGTGTTCTGAGTCAATCCTTTTGTATTCAACTATTTACTATTATTAATAAGAGTTTGATGGTATTTGCAAGAAAGTAGAAACATGTAACAGGGAAGCATTAAACACCTATGTGCTCTTTCATTTGGAAAAAAGTTATGTTGGATTTGTATGATAGTATTTAAAATAATACTTTTATTTATACATTTTATAAAACTAATTCTATAATCCAAACAAAACCTGAATGCACATTTGTTGAGACATAGCTTTTATCATGCTTTTCTCTTTTCATTTTATTTTACCCACAAAGGCTTTTCTTTGAGTTTCCTGGGTCAATAGGATCAAACATACTGATATTTTGTCATACTGAAAACTAATGAAAATGTATTGGTATTCTCTCATAATTTTTAAATAAGTACATACTATCCCCCAAATGAGAGCCATGACAATACATTTAAATTAATTATTTCTAAGTGACAATTCATTATGTAAAACATAAAAAAAATTACTAGAATGGATGGTGTTTATCCTAGATGTTTACTTGACAACTTTTAAATGTGAAGAAGCCATTATCAAAGTTAAAATAATAAAAGACAAAAGTTTAAGTTTTTTCTCATATATTAAGATCTAGTTTAATATTAATGAAATCTTTCCAAATAATATGGCAAGCTTAGTATCTTTAATATTTAAATATTCTAATACTATATTCATTGTTAACAATATTGTTTGGGAGAAATATGGGGACTTTTTCTTTTCTTTAAAAAAAAAAATCCTAATCAAATCACTTTTGGATATGTCATCTGGTATCACCCAGAGAATTTCAAGTAGACGTGTGCTGTGATTTCTAAACAATAAAATTCTTGAATGTGTGTAAGGTTGATAGTGAATTTCAAACAGATTAAAGAAAAATTAACTGCATTATTTCTAAGGTTATAAATTTGTATTAATTTCAATGAGGATTATGTTTCTAAATGTTTTTGTGTTCCTCTAATGATATAAAGTTTATCCTTTAAAAAGAAAGCTATAACTTGTAATTAAAGAAACAGTTTTCCACACTCATATGTAAGAAAACACAAGAAATAAGTACTATATGAGTTATTTGTCATTTGTCTCTCCAAACCCACACTCCATCTTTCCCACCCCATTGTGCCCTGGAAGGCTTATCTGCACTCCCTGGCACCGAGGTATTTAGACAATGAGAAAAGAAGCACGGGGTAATGAGATCTCTCTTTATCCCTCTCACTCCCACTCTCACTCTCCTGCTCTCCTTGTCGCTCATCTCTCCCTGACAGTCTAAAAGTAGGAGTATCCTGGCCTAAAAAAAGGATTACCTATCAAACATAGTTCCTGAATTTTAAGCTGAACTTAGTGACCGGATGGGACTTTGGTTTGATTCCCTTGAAAAGGAAATGATTGTGTTTGAAGTGAGAGAAAATAATGAGTGCAGAACTGGTGAGTAGAAGGGTAGACTGAGGTAAAGTTATTATTCTTAATTATCCACTCCTTTTATTGTCTGTATGGATATAGAAGATTATATTACTGAACACCCTTCATTTTAGACAAGACCATGAATCTGATTCATGTCAATATAATGCGAGGAGAAGTTGTGTTCACAGCCATACTCTAGTAGCAGCTAGGATTTATTCCTTTAAAAACAAAACAACAACAACAAAAAACCTAGTTAAAGATCATTGCATTATACTAATTTTTTAAAAGCTTTTGTGACATACATATTCTTCCTCAAATGTGTTGCCTAAAAAGGTATCTTTCCTTCTGAAAACTTATGTTTACATTAATAAATTTACCACTCAAAGTAGCTGAACTTTTCAATATTTCAAACATTTCAACATTGCTGATATGCAATGAATCATTTTAAGTGTCAGCTTTTACTAGACTATAGTTTATTTTTATGTCCCTTCTCATTTGATTTCTTAGTAATAATCTGAAATTCTTAGCATGAATTTTTATTTGATTTTTGCCAAAAATGCATCATATCTCATTTTATCCTACTCTCTTGGTTGGAATTTGTTAGGGGTTTGGAATAGTGCTGTTAAAAAAATAATCTAGAAGCACCAAAGTTATTTATGTCATGATTGTATTTGTGTATTAGTCTCATACAAGTGAAAGCCAACTTACTTAAGAACAAGTTTCACAAATCTCTAGAAAAACAGTAAGATGATTAAACAGAGGGGTAAAGCTAGGGAGTTTAAAATTACCCTTTTGATTAGTTAAAAGGAGGATAGTAAAGTATCTTTCATAGGATTTGTCACTATCATATTCAGTCCTTATTGCAGTGGACTCTAAGCATGGAGATTAAGCATTTAACAAGGATTATAATGAGTTATATAGGGTTGTATATCTTTATATAAGATTTAACATTTTTAGCTTACTTTCATATGTCCTTTATTTACATTCAGAAAGAACAAAATAAACTTCCTCTATTAAACCATTAATATAATTCTCAGTATTACCTTGATCATCGTATTTTGAATTATCAAATTGTCTCTATTCCAGAACTATTGCAGATGGATTTCTCCAGAAAGTTCTAATAAATCCTAGTGGTCTATTATCCTTTATGGCTACACTCTTTTTCAGTTTTATCCGATCTTAAAGCAGGACTATGCTTTAAAAAATCAATTTTAATAAAACTAAATCATCCAGGTTCAGACAGAATTCGTAAATGTTACAGATTTTTTATAGGATGAGCAGAGGGAGCTAAATTGTATTCCTCATAGAACATAACATAAATCCACTCTATCATAATTGTTTCTTCTAATCTCTTTCCAAGCACATCTTAATTGGAGAGGAGAAGGAGAAATGGCAGAGATTTTTCTATATCTGTCCTGTCCCTGCCCTATTTCTCATCACAACCAAGCTTTTTAGATTGGCTTCTGGATCTCTCTATGAGTCTATCAGTTATTCTCACTTTTTTATGTAAAACAACATTTCTCCTTTGAGTTTGCATTACTTTCATATTACATTTATCAGCAAATAAGGTGGAAATTACATTCAAAAGCATGTTAAAAGTTTGTGAATTTAGGCCCTACAAATTTGAAAATTCTAACAATGATTAAACACAAAGCCAAACATTTTAAAAGATCTAAGATCAGTCACAAAAAAAGGGTGGTGGTGGAATATTTACCTGACAGCTGGTTGTCCTCACTTTTGCCTACATGCAGGTTAAGGGAAAAATCAAACAAACAAAACAAAACAAGGGTTTCCATTTCTGCATGTAATGAATTTGGAAGTCACCACTCCATCCAACCAAGAAGTGAAAAGCAAAACTCACTGAAAAATCAACAACTCTTATTGAATCTCTCAGGTAAGATGTTAGAGGTAAGAACAGAAGGAACATTGCTATCCCAAAGATTAGAGAGAATGACAAGTGAATACAGGGAAGCACTGTTTACTGGTGGAGGAACACAGGGAAGCATAGCTTACTGTTGGAGAAGCTCACAAGCAGAAACCCCTTGGGAACCAATGCCAAGACAGGAAAAGATGAACTGTAATTGATAAATTACTGGAGGCTCAGTGTGAAAGGTCTGAGATTTAAAAACTGCATCAGGACCAGTCACAGATACACTCTCACACTTTTGTGAATTTTACTTTGAGGAGCTCAACCAGATGTTCATAATAAGTACTGGAGAAAAATTCCTTCCTGCCTCAAGTAAGGGAAGAGGAAAGGGAAAGATTTAAATTATACCAGAGCCACAGCCACTATGGAAAGCAGTATGGAGGTATCTCAAAATTCTGAAAATGGAACTACCTTATGACCCAGCAAGACCACCCCAGGTATCTATCCAGATAAATTCAAAACTCTAATTCGAAAAACTTTATGCACCCTTATATTTATTGCATTATGCACAATGTACACTATATACACTATAAACAATACATACAATGTACTATGCACTATACACAATAGCCAAGACATGGAAACAACTACAGTGTCCATCGGTAGATGACTGGGTTAAGAAACTGTGGTACATTTATGCAATGGAGTATTATGCAGCCATAAAGAAGAATGAAATCTAACCATTTGCAACAATACGGATGGACCTAATGAACATTATGCTAAGTGAAATAAATCAGACAGAGAAAGACAAACACCATATGATCTCACTTATATGTGGAATCTAAAGAAAAGATTAAATGAATGAACTAATCAGAAACAGTCTCAGAGACATAGAGGAAAAACTGAGGATTGCTAGATGAAAGGGGGTTATGGGGATAAGGGGGAAGGTGAGGGGATTAGAAAGCACAATAGGTAATCACGAGATTGCCACAGGGATATGAAAGTCAATTTTGGGAATGTAATCAATAATATTGTAAAGATTTTGTAGGGTATCCATTGGACACTTGTCTCATTAGGGAGACCACCTCAGGGATGATGTAGATGCCTGATCACTGCACTGTACACCTGAAGCTGAAGCTGATCAATAATCAATGTGAACTATAATTACATATATATATATATATATATATATATTTATATTTATAAGAAGTGGAGCACAGCATTAGGAATAGAGACAGTGGAAATGTAATGGCTATATGCAATGTCAGAGGGGTAGTAGATGGGGGGCTTATCATTGTGTGAGGGATATAAATGATAAATGTCTAACTATTAAATTGTTTTGTACACCTGAAACTAATTTTTAAAATGTTAATAAAATAAAATAAATTATATCAGAGCACTCTGTTTTTCTTAACAAGGCCTGCCTTCAGGAGGAACTATTTCACCAGAGATTAACTTGCTGATGTTATATCAGAGTTAAATTTACCTAGGGGAAGTAAAATATTGAAATTCAGCAAGCCCTAGCCTTTTGGAGGGAAATGAAAATATTTAGCTCCAGCCAACTCTAGCCTTATATGTGAAGGAAAACAAAACAAACAAACAAACAAACAAACAACAACAACAGCACAACCCACCCAATTTCAGCTCAAACTAGCCTTCCACAGTGGGAAGGGAAACATTCATCTCCAACCCACTCTAGCCATACTGTCCCACCTGAA
Source organism: Rhinolophus sinicus (assembly GCF_057876585.1). NCBI lineage: Eukaryota > Metazoa > Chordata > Mammalia > Chiroptera > Rhinolophidae > Rhinolophus > Rhinolophus sinicus. The sequence continues at coordinate 20,082,998 of NC_142517.1, forward strand.
TGGATGGGAGTGGGGGACTGAAAACATCTTTTGAGGCATAAGTTCACAAAAAGACTGCCTGAGACCTAATCATAGGACTGTAGAAACACCGCCTCCTCTCACACTTCAACATCATATTGCTAATTGCTTATTTACAGCACTTCCTCTAAACCAGTAGTACATCATGTCCAGCAATCAAGAAAAGATTAGGAGGCATGCCAATATAAGCAATAAGCACAATTCAAAGAGACAGAGGAATTATCAGAATAAGACTTGGCAGGTATATTGGAATTATAGACTGGAAACTGAAAACAATAATGAATATGCTAAGAATTCTAATGTAAGTAGACAGTGTGCAAGAAACCATTGGAAATATAAGCAGAGATGGAAATCTTAAGAGTCGAGTAGAAATGCTAGAGACAAAAAATTGTAACAGAAATGAAGAATGTTTTTGATTGGCTTATTAATGGACAGGACATGGATAAGAAAAGAATATCTGAATTTGAGGCTATCTCAATAAAATCCTTGAAAACTCCAAAACAAATAGAAAAAGATTGAAAGAGAGAGAAAGAGAGAACAGAATATCCAAGTACTGTGAGACAATGACAAAGGTATAACATACACAAAATGGAAATATAAGAAGAAAGAGAAAAAAGAGCAGAAGAAATATGTGAAACAATAATCTCAGAAAATTTCCCCAAATTAATATCAGACACAAAACCACAGATCTGCATAGCTCAGATAATACAAAACAAGATAAAGGCCAAGAAAAATTACACCTAGGTATAGCATGTTCGTAATAGATAAAATCAAAACTGGAAAAAAAAAAAAAAAGAAAAAGAGAGAGAAGAAGAAGAAGAAGAAATGAGAGGTCAGAAGTGGGACAAAAAAATTCAAACAAATAATAACCCAACTTAACTATAGAGAAACAAAGAATTACAGTCGACTTCTCAGAAACCATGCAAACAAGAATAGAGTGGAATAAAATATGTAAAAGATTGAGATTAAACACACACACACACACACACACACACACACACACACACAAACACACACACAAACCTAGAATTTTGTACCTTGCAAAACTATCCTTCAAAAGTGAAAAAGAAATAGACTTTGCCAGCAAAACAAAAATTAAGACAACATTGTTGCCAGTAGACCCTCCTTGAAAGAACCTTAAAAGAAAGTCTTTAGAGAGGACAATAATGTAGGTCAGAAACTCAATCTACTTAAGGAAAGGAAGAGCACTGAAGACTGACAAATTAAGGTAAAATAAAACCGTGTATTTTCCTTATTCTTAATTGACCTAAAGGGTTAAAAGTTTGCACAAAATAAAAATAGATACAATGTTCCAGATTATGTATGCTTATGTATACATTTTGTGTATTTGTATGCATATATATTATGTATGTAATATGTGTGGATGTGTTCTTTCTTAGAATTTCCATCTCTCTGCTTACACTGTCCATGTAGTATACACATAGTACATATACACATGCACACAATATGTGTACATAAGATATATATATATATATATATATATATATATATATGAATATATATGTATATATATGTATATATATATATACATACACATATATATATATATATATATATATATATATATATATATATATATCTCCTATGTGCAATTATATATAAATGAAATGAATGACAGCAATGATACAAGGGAGGGGAGAGATAAATTTGTATTATTTGTTATTACAAGGCACTCACATTATCTGTGAAGTAGTATTTATTTGACAGTAGATATGTTATGTTAGTTGTAAATGTATATTGGAAATTTTAGTGCAAACACTAAAATGTAAAGAAAGATGTATAAGTGATACGCTAAGAATGGACAAAGGAGGCAATTATATAAAGTGCTAAATGAATACCCCAAAAAGCAAACAAAGAATGGAAGCTAAAACAGAAACATAGAACAGGGGCAACAAATAGAAAACAGTAGTAATGAGTACGGTGGATATTAAATCAAATATATTAGTAGTTACTTTGATTGTCTATGGTCTAAATGCAATAATTAAAATAAAGAGATCAAAACACAAGGTCTGACTATACGTTGTGTACAAGAAACCCACTTTAAATACCAAATGCACCTATAGATTAATAATAAGTGGATAGAGAAAATATACCGTGTTAATACTAATCAAAGAAAGCAGGAGTAGTTATATTAACTTCAGATAAATCAGACTTCAAAGCAAGGTATGTTATCAGCAATAAAGAACTGCAATAGATAATGATAAAGGGGTCAATTACTGAAGATACAGCAATCCTTAACATGAATGTACTTAACACAGAATCAAACTCCATGAGGCAAAAACTAATAGAACTGCAAGGAGAAATAGATGAATCCACTCTCATCATTAAAGACTGTAACACCCCTCGAACAGAAATGACAGATCCAGGAGACAGATAATCAGTAAGGACATAGTTGAACTCAACACCCCATCAATCAACAGGATGTACTTGATATATAGAGAATACTTCTTCCAAAAACAGCAGGATACCCATTTTCCTCAAGCTCACATGAAACATCCTCCAAGATAGGCCACATTTTGGGCAATAAAACACATTTTAACAAATGTAAAAATATGCAAGTCATACAATGTCTGCTCTCAGACCACAAAGGAATTAAACTGGAAAGTAATAACAGATAAAACACTGGGGAATTTCAAAATACATGCATATTCAACAACAGTACTAAATAACACATTGGTCAAAGGACAATTCTAGAGAGAAATTTTAAAATATTTTAAATTACCTGAAAATGAAAATAAAACTTATCAAGATTTGTGTGATGCAGCGAAAATAGTACTTAGATGGAAATGTACAGCATGGAATGCATAAATTAGAAAAGGAAGAAGATCTAAAATCAATCACCTAAATCCCCACCTTAGAAAACTAGAAAAAGAAGAGCAAATTAAATCCAAGGTAAGCAGAAGAAAAGAAATACTAAAAGTTAGGTAAGAAATCAATAAAACTGAAAAACAGAATTAATGGAGAAATATCAATGAAACCAAAAGCTGATTCTTTGATAAGATCAATAAAATGGAGAAGCATCCAAGCAACATAACTAAGAAAAAAAGAAAAAGGACATATATCACCAATACCAGAAATGAAAGACAGGATATTAATATGCAGTCTATGGACTTTAAAAGGATAATAAAATAATACTATGAACAGTTATTCCAGTATCATTTTCAAAGACAAAACAATAACAACTGAAGTTATAAGTCTGTTTAGCAGAACCCAACTTTAGTTTTAACTTTAAAAACCTTGCACTATCTTATGACAGAATAATAGTATTCTATTGTGTATATATACCACAACTTCTTTATCCAATCATCTATGGAAGGTACTTTAGTTGTTTCTATGTCTTGGCCACCATAAATAAAGCTTGGCCACCATAAGTAAAGCAATGAATATTGGAGTACAAATATCTTTATGGGTAAGTGTTTTCAAATTTTCTTGGTAGAGACCCAAGAGAGCGATTGCTGGCTCATATAGTAATTCTATTCTTAATTTTTTGTGGAACCTTCACACTGCCTTCCATAGTGGCTGCACCAGTCTGCACAATTTGCGACAACATGGCTGGATCTTGAGATTATTATGCTGAGTGAAATAAATCAGACAGAAAAAGTTGAGAACCATATGATTTCACTGATATATGGGATATAAAACTGAAAACAAGAAAAGAACAAGACAAACAAATGAAGAAACAAAAACTCATAGACAGACAATAGTTTAGTGATTACCAGAGGGTAAGCAGGGAGAAAGGTGGTAGATAAGGGTAAAGGGGATCCAATATATGATGATGGAAAGAGAACTGACTATGGGTGACGAACACACAATGTGATATATAGAAGATGATGTATTACAGAACTGTACACCTGAAATCTATGTGACTTTACTAACAATTGTCACCCCAATAAATTTCAAATAGAAAACAAAACAAAACAAAATATAAAACTTTGCACTGTCTCTTTTCCCAGGAAAACTGGAACCTGAATAAATAACAGTAACCTACATAATTTGCTGCTACAATCATAAGAATCCAGATTCCTTTGGAGTTGCCAGGGATCTTTCATCAAATTGCTTCAATACACATTAAATCATAGAACGATCACCTCTCAAGTCTCTAAACCTTTAGAGGACAACTCCTTAGAAAACCTGGCCAACAGCTGCCCACATACATTAAAAGGAATGAAGACCCTCACCAAAGATGTTTATTTTACTGAAAATAAGTTTTGTACCATACATTGATCTTTTAATACTATCATTCAAAATACTTTTGATGGAGTAATTATCAGATTCAATTCCAATAATGAAAGAGTACTGGGGTAAAAGAACGAAGTAAATTCTGAAATTTAAATATGTAATAATTTTACCTTATCATTAAAAATAAAACAAAAGCCCTGGAGGGTTATCAATGTAATTTTTTGATCTTTTTTTTCCTTCTTTCATAAAATTATTTAATTTTGTGGAAGTCTTCAAAGCCTTGAGAATTGTCTATTCTGAAAAGGGCACATGTAAAACAAAACAAAAACAAAAAACAACATACAATTCTCCTAAAACATTATGATAAACATAGTAAAAGTACAAAATGTGATCAATTTATATTTATATATTTTGATTAAATGAGGACTTTTTAATCAGAAAGATAGGATGAGTATGAATATCTGGATATGAAAATATAATATACATGTATTAAACTATTTTTAAACTAATACTCATTTTTTATTTTGCAGTTTTAAGCTAAGGAGATACTTTGAAAGATGGGAACAAGATACACGACAAGGAATTGATAAGGAACTTGGCCCTGAACCTAGGATCTTTTTATTTATTCTGATAGTAAAAGCTCAGTGCCTAGAGAACTGGTAGGAGGAAGCCAGAAGAGGGTGGAGAGAAGGATAAACCTGTACTGTCTTTGGTAAGGATGGAATTTGGAATCCCATTGTATTCCTCATCCTGGAAAACTTATGTATTCTAAATTTTGTATTATTAATTAAATGCCTTTAAAATTAAAAAAAGTACTTTAAAATATGTCATAATATTGAAAAATATCACTGTACATTATTATTATTACTATTATTACTATTTTACTTATTTTTTTAAAATATAACCTGTGTTTACTCTGTGATGATTAGTATAGTTATATAGAATGAGATATCCAGGACTTGGTTTTATACATTGCAAAACTTGATATAACATACACGATGGGATACTTAGTTGAGGGAAATGTTACATATTATAACTTGGGGAACATTTACACCTCAAGAAAGGATCAAGATAAATTAAAATATTAGACACCAGAACAGGATTAATCATAGTTAAATAATTAATTGACAATAATTAAGCATATAGATTTTGATATTACATGAAACTGAATAATAGGAAGCAGACATATTTACTCATGCAGAAAGCATGGTTATGTATGAGTACTAATAACTCAGTATTAAGTCATTGTATTAAGTATTAAGATGGATCAAACAGAATCATTGTAAAGATTTTGGAGAATGAGCTATTCAAATTTTACTTCCCTATAATCTCAGGTTAGAACAACCATTTTTGTCTTCTAATATATGAAAATCACCACCAAGAAAAACCGCAACTCCCTAAAAATCTCAAAATATACATGGTGGAATTCAAAGATCATCATATGGAAACCCACATTGAATAAAATGAACAGAGACGACATGATTGAACCAAAGGCATCCATCACTAAGTATTCATATAGCCACACAGACTGAGAAAATAACAAGTAATTCTACAAAAAAGATATTTAAAAACATAAATTGTAAAACCAAAAAGAATCACTAGAATATTCTGAAATGTATTAATAATTATAGTGTTTTATTATAAATAAATTGTTATTCTGTACATATTTACTCATAAATTCTGATAGTACAAATGAATAATCATGTTTATTTTGTTCAGGGTCAAGATTTTCAGTATAAAAAAAAATTAGTAGAATAGAATCCTGCTACAATTGCTTAATGAAAATCATAAAAGGTAGTATTGACTATCTATAAATTCACAGTTGAATAAAACAATAAAAAATAAAAGTATAAAACTATATGTTTGAATTTCTGTCACTGAAATGGGCGATAGTAACATCTCCACTATGAAATATTTTAGAGCTCAGATTCCTATCTTTACTGGTTTCAATTAAAAATAACTAGTTCTCCTTGGAAAAATGGCTTATTTCATGTCTGGGCCTGAGATGAACTGATTCTGAAACATCTTGTATCAAAAAGCAAAGCAGACTTCAAAGACTAATGAAATCATGTTGAAAGGACACAGAAGAAACCAATGTAAAATAGGCTCCCACTGGCGAATCTGACAAATTTGAGCATCAAAGTCAGAATATTGGCTAAGATCATTTGATATACAGTAAATGTAAACAGTCATGAATCCATAATGAGGAAAGTAGAAAAGGTTACCACATTGTGAAGGTGAACAGAACAGAATATTTCTGTTGAGTCTTGCTACTCAATCTCCTTTGTATTATTTACTCATTTATTTTATCAATCTAGAAATTAGTAAATTATATACACTAGTTAGTGGACATTTTCTTCCCTCAAAGACATATAAATTATCCCAATTCAACTAGATATAATTTTATGTCTTCAAGCATCAATAAATGCATGATTCAATTTACTACGAGGTATTGAAAGTTGCATTTCTTCGGATCTGCTCAAATACAAAGATGTAAGAACAGAAAGAGAAATGCATTACACGTGTTATAGCCTATCAACTTGAATAGTAACTGCAGACTTCTATTCCTCCACAGAAGAGTCATGCAAAATGTAGAACTTGAATCTAGGAAAGTTGTAAATGATTTGTCCTTTCTTGATGTCATACAAATTTTGAAATTAAAACTGCCACAAAATAGGTCAGGGCTGTCCAAACTTTTTCAAACGTTTTTTACCAAGGGCCATATGCGGTAAAATACACAAACAGCTGGGCCACTCACTCAAGGTGAAGTACGTATTGCCTCACCTGGTTTATTTAAGTAAACTAAATATATTTTTGGAATTTGCTGCGGGCCAATTAACAATGGATTGCGGGCCGCACTTGGCCCAGGGCTGCAGTTTGGACACCCCTGAAATAGGTCATCAGAAACTCTTCCAATTGTTATAATAATTTTATAGACCATGACTCACAGGACTATAGTGTATACCTTATAGGAAATTATTATGAAGGACTCAAAAAGATTCTAATACCTGGAAAATACCTTTCCCTTACTGCCAAACACTCACCTCTAAATTTCATTTTCAGTTTACCAGTGACTGCGAGGTCCAAACAGGACTTGGTATCAACAAGCTCATTCCAACTGGGAGAAAGGGTCTTGGGAAACAAATGATGGAGAAAGCACTCAGTGCCTTGTGGGAATTTCTGGATTATCCATGCAGATATGTAAATCTCATTGCAAATTTTTCTACCAACCAGCAGAAGTCCACAGACAAGCCCCAACCACATCAAAATAAGGTGAATCTGAAATTTCTATAAATCACAAATTATACTTCTGATTAAAAGTCTAGAAGAAGACCTCTACATTTTTATCACTGTGGTAGCTTCGGCCTAGAAGTTTCAAAAGGGTTTAGCTTGTAGTATCTATCCACAGCTAAATGAACACCACAACGAAGTGATTAGAAAATATGAGGACACATAAGACACATAGCTGAATGTCATCTGCCGTGAACTGGAAACTGCTAGCCTAACACAAACTTTAGGACTGATAGGGCTTTCCTTTGTTTACATCTGTGATTTACTGCTGCCTACCTGCCTCTCATCATTTCTACTTCCATCAGGTATGTATAACAGAGATGATGAAAAAAACAAACAAAATTGCATCACCATATATTTGACTCCCTTTATCCTCTCTCTACCACCTCCCTCCCCCTTACACAATTCAATATATAGATGATGTATTTACTATAGGACAGTATACTTGAAACATATACAATTTTACTAACCAATGTCACCCCAATAAATACAAAATAATAATCATGAAAAAGTGTAAACAAATGCGTAATTTGGAGAGATATAAATTTAGCCTCATGAAGACATACAAGTAGGTATTAAAGTATAGATTTGGACATGGACAGAAAGAGGACTATGATAAAACCATCCCTCTGTAATACAATGAACTTTATCAAATGCATTCCGAAATTAAAAAAATTGAACTATAAAATAAATCCTTAATAATTTATTCCCTCAAAACCGTAGTCCAATCTGTTCTTCTAAATGAAGGCCATGACTCCTTTTCTTTTCAAATGTTTAAGTGAACTTCCTTTTAAATGTAAATTTTACCTTGTAACTGACTCATTTGGTTTTAAAGTATGCAGTGGATTTGCTTTTAAATGTATGTTATTACTTTTTGCCATGTTTGTTTTCTTGTGAGGACAACTCCTGGATGGGTAGAATATTTTGAATTCTAAATACGTATAAATAGAACTGAAGAAATAGATGTTCTAAGAACAGAAGTTGGTTTGTTCTTGGGTTGTGGCTAGTAGTTGTTTCCATCTTTGCTTCCTACATGCCAACTTCTTAGAAATCAGAACAATCCACATTTCAACCAATTAAACAAATAAAAAGATATATATCTTTGTAATCTAAAAATGGGGCAAAAATGCAAACATGTGAGCTGGGCTGAAGCTTCAGAAGACCTATGCCCAGGAGCAGGCAGAAGTGGCCTATTAGGTGATGGGGGACGCCATTACCTGTATTGGTGGAAGTCAGAGCTAGCTTCATTACATGAAACTAAGTTTTGGAAGGGAACTCCTCAGTGAAAATAATGAGACAGGCCACCTTTGAGCTAGTGACTATGCAAAGGCTGGACAATTAAGCTCGCGAACTTGTTGCAAAAAATGTTACTAAACGTTTTTTGATATTAGAGGGATTATTCATTACGAATTCGTACCAACTGGACAGGTAATAAAGTTTACTATTTGGAAGTGTTAAAAAGGCGGTGTGAAAATATTAGATGACCTGAACTTTCCACCAACAATTCATGGCTCTTGCATCACAACAATGCACCAGCTCACACAGCACTCTCTGTGAGGGAGTTTTTAGTTAGTAAACAAGCATGTGTATTATAACACTCTCCTTACTCACCTGATCTGGCTCCCAATGACTTCTTTCTTTACACAAAGGTAAGGGAAATACTGAAAGGAAGACCTTTTGATGACATTCAGGACACCAAGAGTAATACGATGACAGCACTGATGGCCATTCCAGAAAAAGAGTTCCAAAATTGCTTTGAAAGATGGACTAGGTGCTGGCATCGGTGCATAGCTTCCCAAGGGGAGTGCTTCGAAGGTGACTGTAGTGATATTCAGCAATGAAGTATGTAGCACTTTTTCTAGGGTGAGTTCGCGAACTTAATTGTCTGACCTCGTATGTTCAATAACCATGGTGGGACAGAAAGTCCAAAGCATCGATATAAAGTTAGTACTGGATTGGGATACCTTGTGTTTGGGAGATTCAGTTCTGATTTCTGCCTAATTAAATATATCCCTCATCACACAAATAGGAATATTGTTACAATTTCCAGGTAATACTGTTAAATGTTTGAGGTGTTTCATCACCAACTATTGGATCATTTGAATTGTCTGTGATTCTGCTTCATACTAAAGTATGTATCAAATAGCTCAATGCATAGCATTTTATGACTTTGAATTAATTACTCATACTTCAGAATTTCGAAGTCACAGAAATCTTTTCTTTTTAATATTTCAACCCTTGCTGTGTACATTTTACACTCAGCTTTTTCTTACTGCCAAACTGCAAATGCCAAGAACTGCCTATGTAAAGGGTAAGCATTGAACCAAACTGATTATATTTTTTCAGTATTATATGTAAAATAGGCATTGGTATCAACTATGGGGAAAAACACAACATTCTTTAAAAATGTTATCAGGAGAAGCAACATGCAATGACATAGAACGAGACAAAATCATCTTCCATGCCAATGAAATATATTAATTATGTATGTAGTTTTCTAACTTCCTAAGTAAAAGTAGTAGAAATTATTTTCAAATTGTCATAAAAATGTAGGTAAGATACAAATTGCTGCCCTTTCTTTTTAACAAACCTACACCACTGTGTCTTTGTTATTGTCCCTTCCCGACTTTGTCAACTGCTAGGTTGATATTTTCCCAACACATTTCTTGTAGAAATTGAAGAATATGATAAAAATAAAAATCCACTGGAATATAGTTGTGTCTAATTTTAAAATAAAGTGGTTTGTTAAATTTTAATTTTTGAAGACACAGAGAATGTTACATTGGACTACAAAATAATTATTCTCACTTTAAGAAAAGTTAAAAAGCAAAACAACCAATAACAGAGTCCTCTTGTGAACCATAGAACAAATGTGTAATATCGTTAAAATACAAAGTCTCTCCTATTAATTAAAACAATAAATAACCCAAAGGAAAAATTGGTAAAATACATAAATAGGCATTTTATAAATGAAAAACATACAGTCAGCTAAATTGCAAGGATGCTAGGGTTTTCTCAAAGTTAATGTGAATTAGGACAACATTGAGATGTGCTATTCAACCGCATTTGTCAAAAAGTAAGCATTATGATGTGGAAAAAAAAGAAAGAAAATCAATAAAATCCAAAGCTGGCCAGAATGAAGAGAATGGATACTTTCATAAGCTTTTGTTTGGTTTTTAAGATAGTATAAAGTTTTGGAGACTAATTTGGCAGCTCCCACATTTAAAATATGTTTTCCCTTTGTTCCAACAATTTTACTTTTAAGAACTCTGTCCCACAGAAATACTGTCATCGCTTTAATTTACTACATCATATAAATTAAAAATGCATTTAAATTACGGTGACTTGGCAGGCAGTGTGTTTTACCATTTTCACTTTGAAATGTCTACTGTACATTGTGTGTTATAGTGCACTGGTATATAACACCGAGACAAGTTCAGGATTGAACAACGGAATTATTCCAGGACCTTATTACCTACCAGAAATTTACTCTCTAAAGACCCATGGCAGCAATATAATTTAAGTAAACTCTGTATGACGTTTTAATGTGTATTAGAGTTATAATTATATTTGTAGATATTCAAATTTTCTGTATATGAAATACTGAACTTACATGGTATTTTAAAAGAATGTCTGAGGAAACTGTAAAATGACAGACAGAAGTATAAAGATTTTTAGCACATTTTTTGTTTTTTTTCCCTGAAGAGCTATGAACCCCAGGGTTTTAATATGGCATAAGTGTCTAACCTGAGGCAGTAGAGCAGTTCTTCAGGTTTCAATGTTTCTTTCTATCCAGTTGAAAATTTTGAGAAATCTAAAAAGAAAATGGAGGCTTAAACCACATATCATACACAAACGAATAATGATTTTGAAATGCTAATACATTCTATATATTAAGGAATAGTTCTTTGAAAATTCTGAATATGACTATCTCTTAATACTCATTATATTTTCTGCCATAATTATTACATCTTCACACAGACTGAGATTCTGAATTCTTTGAAAGGGAGTCAAAATACAAGTTTCATGTCCATGAAATCTGTCACTATCTCCTCATTAACAATTGTATGCACTGTTTTACCAAGTTTTATATAAGTGGGGAAGAATATGCAGAATGTCCTGCTTTGTTTTTATGTTTTGTTGTTTTTTTGTATGTTTAAGGGTTAAGATTGACTTTTCCCTTCAGAATGGACTAAAGGTTTATTACTTTGTAAAACTCCTTTTAAAATATTAAGTAGAATATATTTAATTTTGTTGAAACTCTGCTGAATTCATTTCATTAAGCTCAAGCATAGCGTGCCACCTCCCACACTTTTTCATATGACCCAAAGCAATAATGCAGCTTTAACCATTGCCTTTCAGTTTCCTTTATGCTGTTTGCCACTACAGCAATTTTGACACTTCAAGCAAAGGCAAAGAAGAAACACATTATTTAAGCTCTGTCACTAACTGTTCTCATTCTGAAAATATCAACAGTGAAAGTACTTCAGCTGGGAGTTTGTACTGGTTTCTACCTTGATCTTTTTCTCCCCCTTTATTTTTAGATAAGAGAACCAATACAATGGAATGAGAAGAAACAAACAAAAGAGACTTTATCTCAAATCTTTAGAACCAGTGAAAAATGTCTTAGGCATACACATTTTAATGATATTTCAGCATTCTACTGGAAGCATACGTATACTAAATCTTCCCCCAAAGAAAAGTTTGTCATCTTCAAAGGAATACGAATCAATACCTTTTTCTCATCATCACCATTTCAATAACAAGTATCAGTTACGAGTGACATGGAAGAATGCTAAAAAATTTCCTTTCTACCTCTTCTTTCAACCAACACAAACAAACAAAAAAAAGCAAGCTTGAAAATCTATGCTAGCAAACTGAAGGAGGAATCCCAGGGAAAGAAATCATAGTATCTTCAAAACAATGGAATGATTTTAGGAATGTATTGAAAAACAACAGCCATAACAATAACAATAAATAATCAAATAACGGCAGTTAGGACTTTGGAGGGATGGGTAAAGACTATCTTCATGAGAAGGAAAGACTCCATTCCGTGCATGTGATAATAAGACGAAAGTATGCACTATCCATCAACTGCAGTTCTAAGACTATTAGAAACAAGGCAAAAAAAACCACAAGATGGTCATGGGGGTTTGAAAATTAATTTGGGGAATGTACAGAGGGATAGTGGATGGGGAGAGGGGGGTTCACACAGTGTGAGGGATATAAATGATAAACGTCTAAGTTTTGCTTTGTCTTGTGCACCTGAAACTAAAAAAAAAACAAAACAAAAAAACTTGGTCTGAACTGAGAGTATCCGTCTTTCAGATATACAAACCAATTTTTATAGTGGGTTTAAGTGATACTATGGTAAATTTTATAACCCTTGTAAGATATGTGTGCTTTACCAAAATATTTGATGCTTTTAGAGAAGTTGACATACACTGATGATTCTGTTGAAATAAGAAGGAGGCTTTAAGTTTGCAATCAATGTTTAAAATAATGTGATTTGTAAAATGTATAGACTTTGATTTGTTGGTTATATAAATAGTGTTTAAAAACTGAAAAAAAAATATATAAAGACAAATCAAGTTTTAAATATGAAACAAACCAAAATGAGGTATTATTTTGAGTAGCTGTTGAAGTGTAAGAATAAAGGATATATGTTGGACACATTTTCTTGGGATCAGTCATTCTATTTTTCATTTTGATTCTGAAGTAAATATATTAATTAAAATGTTATAAATTATATTATTACATTATAAAATTTTCAAAGTATAGTACCAACTTATGGATAAAGCATTGAATAGTTAATTATATCACAGAACAAGATATAAAAGGAATGAGTCTTGACATGTTAAGTCATGGTAGGAGACGGAAGAGAAGGAGAGATGTAATGTCAGGTAGACACACTGACTTTTTTATATTACCTAGTAGGACTGTCCAAAGTTTAGAATCAAGAAACACAGGTTAATTATGTTAATTAAAATGTTAAAATAATATTAACAAAATCAAGAAGTAGAAGGTGTACATCTGAATTATAACTGCTACATTCCTAATTTTTCTTATCAGGAAATCAACAGAAACTGTATGTCTTAGCTCAAGCTGCTATAACACAATATCCTACACTAGGAGGCTTAAATAACAGACACAGGCATACCTCAGGTTACTGCTCTGCACTTTGCTGTGCTTCACAGATATTGCATTTCCAAAAACATGGAGACAAGACCCTCCACCAGCAAAAGGATTATGACTCATGGAAGGCTCAGATGATGATTAGCATTAATTAGCAATAAAATATTTTTAATTACGGTATGCACATTGTTTTCGTACACACAATGCTATTGCACATTTAATAGAATATAGTATACTTTAACAATAAATTTTATATGAACAGGGAAAGCAAGAATTCTGTGACTTGCTTTATTTATTACCATAGTCATTTTATTACTATGGTCTGGAACTAAATTCGCAATATCACTGAGATGAACCTATTTTTTTTTTTTTTTCACAGTTCTAGAGGCTGAGAAGTTCAAGATCAAGGCACCAGCAGATTCAATTCTTAGTGAGGGCCCTTTTCCTGCTTGCAGATAGCCACCTTCTCACTGTATCTTTGCATGACAGAGTAAGAGCTACCTTAATCTTACTTATTATGAGAGCAATATATTCTTGTCAGAAGAAAAATTACCTATATTATATATATATTTACAAAAGTCCATTTTAGATACTTTTTGGCTTCATGCTGGGCTTTTTATCAGTTATTTGTTTTATAATTACCATAGCTTTTCTTCCTTGAGATTTATTATTACACAGATAAAAATATAAGGGTTATTTATAGTAGAATCTGAAAACTAATACTTGTGATTTCCACTTTATAGTCTCCTGTTTGCAATTCTGTACATGATTATACTAATAATGATTTAACAACTTTAGTTCTTATGGACTTTCATATATACTTATGAAAGTCCCATATACTTATGGAAGTTCCATAAGAACTAAAGTTGTTAAATCAAAACCATAAGAATTGCTCTTTTCAGATACTTAAACTCTCACACACACACCTCATATTTCCTTACTCTACTATTTATTGTGTATATATCTTGTGAACTTATTTGTGTATTGCAGTTTCATAAAAATACACATTCCACATATACCACAAAATATATCCCCAATGATTCTACATTCCAGAGACTAGCAATCACTCAAAATATCCTGTAAGCAAGTATGATTTCTCTCTATTGCATTGTGATCTTAATATTTTATAAAGGTATTTTTACTTCACTAAGGAATAGAATTCCAAATACTATGTTTGCTAAGCAGTCAGTTTTTCTTCAGCTATTATTTTTTTCTCTAACCAAACTATATCAACAGAGTTCTTGAAGTTTTTGACCTTCCTTTCAGTTATGCAATATTGCATCATCTTTCTTTGTTCTCTAAAAGCAGTATCATGAAATGAATTCCCTTGGTGATATCTATATAAAATAACTTTCGTTCGTTTTCTTAGTACTCTGAGGGCTGCAGGGAAGGGGGATGTGTCATCACACATTTGTTACTTCAATTGCAACTTCAAATGTTCTATTTTACAAGAATTCTTTACCCTTTCGCCCATCAGTTTCAAACCTCCATAGTAGTAAGCTTGGCATAAATCTTAATCTTCCTCCACTTTCCTCTTATCATTGTTGCATAGGTAGGTGCAATATTCTAATAAAATCTACCAACAACTAAAGCATATTGAAGAATGTTAAACTAACTGAAAAGTTCATAGTTACCTCATTTGAGTCATAAGTATATATGAAAGTAATTTTAAAATTTTCTTATCACAAAAAATAGTTCGTTTGAAATACTGAACTCCTGATTTAAGTGTCTATTATGTTAAATAAATCACTTTTAATTTCAATACTATTCATTTATAAATTAGATTAATAATAATAATTTTGTTTCATTGGTTTAATCATTAGAATTAAATGTAAATAGTTATATTAAAATTAAATGTTTTGGAAAAAAATCAAGTTTGAAAATTCTGTGTTTTGGTTAAGGCACAAGATTCCACTTCTTCAGCTATAAAACAGAACTAGTCTGCACTTAATTGAAATTTTGTGATGATTAAATAAATCAGTATATGTAAAGCACAAAGCAACTGTGCAGATGTAGTTCTCTCTTCTCTCATTTGTTGAGCACATACAGGTTATTTAATTTAGAAAGACTCTTAGGTCATGAAATCCTGTGGCCTAATAACAAATGCCTAATAACAAAAGCCTTTAATAAATGCTTTATCTTCCTTATATATGAAACAGTATGCTAAAACAAAATACAAGTGCAGATATGGTCATTACATGCTTTTATAGAGTTCACAATCTTTGGGAGACCGCTCTCTTATTTGAAGACAAAATACAACCTGTATTATTAACAAAAAGATGTGGAAATAAATTGAAGCAGCATGTGACTTCTCAGAAGAGATGGCATGAATCTGTGTCTTTAAGGATGAATAGAAATTTTTAGGTCAAGAATATTATTTTTAAAGTATTCCAAATAAAAGGAAAAGTATGTACAAAAAGACAGAGTTTTAAAGGATATGCTCAATCTGTGAAAGATTTTTTTTTTTCATTTATATTTTGCCTAGGGAAAGGAAAATAAATGATAGGAGATAAAGTGATATTGGAATATTGAGTCCATTTGTGGATATTGTGTCCCAAGGAAAGAGACTTGGATTGCATCCTGGAGAGTCAACGGAAGTTTAATTGAAAAAGGCCAAGAACATTTGATTTATAAGGAATAACTTTGTTGCATACATGGACAAATTGAAACAGAAAGAATAGCCCTCTTTATTCCATTCTATATGTTCTGACTTCCTAAAACAGTTACTAATAGCATCAATCATTTTACAATGTAACAAAAATGCCACAAAATAACAATTTTTGAATAACTAGTACTGAACATTGTCCTAAAGTCTTCAAGTGCACACTCCTCATAACAAATCTGTGATGTGGGAATTGCAATTAAACTCATTTTGCAGTTGAGAAAATTTAGGAACATGAATTATTTAAATAGTTCAGATGTTTATGTAATGTTTACATAAAAATATCATCTCTTTGGAAATCTTAAACACAAGAAGTGTATTTTAAACATCTGTATTCAACTAAAATTCTGAAAAACTTTAAAGATCCATGAGAGTAAATACCAGATATTTCCTTTAATAGATAACTAAATGAAACTTGCATGGAAATCAATGCTGGATACTTATACTTTTAATTGGATGCACACCTGTATCATACCCTAACAAAGACAAAAAATTAATTTTAACTAAAAACTAAATTTTAAAAATTTTGGCCTTTGTATTCTATTTAATTCACCAATAATTTATCACAAAGATAATTATCTATGTCTAAATTTGTAAACTTTTTAAATGAATACATGGTATTCTATTACTGACTGTAATATAATTATATAAATTTAAACCTATATTGGGTATAATATTTATAAATTCATAAAATTGATCAAGTAAACAAAACTGAATATATACTTTGTAATTTATTTTTGTTAGAATTTTAAAAATGGAATTCTTGATTAAATTGGCAAATTTTCACACTCCCAATACATAGAATATTTATTTCCAAGATACACTTGGCAGTTTACTCTTTCTCCAGAAGAAAATGCTACTTTTGTAATATTTCTGTAATACCTATATTATTAAAAATAATATTTGACAACTTGTTGGACAGAATAACTTTTTTTTCTTATTTTTTACACTGGAATGTAATTTACATATAACATCATATTAGTTCAGGTGTACACAATAAGCATGCAATATTTGTATATATTGTGAAGTGATCACTACAATAACTCTAGTTATCATATGTTACGTTACAAAGTTAATTTTTTATCTTGTGATAAGAACTTTTAAGATCTGCTCTCTTTGCAACTTTCAAATAAGTAATACTGTATTGTTAAAAATAGTTATCATATTGTATATTACATCTCCATGACTTATTTCTTTTATAACCAGAAGTTTGTACTTTTTGGACCTATTAACCTATTTCTGTCAATCCCCACCCCTGCCTCTGGCAACCACCAATCTATTCTCTGTATCAATAAGCTTGTTTTTTTGTTTGTTTGTTTTGTTTTTAATTCCACATATAAGTGAGATCATAGGGTATTTGTCTTTTTTGGATTTTTCTTTCCGACTTCTTTGACTTAGTGTAATGCCCTCATGGTCCATTCATGTTGTTGCAAATGGCAAGATTTCATTCTTTTTTTGTTTGTTTTAATGGCTGAATATTCTAATATTCCATTGTGCGTGTACACACACGCACACAATTTCTTTATCCATTCATCCACTGATTAACACTTAAGTTTTTCTATATCTTGGCTAATGTAAATAATGCTGTAATGAACATAGGGGTGCATAGAACTTCTTAAGTTAAATTTTTTGTTGCTTTTCCAGATAAACATCCAGAATTGGAATTGTTGAATCATATGGTTATGTTCTATTTTTAATTTCTTGAGGAACCTTCATACTGTTTTCCATAATGGTGATGATGGCTGCATTAATTTATATTCCCACCAACAGTTCACAAGTGGTCCCCTTTCTCCACATCCTCTTCAACACTTGTTATTCCTTATCATTTTGGTAATAGCCATTTTAACATATGTAATCTGGTATTTTATTGCAGGTATGATTTGCATTTCCCTGATGATTATGATATTGAGAACTCGTCATTAGTTGGCTATTTGGTGTCTTCTGTGAAAAATGTCTATTCAGATCTTCTGCCCATTTTCTTTTTAACCAGATTGTTTATCTTTCTGCTGGTGAGTTGTATGAGGTCTTTATATTTGGGAGATATTAATCCCTTATGAGAAAAATGATTCACAACAGTTTTTCCCATTCGATGTGCTGCCTTTTCAATTTGTTGATGGTTTCTTTGCAGTTAGAAGGTAAGTTTTCTTCTAGTTTTATGGTTTAAGGTCTTATGTTCAAGTGTTTAATCTACTTTGAGCTAATTGTTGTGTGTGGTGTCAGATAGTAGTCAAGTTTTATTCTTTGGCATGTGGCGGTCAAGTTTTCGAATCATCATTTATTGAAGAGACTATCCTTTCTCCACTGCTTTTTTTGACATTGCATTTTAATCAGAATTTAATCCCCAAAATAATTTAATATATTTATATATACATAGTACCGTGTTTCCCTGAAAATAAGATCTAGCCGAACAACCAGCTCTAATGCATCTTTTGAAGCAAAAATTAATATAAGACCTGGTATTATGTTATTTATATTATGTTATATTATGTTAAAGACCCAGTCTTATATTATAGTAAAATAAGACTGGGTCTTATATTATTTTTGCTCCAAAAGACGTATTAGAGTTGATCATCTGGCTAGGTATTGTTTTCAGGGAAACACGGTAGCTACACAATAAAAATGCTTGTTGAATTTACTTATTAATTATTAATTATTCCTCCCTAAAGCCAGAATTCTTTCAGCCATATCAGAGGGATATTTTTTCTAAATAATTATTTTTATGTATTTGTTTATGCCAAAATAATTAATAAAAATGCGACAAATAATGCATTCTGAACAAAAATAGTCTTTTAATCATAACATGTTTTTCTGTTACAAATGAATCGGCTACTAAACATTTTATAAGGCAGTTAAAAAAAAAAATCTCCATTCATTCCTTTTCCAGGTTTTTAATTAGTTCCTGCCACTTTTGTTTTCTTCAGTTAATTTAACTCTCAACATATTGCAGCAATTATTGCTGCCTACTCAAGCACATTTATAAAATTGCTCTATATTATGAATATTCATACTGAAACATTCAAGTTAAAGTAAAATTGGCCAGCAGAGGACTTGTACCAGAACAAACACTTACCATTAGTCTGGTGTCTCATACATAAAATATAATGATTGACTATCATACACATACACACACAAACACACACACACACACACAATTTATATATGTACAGAAATAACTAACATTTATAAATATAAATGTAAATATTAACATAGCCATTCAAACAGAGTCTCAAAAAAAGTTTATTTAAATAAATGTTAATAAATGTTAATGGTTCCCTTACATAGGTACCTTTTCTATTGAATAACAGAATGGAAATCAGTAAATTTAAGAAAACACTCAAACAAATTAAAAATAAATTAGCAAATCTGAAATGTGAGCAGGCATTTTGAAGACTACCATAGATTTTAAATATGATTATTAGGAAAAAGCTCAATTAAATTTATTTTACAAGGTATGTTATCAATAGAGAAACCATGACATCTAATAAAATCATATACATACTTATTTTAGAAAGATTAATTTTAATAAGATATATAAATAGTTGGAAGAATAAAAGATTGCTATGTGTAAAATAATTCACTTGGATAACTAATAGGAAATGGTTTTAATGTTAGCAATCTCGGAAATAGTTGGTGTGGAGTTTCAGTAAGGCCCTTTGGAAGCAAAAGGATGGAGATGCATATACCATGTGTCTTCACTTCCTTTGTTTGTTAACCAGTAAGCATTAAAAAGTTGACACTACTGAAAACATTACCATAGAAATAAAATGATTATATCTGTGTTTCAGATGATGAGGGCATAATATATGGAAGAAATGGGAGATAGAAACAACTAAAGAAAGGCTTACAAATATGGCAATATTAATAAATGATCAACATAATAAATGGCAAATCATTATCACTAGGAAATTGTCAGGTAGGGCATGACATTATTATAGAGTGAAAGGCATCACTGTGAGTTGCTAATATTAATAACTCTGAAATCGGATAATATGATCAGTAATAATATATTGAAGAGAATATGAAATTGGGAATTATAAACAGGTTTTGATGGGGATTATCATTCTATTAGTCTTGTTGAAATTGCCATAGGTCATCAAGATAGACATGTCTGAAATACGGGGGTGTTCCCAATGAGATAAATAATCTAAGACTAGAAGTAGAGTTATAGGAGGGGTCAGTATAACATTTAATGTATAAAATGTTACCATGGTTGGAGTTGAACTTATAAGAGAAAAAACAAGCAAACAAACAGAATTACCATGAAATTCTTGGAGAAACTGAATGTTTAAAAATGAAATTTAGAACGAAACGAAAGAAAAACAAACAAACTGTAGCACATCCAAACAATGAAATATTATTTGGTGCTAAAAGGAAATGAGCTATTGAGCCATTCAAAGATATGGAGGAAACTTAAATACATATTACTAACTGAAAGAAGCCAATCTGAAAAGGCTACATACTGTATGAGTCCAACTACATGACATTCTGGAAAAGATAAAACTATGGAGACAATAAAAAGACCAGTGGTTGCAAGGTGTTTGCAGGAAAGGAATGAAGAAATAGGTGGAGCTCAGAAGAATTAAAGGGCATTGAAAATACTCTGCATTATGTTATAATGATGAGCATATGTCATTCTACATTTGTTCAAACACATAGATGTGTACAAAACCAAGAGTGAATCCTAATATAAATTATAAATTTTGGGTAATTATGATGTGGTAAAAAAATGTACCATTCTGGTGAGAAGTGCTGATAATGAAGGAGGCTGTCCATGGGTGGGGGTAGGTGGTATATGGGAAATCTCTATACCTGTCTCACAATTTTTCAAAACCTAAAAGTACTCTAAAAATGTCTTAAAATAAAATTAAAAAATTTAAAAGGTATACAATGAACTGTTATACTCGTATGCGATTATCTCTAGGCAGGAAAATGGATGTGGGGGTGTCTAAGAAAACATCTCAAATGTGGAGAAACAAAAATAAGAGCAATGATTTCATAAGCTTTTGTTTTTGTTTTTGTTTTAAATTTACCTGTTACTTATGGAACACTAGTGACACAAATGCAAAAGGGTTTAAAATGTTCTAAAGTAATATACAGTGGAATTGAGCATATTAGCTAAGCACACAGTTTTAGACTCAGACAGCTGGGCCCAAATTTCCATTTCCACTGTCTTAGCCTTGTTTCTGTAGGCAAATGGTTAGCCTCTGTAAAGCTATGCTTTCTCAATTATAACGTGAAGGTACTAATCACATTGATATCACACAGGTGACTGAATGTTGAATGAGTAAATCATGGACAGAACATAACATAAAATACGTATTCAAAAATGTTAGTTATGGTTATTTATTATATACACAGGGGTGCCAAAAAAGGTATACATATGACTTGTATTCATCTTTTTTTATCAGTATATATTGAGTATTACAATTTTAATACAGTTTTCCTTTCTTAAAATGTGTATACATTTCTCTCTCTCTCCTCTCTCTCTCCATGTATATGTGTGTGTGTGTGTGTGTGTGTGTGTGTGCGCGTATAGTTTGTAAAAATAAGTATTGAAGATGTCAGCATTATTTTAATGTATAAAGGACAATTCTGAATATTTAAGCCTGTCATCATTTAAAAAACGATTTTGAAGTTGCCTTTTACTACCCAAGTACGCATCAGTTCTTAGGGTTATTATATTGCATTAAGTATTTGTAACTATGCCAACAGAAGTTTTAAATAACATCCCAATGTCACATACTTATGAAGTTGGGAGCAGACTTCGATTTTAGTACTTCTGATGTCATAGCTATGCTTTATCCAATACACACACACACACACACACACACACACAGTCCTACCACATATATGTATACATGTACTAACATTGTTCTTCCTCAAATTCTTTGACTTATACGACACCCTTTACATATTTCAACTTAAATGTCACCTACCTGGCTAAATAAAATAAAATTTTCTCAAAAATCACAACATTCTACTTATCTATCCATAATATTCATCATAAGCTAACATTTCTCATATCACCCTTGTTTAATTATTTAACTTTTCCATTCAAACATATGTCTATTAAATAAAGGAGGAAGAATATCTTGCCCCTACTTATACGTGAGTCTAGCACAGAGTGGACACTTGGCATATTTTGTTCCATGAATAAATACAAGTACACGAGGGGAAAGATGAAATTATTTTTAGTGGATTGCCCTATTGTTCTCACTTATTCACCTTCCTAGCAATACTTCTTTTGTTATGAGATTATGTAGACCCTCCAATGAAATGGGCAGGGTATATTTTTCTACCTGACTACACGGTATGCAGCTTGTGTTTTGTGTAGGCCATTAAAACGAGTCAAGTTTAACAGTGTGACAGTCAATTCTCAGCCTAGTTCTTAAGAGATCTTGCAATTTTTCACTTTCAAGTGAGCAGTTCCTGCCACCATCTTAAATCTTTGTAAGGAAATATACTTTGAAGTCAAGGTATACTTCAGGATTTTGGCTTCAGCAAATGGAAACAGAGATTACCAACAATGGAGTTGAGAAAGGCTGTCAGAGAAGTTGTTTTTCAGGAGGAGTTCAGGGGCTCCAATTTGGAAATTTCATATTTGATATACCTATCAAATATGAAATTTCCAATTCTTTATTTTGAATACATAGCTTACTATAATAGTACCCTGCTTGCTCCACCATATACACCCATAGTATGAAACCTATGTTTGCAAATCCCAGGAGCTAGCACCTAATGGTTATTTGCAGCCCTCACTTGCTCTGTATTCCATTGCTGTCCTCCGTCCATCTCTGCATAGTAGCAGGAGTCTTACTGACACTCTGTTGATGGATTTCTTTCTTTGTCTCCAAGAAATTTTGTTTGTTTTTTTTGTTTTGTTTTGTTTTGTTTCCATGTCTTTTTTTTTTTTTTTTTTTTTTATTATTTTTTTTTATTTAATTAGTTTCAGGTGCACAAGACAAAGCAAAACTTAGACAAGAAATTTTGTTTTATTGTTCATGTTTGTTTTAACATTAATGGGGTTTTAAAAAATGACATATTTATTTTCATAATGGGCATTGAAAATAAATGGCATATTTATTTTCATAATCCATCCCTAATTGTAGAATGTATCACATGAATAATTTATTTTTATTACATTATTCAAAAATTTCCAGAACTTCCATAGAGTATATAGCTTCCAGGTCTTTAGTCATTTTAAATACTTATAGAAGACGTGGTAGCTAGAAGTTATGTAACTATCAAGCTGAGATTCCCATTTTAAACTAGAAGACTTCATTTTTTTTTAATTAATTAACAAAATTAACCAAATAAGGACTAACAAATAATAAAATTGACCCAATTTTGAAGAATAAAGTTGTTGATTATTATTTAGGTTTAAATATTAATTTCTTGAAGAATTTTTTTCACATATTAAATTCATTATTTTTAGTTATAATTCAGCCTTAAATTATAAATGTAGAAGAATCCTATATTGAATTAAGAACTATTTAATGACTGAATATACTGATTTTCATTATAATTTTAGAGGGTAAGATTTATAAAGTAAAATGATAAAAAATATATTTTGTAACATTGAATTGCTATTTCTGCAGCTTATAAAATACAATACACACATCGCATTTTTCTAAACAATCATCTATTTATTCCAAGGTTCCACTTTTGAGCATTTTGGCTGATATATTTATATTAAGCCAGTTAAATCTTTCTAAACCATTAAAAATTGACTGTCCATATGTTAAGAGAAGAACAAATAGTTTTCATATCATGAAGGGAATGGAGGCAGAAATGCTGTAGTAGAATACAACGCAAGCTAGATTGGAGCCACATTGGGAAGATAATTAAATTCTACTTAAAAGGGTTTAAACTTCAACTAGATGCTCTCAGAAATTAGGGCAAGTTGTTTTGAGTATTGAAGTGGAACTATCAGATCTCTGTATTAGATATGTAAATATCGAGACAATTTGCATACAAAGTAGCAATATAGTCTAGCAAGAGAACTGGATGATGAAATTGCAATGAAGGCATGTTCCAAAACAGTGGTATTAAAAATTCAAGGAATCAACTCCTTAAAAATGATGTAATAGCTATTCTCTGCTGTATCATAGAGCTTGCCCTTGACTGAAAGTAAAATGAAAGCCTTAACATCTTCTTTTTGATGTTTACCAATATGACCGGCCACATGAAATTAAATGCAAGTAATCAAGTAAAACAAAGCTAATATGTACTGAACACTCTATGGCAGCCCAAATACTTTGCATATGTTGTTTCATTTAATTTCCACAAAATTTGTTTTAAATGATATATAATACCTTGCCTTTGTTTCAAAGGTTACACAAATTAAATTGAAGATTATATAAATCAAGTCGCTATGGAAGGTACTCCCAGATATGATTTGCTATGTCCATATATGAGTGCCACATGCTTTCAAAGCCCATTGTTTTATTCTCTGCTAGCGCACCTCCCTGTAATTCCCCAAAATGTTGGTCAAATAATAGAAAATGCCATGATTTCAGTCCGGGTCAATTCAATTTTAAGCACTTAAAAAAACCAGTAAGAATCGATTCTGCTTCTTTTATGTATTAACAGACGCATGCTTTTACTTCAATTTTTTTTTTTTTTTAATTGCCGAACTAGCCTTTTCTCTCTTGTGTTACCAATTATACAGGACTTGTTGAAAGATCAGTGCATTCATTAGTCATATCAACATTTAAAACAGTATTAATCCAACTAAAATAAACATATCAATACTCCAAATTGAGTGTAAGGTAATTAAGTAAATAACATCTTTGCAGTAAATCAAATCATAATGGTATACAAACCTGAAACAGGAATAAGGACAAGAAGGTATCATATTGGTTCAAAGATATATAGCTTGAAACAGCGCACACATCTTATCTGGTTTGTATAAATGACAGGAAATAAAGCTATAAAAGTTGTCTTTTCTAATGGTAATACTGTAATCTGAAAGTGAGTTCAAAACTTTACATTCATTCTCTGAGGAATTCAGAATCACTTTATTTCATTGAAACTCACCTCATTTATAGGAGACTAATTTCTCATTGTTAGGATTGTTTAATTTACTAAAACCTCCTCATTTTTTTAAACATATCCATCAGCCTCTCTCTCTCTCGCTCTCTCACTCTGTCTCTCTGTCTCCTGAGTCTCAAAGGTTGTCAATTATCCAGAAATATTTTTTTCTTCTGAGATGATATTGGGGTCCAGAATAAGTTTTCTGAATTGTTAATAGTTTTCACAGGTTCTAGCAGAGGGTCACAAGGGAATGATATACCTAGGCCCTTAGCACTTTGGAGATTCTAAAAATATCTTTACTGCAAATTTTTTTTTTTTTTTTTTTACCTTGGGATTTATTTTTCTAAGCAAAGATAAGTATTCTATAGACATATAAAGTTGAGACTTGACTTTCTTTAGTAATGGTTATACCTGATTCTGGACAGGCTGGAGAGAGAGAGTTACTTTCTCTTTCACCGAAGATTAGCCATCATCAGTTTTGGAAACTAGTATATGTTTCCCATGTCTTTAGTATAATTGTTATTATTTTTTTAACCGACATAATTCTCAGTTTCTATATATCTGTGATAAATATTTCACTAGTGTTATGCACCAAATGAGATAAATTATTTAACAGAATAGCTAGTATATGGTAGTGTTCCTCATTAAGTCTTAAACATATTTTTCATATTTATAAATCAAAAATTGTCTAAGAATATTGAAATAGTTTCATCTGGGTTTGAAGACATAAAGTACGTGTTCAATAAACATTAGTCATCATTCCTACTTTTTATGCTCTCAAAGACATTTATATGGTCAAGTGATATTAAAAATAAAGATTTCATAAATAGCATTATACACAGTGTAGAATAATAAAACTACAGAAGAAAATAGATAAGATACAAGACAAAGTTCCATTACAGAAATCAAATTTAACCAGAAGTACCAAAAAGTTGAAAACTCATTGGTAACACAATCAAGGGGTTGCAACAAAATTGTATACATCAAAATTTAAAAATATGTAAATAAAAACTGATTTGAAAGGTGAAACATATGGGAAATTTTAGGAATGTGTGGTGTTGCTAAAGAAGAAATGATTACAAATATAAGAAAATTTATATTGAAAGAAATATGAAAAGAAAATATTCCTAAAAGAAAGACTTACTAAAGATTAATTGGCAACACATAAATCTATTTTAAAAAGATACACACTTTAATAATTTAATTGTAAATAAGTTTTATTGCTCATCCACATAGGGAGAGAAAATAAATTATCTTCACAGGTAGATTATCCATGAAGTAAAATGCTAGCTATAAATTTCTCCAAAATAACATTCAATGTCAGACAAACTAAATAAGGTCTATAGATTCCTGTCCTGTCCTGTCCTGTCCTGTCCTGTCCTGTCCTGTCCTGTCCTGTCCTACTCTAATCTTATCAAAGGACCAAATCCAGAACTCATAAGCAGAGTAGAGGAGATTGATGAGACAAATTGTGTCACCTACTATAAAGTAAGAACTAGGTAACTTCCAGTTAGAAACACTGATGGACTAAGCAGCCCAACTTTTGGAGATACGGAAGAGGGTGGTGTATCACAGAAGAAACAATAGGAGAATTTAATCATAGATTGGAGAGATATGTTCCAAACCAAATCCTGGAGGAAATAAATCAAATAAACCAAAGTTCAAATCCATTTAATATAAATCTAATCCAAGTGCCTACCATTGACAGGATCAATGCAGTAAAATCTGATTTAGGTTCAGGTCTGATGGCTTAAAAATGCTGGAGGATTTTTTTTTCACTCAAAAATTTTCATCCTAGTTCATATATTAATAAAATGAAAAATGTCTCAAGAATTAAAGAACTCAGGTAATATTGCTTCCACAGATGCCTGTAATAAAACAAACAAACCTATCCATAACAACTCAAACAAATCAGGTAACAAAAAGAAAAGAATCAACTGATTATATCTATACAAATAAAAGATAATTCAAAACAAAGACCCGAGAAATAATATCACTTCCAAAACACTGACCCTATGGGATGTATTTAGTAACAATAGATTAGTAATTTAGATCCTCTTTTTTTGTGTTTGTTTCAGATCATATAGCTTTAGGAGATAATAGCAAAGTTGGCAGACTAGAATGCGTGAGCCAAATATAGCTTGCCATCTAAATTTTTACCCCTCTGAGCTACTATGTTCATGGTAGTCAAATTTAGATTTTTATTACTGGATGTCATACAGGTTTGTGGAAAAGCTAAGAGTTTTATTTCGTCCTTGTCAAATTAAGAATGCATAGTAAAACGCCAATGTGAGAAATGGATAGTTAGATATGTGAGTCTAGAATTCAGGGACAGTCCATTGTTGCTACACTACTAGTGTTTCTCTAATTAACATGTTTTATTTTACAGAATGTGATTTTCCCATATTATCATTTTAGATTTTTGTGTTTTACTTTCATGGAGGATTCATTTAAATTCAGTTTTCCTGAATTGACAAAGTTAAAATTATTTATGACCTCAGCAATTTGACTTGGCATGTTTAATAATAGCAATAGATGAATATTTTTGCCTGATTTTATCATTTATTTTCAAAGAAATGCATTTTAAATGCAACTTGATAGTAATAGGACAATGTTGAAATTAAAAGACCAGAAAACACTCACCAAAATTATAACTAAACAGATCACTTTATGAGATTGTACACTTGATGATACAGACATTAATCAAATCATCTTTAGAAATTTCATTTCAAAATTATTTTTCTAATTATTTATTTTACTACATATTTTTTCATTTAATTAATAGCATTGTTTCTAAAACTTTTTGGTCAAAACAATTTCAATCATTAAACATTAGTGAAGATTTAGAATAACTTTTTTATATGGAGTGTATTTATCAATATTTACCATATTAACTATTAAATATTTATATATTAATTTAACAAATAACACTAATGCAACCATCGTATATAAATGTATATGAAAATTACTGTATTTTCCAATACAAATTTTAGTGAGAAGAGTGGCATAATTTTACATTTTCACATTGTCTGTTTTAAAATAACTAAATTATCTAATCTATCCTACTTTAATGTTTTGTGATGTCATAAGTCAGGTAGAGCCTCTGCAAAACTCTGTATTTTTCTCTTGAGACAATTAAGGTGAATAATCTTAATATCATTATGCAAATAGTTTTGCACTTGGAGAATCCCGTAAGTCCCTAGACTACTTTTGAGATCTCTGATATATAATAAAACATCATGTTCTCTTTGCTACTTTTTCTTACTCATCCATTTTCATTTCCTCGCCTCTATTATTTTTAAATTTGGTTCAGCTGTAAAGCCTCACACATGCTTGAAGTGATCCCACCACTTTTGAGCCAACACCCTGAACCTTTCTATAGACCTTGCTAGAACTCACTTGAAATCAAAGATTTCACTTGATACCTGAGTGTCAAGCCCACGAAGACTTATGGATCTTCCGGAAAAGAGTTGTACTGTGTATTTCTGTGTGTGTTTGTGTTGCCTAAATTCTAAATAACTGTTACTGCCTGTAGAAAATGTCCATACCATTTATTATAATAATGTAATGTTCTACATTGTATTCAAGAGGGAGGAAAGATTTACAATTCCATGGATAGGTGCTCTATGAACAAACAATCAAATGTTTGTACTAATTTTTTCAGATCCACCTCTCTCTCATTTTATCTCTATCACCACTGAGTTCTATTTTCTCATAAAAGAATAATGAGTAAGAGAATTTCAACAGCAAGCAAGAAATGCACTATGTTCAGAATTGTTTTAGAAACTGCACAGCCTTGAGGCAACATGGAAGGAATCAAGATATACAATCAAGTCAGTTCTGCTAAAATGCTTTTATTAAAACCACAAATTTGTTCCCTCATGATTGATATATGAGTAAAAACTCTAAATGTAATGGGAATTTTGTGTTGGATTGTGCATAATTTAATTTGTGAGAAATACTTGGTGAACACAGAAAACGGCTCCCAGCTGAACCAAACTGTGTAGGAAAATGAAAATGCACACCACTAAAACATCTAACAGCTATCTCAGTTCACTACTGTGTTACTCTATAAGGTTTATTTTTCTGTGCTTTCAGATTTGTAAATATCTTTTTTTTTTTTTCAATATCCCAAACATACCTTAGTGTGCTGACTCAAAACCACCAAGAAGTGGGGAAATAGCAAGCAAATAGGAATGTTGTTTGAAAATACAAAAAGATGAAACAAAAATTCATCTTAAACATTTCCCTGTGCAATATACATAAATTTGTATAGTTATGCTATCATTCTCATGCAAGACACACTTTTATGCTTGCTTTTCAACATGTTAGTGGCTATTGATCATAAGAAACTGGCTGCCAACATTTCCAATAAAGTAACAATAGCTCCACTCCTTTCCTACAGCTTATTCACAATTGACTAGTGTCACATGATACTGTGGTTGGAACCAATGCTCCATCCTCATGATAAGATAAAACCAAAATACGGTATAATTTTTGCTTGAAAAGAAGTAAAAAATTGTACTTTTACAGCTTTTTTTACTAATATTTCTAGCCAGTTTCATGATACATATATATGTATATGGAATCAGTGAACTATCAGTAGAGATGAGAATGAACATTCTTGACTTATTCTCATTATTGCATTTGCCCATTGCCCTCTCAATATGAAAATATTTCAGAAATATTGGAGTGTCTGACACAATAATAATTTGGTATTGATTTATGCTAATGTTTACATATCTTATTCCGTAAAAGGAAATGTCTTCAGACTACTCTCAAAGAAAGGGGGAAATGTAGGTGAGTTAGTAAATTGGGAAATCATGAGTTATCAGCATGATTGATGGTCAACACATTTCTGTACTTTTAGCATTACTCCACCCTTGACAAAAAGAACAACACATGTAGTACTCACCCTAAAAGAAAGCCCAGCAACCACAAATTCCATGCTATAACATTTAGTTTTTCTCATTGTTCATGTACCTTATTTTACTTGTTTCCTTTTTCAGATCATGATTCCTTCCTATGGCCTATTGCTGGGTACCCAATATTCACAAATACGTATTTGTTGAATGAAGTGCTAGACAGTTTAATTGCCTATTCCCTGTTCCTAGCATATATTTCCAATTACTATTATTTTAAAGAAAACTATGAATCCTGACTCTCACATTCTCTTTTCTGGGTAGCAGGTTGCTCTTACTAACATGGCGCACCATAGAATTTTCTGTAAATAATAGAAACTACGTTTAACAAACACTGTTACCTCTGTGCAATGGTTCTCAATAATCAAGGTCCTTCGGTTGAACCCAATTAATTTTTATAAAACAAAACAATGAAAATATATGAAAAATTTCAACCCTAGTCTTATTTGAACCTGCTCTTATGCCCTTTTCAAAACAAATAATCAAAGTCCTTAGAAGCCATTTCAGTAGTTACATGTCATAAGTTAAATGGATGCAAGTTAAAATTAATAAATGTCTAGAGACACAATAGATAAAATAATGAATTATGTCAATCTGAACTTTGAGTAAGTTTGAAAACAGAATTCACAAAATGTGGAGACTAAGGAAAGAGTGTTTAACAAAGGCACAGGTTAAATTAAAACAGTTTAAAAATCCAAGGCAAAGAGTACTGTATTTTAGTAATGTTTTGCATGTGTTTCCATTTTGTGAGATGTAGTGAGGGGCAGGTTGATGAGCAAATCCTTAGGTAATTGAAGGTTACTCCTTATAAGGACTGGAAACTCTCTAACACGTTTTCTATGTCACCGGAGGGAGTAACACTGCAATGTCATATTTGTTAAGAAAAAATAAATAAAAAGACTTAAAGACTCAAATGTTCCTTTGGGGCAAAAGCGTAACTTCTGCTGTCTAATGGCAGAAACTTTTTCTTAATCTTTCATTTTCAGTAAGGCAGAACTTTAAATAACACACTGAGGACCGTGCCATATAAAGGAAATGGTTTCAACTTCACTATATAAGAATAGTCAGCATAATTATTTTGGAACCAAATCTAGAAATCAAACAGATACTTTAAGGATATGCTGCTATCCCTAGTCAATTACTTTTTATTCTATTAAGAAAAGACGTACTTAAAGTTTGACTCAGCAACTCAACACTGGCAAAGCCTGCTCAGTGTATTTCATTCTAATTGTTTTACCTTTCTATAGATACATTTCTTTCTCCCATTGCCACTTTGGCGTGTCACTTGTCCCATCACTCACTTAGACATAACTGTGCTTGTTAAGCAATCATCAGAGTAAAATCAATAATAAGCATTATGCTCCCTGCACTATATAAAAGGGAGAGAGGTACAGAGCTAATCAACATAAAACTTGGTGATGTTTTGACCTTAACTCTAAAGGTTTTTCAGGGCAAGGCAAGTTGCTTAAGTGTTGTGTGGTACTAGATTTCTAATCTCCTTGTCTTTATTTATTCCTCTCGATGCTCCACTATTTGTCATCTACTCATATTTATTGTTTATTCCCAGGTGCCTGACATTGCAATAAGTGGTTTGAGATTTACAATTTTTATTTGCTTCTTGCACTTAAAAGGTGGTTTAATGGGATGAACAAACACAGGCAAACAGATTGTGTTGCCAGGTTCATATATTTAGAATAGGAAGTAAATAAACAAGAACAAAAACAAAGAAAACATTACAAAATAGGGATGAGTACTGGCTGAGACTTTCAGTTAAATCTGAACCAGATGGGGAGAATACACAGGTAAGTTTTGATATGAGATAAAAAATGATTATCTCCAAAGAAACAAGTAAACCATTTGTTTCAAACATGGATCCATAAAGTAGACCTGAATACATAAGAAGATATATTTTAGGTAGAACAGAAAATTCACTTATATTTAATCTACAGGAAAATAAAAACATAATTAAATGCCAAACTCATAGAGTTGGTTTTTTTTTTTAAGTTAAATATATATGTTGTGTGGTACCATATATATACATATATATATATGTATATAATTAAAATTAGTTATCTCTAATTCAAGAACTACAACAAATACTGCTATTCTCTTCTACTTCTAATACATGTATCCATCTGTAAAATTAAAGTACACCTAATTAACTTACAGAAAAATATGATGTGAGTGGAAACTTAGAAACAAGGAGAGTACTAGCACTCAGTTTTTCTTTAGACATCTTGATGAGATCAAACTCCTGATGACATCCCCTCCTGTCTTCTCTAATTTCCTGTGTTTTTTTTCATTTCTGCCACTCCACTGTTAATGAAACTCAGTCCAATATTATTATTATTTAAAGTTAAGTGACATAGAACACACATATATAAAATATGTATTTCTACAAAATATCTATAAAATATATTTGGATTCTGATAGCAGAATTATATAGAAACTCAAGATGAATTATATTTAAAATCTATGGTCACAAATGGACAGATTTGATATTTCATTTTACATCCACCACCAACTCTTTGCATCATCTTTTAAAAATCGTTCAACTTCTCTAAAGCTCTATTATTTCATCTGTAAAATAGTAATTTTCAAAATACCTTTCTCGTACAGTTGTTTTGAGGACTGAATGTATTGATTTCAATAATAGAAACCGGAATAGTGTTTGGAACATACTCTGCTTGGGCTGCTATAACAGGAACGACAACCAATACCATAAACTGCATAACTTATTTAAAAAACAGAAATTTATTTATCACAAGTCTGGAGCCTGGAAAGTTCAAGATCAATGTGCGGGGCAGATTTGCTGTTTGGTGAAGGCCCTCTTCTCACACATCTGCCTTTATACTCAAATGGTGGAAGCGGCAAGTGACCTCTCTGGGGTCTCGTTTATGAGGGCACTGATCCCATTCATGAGAGCTTCACTGGGACAAAAAAGTCACATCCCAAATGCTCCACCACGTAATACTATCACATTGGTCATTAGGATTCAACATAACATACGTATTTTTTTGGGGGGGTGGCCGACACAAATATTCAGTCTGCAATAACTCTCAATAAATGTTAACCATTTGTGATATTATCCCCTGAAAGGTTTTTCATTACTTTTGTATCATATATTATATATTAGTTTATCATTCATCATGATATATCAACTACATGTGATATAACACCACAAGTATTCTTCATGATAATATCATGATGTAAGGCAGGATTGGAAGAAATAGTACTATAGTTGGCAGGTTGAAGTATTGGAGAATAAATCCTTAGGTGTCTAAAAATTGGCATTTTATCTTACTTCTTCATTTGATACAAGATGCCTTGACTACTCTTGTTATATCTGCATGCCTGATGCGTTCTCTAGTGCCCAGGAAATGACTTGTGAAACTCACAGACTCTTCAGTCTCCATGCTGCCACCAAGATCATTTAACTTCTCTATTTCCTAATCCACTCTAGCCCCTTGCGGGATTAATTCCTGCCCATTTTCATAATCCTAAAGTCAGACTCACAGAGTAGATGACTATACAGCATGGCTGCTTTTACCCCTCCCTTAGTTCAGGCTGCTAAAACAAAATGACCAGAGACTGGGCAACTAAGAAACAGAAATTTATTTTTCACAGATCTGGAGGCTGAAAGTCTGAGATTAGATTGTCCACAATATCAGGTTCTGATAAGACCCCTCTTCTGCAATGCAGACAGCCAACTTCTCAACTTCTCAACTTCCCATGTGGTGAAAAGAGCTGGCTAGCTCTGCAGCCTCTTCTTATAAGGGCACCAATCCCATTTGTGAGGGTTCCACCTTCGAACCTAATTACTTGCTAAAGGTGCCACCTCTAACTACCATCATTTTAGGATTAGGGTTTTGACATGTGAATTTTTTTGTGTGGGGGATATAAGCATTCAGTTCACTGCAAACTCCAAAGCACTTCTCAAAACAATGCTGTATCATCATTACATACTGATACCTACTCCTACCTGTAATTGTATAAATGTATACATTTTATTTTTTCTCTACTACAAAGAATTCTACAATGAACAGCTACGTACACATCTTACTGTATAGAGAAGCCAGGATTTCCATTGAGTGTATTTCTAGATTGGTTTAGGTGAAATGTAGATATTCAAATTTTCAATTTTACTACACATTGACAAATTGCTTTCTAGAGGCGTTGTAATATTTCCATTCCCACCTTTAAAGTCATGATGCCAGGCTTTAACAATCTCAGAGTATTTCTTTCCATAAAATCCAGTTCAGTTAAAAATCAGGCAGAAATAATTTTGTGAAAGAAAGAAAGATGAGGTAATATAGGTATGTCGAGTAAATTGAAGTAAGGTTTTTAATGTCAGGATTATAAATTTGGATATCACTGCAAGGTTTTTAACTTATCTGATATAAATTATATGAGAGACGTAGTGTCTTCTAAAGTGGATATACAACAAAAATGAAAAATACAGATCCAAGAGTTTGTTAATAAATATATAGTAACAAAAATCCAGTGAGGAAATTAAAATAGCCTGGGCAAAATTGAGTCTGTGCAAATGATGTTGTGTTGAATGGAAATGTTTGGGCGGACCTGGTGCTGGTGATGGTAAAATGATTTTTATATTGACGACTAACATTTAGCAATACCTGCCACATGCCAGTGCTGTAAGTTCATTTTATATTGTGCTTTATTTCCAATATCTTATTTCTTCAGATAAGGAAACTGAGGCTCAGATATGTAAGAGTACAAAGAAGGAAAAAAGAAGGAGTTTTTCTAGAATAGTGTCTGTATGGTATTAGATACATGCTGTTCCCATTGACAGGGATGAAGATTAGGGGAAGAGGTTCAAGTTTGGATATATTGAATTTAGTTTTGAGAGGAGACATTTTGTTGGTTATCAGAACATCTATTCAATTTCACATTGAATGAATTCCCCTAAAGGATATAGATATGCCTATTCACCTTTTGAGCACTCTTACTAGAGCAGAAGTAGAATCATATTTACTTTGAGAAAGATTATACTTACTTCACTGTTTCTTATCAAAATATTAACATCTTCTACTAGAAAACTGAGTGTGAAAAAAATGAAGCAACAGCAAATGGAGAAAAACCAAGAGTATTTAATATTTAAAAGTATAGGATTATGCTCCAAAACCAAATCATACACAATGCATTTTGGATTCATTATATTTCATACTTCATATTATTAGTTTCAATGCAAATATCTGTCTTTTGGAAAACAGATTCTTGCCATATATCATGTCTGTAATGGGTACTGCTTTCTCCACACTGTTAATTTTTGAAAGCCAAAATTTTATTTCCTAAGATCATTAATAACACAATGTATCCAATTGCATTGTTAAATTCATTTAGCATGAAGAATTCACTAAAAACTTCAAACTGGGATAATCTGCTAAAGTTTATTTTCCTTTCTGTACCTGACATATATATGTATGATAGAAAAGCTTCACGTGTTAATTCAGCCATCCATTTTTATTGCTATTAAAGCTTTGTATGGAAGCTGTAACTTGAACGTGTGTTTGTGTAAATTTTTGTTTGACTCATTGTTAATGGATACTTATGCAATTTCTACATATACTGCATTCTCTTTAGCATTCTGAAACTGAACACCCTAACATTTGCCAATCCTTAGATGTGTGTTCCATTTTAGCTCTATCATTTAAATTGATGATTTCTCAATACACAAAAATTAATATATTCCATATTTTTTCATTCAACATATTTACTGGGCCTATAGTATATGCTAAACACTTTACTAGACACTGAAAATACACAAATGAATAAAACTCCTTACACAACAGACTAAACGTTAAAAGAATAGATACACAAAACATTATGATAGAATATCTTAAATTTTGAATCAGAGATAAACACAAATTACAGTGGATACATAGTGAAGAGAACTGAGTCTGTCTCTAGAAAGGGTAATAGGGAAGGCATGAACAAGATTTAATCTGAGATACTGATAACACAACCTTTGTGTCATCCCATTGCTCTCCAGTGTCCACCGTGCTGACTCAGACATGTGGTCACAGACCAGGTCCCAACACTTGTTCCACTCTAATGAATGTGCCATATAAGATACAATCTTTTTGTTACCACTAGAATAAGAAGCATGAGAAATGGGGATTAAAATCATCTAGATGCCATAATAGACGAAGGCTGACTGTACCAGCCATTATATAGGATATTTAAGTTAGTGGTAGGGGAGACTTGTGAAAATTGCTTGGAAACCAGGTTGTTAAATATGTTATCATTGGATGATTACTATAAAAAGAGAGACTAAATGTCAGTAGTTAATGTCTTGTAAGCAGTAAGACATGGGACGGACTCCATTGAATGAGGCTGTGGGGTGAGCTATGCTATCAGGAACCATGGTAGACAATCCTACTCAGAGTTTAAATGAATCATAAGGCCAACATGGAGAAATAAAAAATGGCATTTAAAATTGTAAGAAATTTTATTTTATTCTAAAGTCATTACAGGCTGCTAAATACATAAGAATTTTTGTTACATCATTTATATTTATTTTTATTATATAAGACCACTAATTAAATAGAAATATAGGAGTGAAAAGAAGAGGAACTGTTATATGTACCAAAATGTAAGGTTAAATGTATTTGCTGTTACCTAATGAATGACAAGTAAATAGCAATAATTGCTTCATCATTTTCTGTTATTAACATTTTAACCTTTTTTAAAAAAATAAATACAAAATTATTTGCTTGTTGCTTTCTAGTTTGTTTGTTTGTTTGTTCATTTTTTAAGTAAATTGACTACAATGAAGAAGTCAAATTTTTGATTGCGTAAGCCTTTTCCTTAATATTACAAGAGCTTGTGGAAGAGCACAAAATACATTTACAACACATTTTTATGTCTACTACTTTATTTCAATTCAAAGAAATTGATTTATGGATTTTTTAGAGATACTCAGGTAAAAGAAAGGTACCCTCCCCCACCAAAAAAGAAAAAAAAAAAGTATGAAACGTTTGGCTAGCTGGTAGAAATTGATTTCTTATAAAATAAGAACTCCAGACCGCGAGGAGTCCTGGGTGTGAGTCTAGACTCAATCACTAATTAGTTGTCACATTCAGTTCTCATAATTAGAAATGTAAGAAGTCTGGACTAAATCAAGGGCTTTTTTTTGTGTTTTTGGTTTTTTGTTTTGTTTTTGTTTTTGTAAATGAATGGTTTCGGAGTTTACAACTTGAAGGTTACTTGCATTCTAACAGTGTTTCAGAAGACTGAGAAGGGATGGAAAACCAAAGGAATACATCTAATAATTGAGTTCAGAAACCATAACAGGTTTCAGGGTATAAATTTTGTGTACTTGCCCTTCCTGGTGTTCATAAAATAGTACCATATAGATGGTCTCTGGTCCTACCTACTTATTATGGTCATTTCTAATAACTTGAAGTATGTATTCTATGTTAACAAAAGCAGTTATTGGCAGCTGGAAGTTATTTTCAAGCATGCATTTAATACAAATCACTCTTCAGCTTAATCTGGTAATACAATTATTGTCTTAACCTCCTTATTGGTAAATAGCTAAATAATTTTGCATTATGACTCTAAGGACTAATGAATACTAAGATTTTATTACAAAGGATTTATATTGCAAAAATGTCTTTACAGAATGTCTAAAGAATAATGTTTCAAACAATTGTGAAATTACCAAATACTATTAACTCATATTTCCCTTCAAATATTAACAGAACAATGTTACAGATAAAAATGTGCCCATTTTGCCTGAGTCTCCAAAACTATTGCATCTGTTTTTGTTTTTTGTTTTTGTTTTTGTTTTTGTTTTTTAGTTGTTTTTTTTTTACCGGAGACAATTTCTATCAACAATTTGGTATATAGTTATTCAGTCCTTATTTTTATGTTTAATTATAAAATGCCTAGTAATGGACTCAGGCACAAATGGAAATTTGGTATGTTACTTAGTATGTCTTACAAATTCAAGGGAGAAAACGGACTCTACGTGAAACCACACTGGGACAATGATCTTACTGGTGGAACAGTAGATCACTACTGTCCAACAGTTATTTATTTGACCTTCATTATAATTATATAGTTGAAAAACAAAACTTTAAAATTATTCCAAAAAATTTAAAGGTAAAGAAAGTAAACAATGTAACTTATTTCTGCATTTGCAGTTGGATAAGATTTCATAGACAATTCAAGACCAACAAAACACAATACCAATAAATGCGAACAAATAAAAATTTAAAACTCAATAGTTTTCAACATCACAGAAGAATCATTGGATATTTTACATTTCTGAGATAATCATAGTGACATTTGTCAGAAACTGTGCATATTACTAAGTTCTTTGGAGATAATATATTTCAGTTACAAATGTCTTTTTGCTTATAAGAACTATGAAAAATTACTAAAAAACTAAGTGTGTTCTAAATCAAGAAAGTTTGATAAGGAAAGTTTCATAAGAAATGCCATACCATCAGGGAGGCAAAGCCTTGGAGTAATCTGGGCAAGTACAATTTTACATATAGGTTAAATCTTTTTTTTTTTTTTCTCACTTTTTATTCTGATTCATGCCTCTATTCCCCCAGTTCCTCAGATTTTTCTCAAAGGTAGACCCAAATAGACTACATGTGACTTCACCTGTGATATAGGTCACATCAGTTGCCTGCAATTTTTCAGATTAAAATGCCATTATCATAAGGTGTGGTGATTATGGTATAATTTTCTTACAAAGCCAGACCTCACCAGGTCAGATTCAAGATGTAATGGTGGCTTCATTTACTCTTGTAATATTTAAAAACTTAAAAACTAATCTAAAAGTATGCCTCTTTTCTCTCACTCTTTTTATCTTTCTTTCTATATCTTATATCTTTAAGAATTAATTCTCTTGTGTCAAAATCTGGACGTCATAACCCATTTGTTTTGAATTTATTAACATAACTTTTTGTTTCATTTGTTTCTCCTGTATCATAGATCAATGCCCCCAGCTTACCGAATTCCAATTCTTGTCAGTATTACCTCTCAAAAAGTTTTCCTTTTACATATTTTTTCTAAAGAGTATATGTTATGAAATTAGTGATTTTTAAAAATATTTCCTTCTGTCTTATTGCATTTATTTTACCCATATATTATGCTGTTGCTGCATTATGATCACAAAGAAAAATAATGATACCTGTGTAATATTTCTTAGTAATAAATTGCAGGAAATATCACATAGCCCAATCATTTCTTCTCTAAGTTGTCATCTTTTTAACCAGGTCCAATTGTTATTCCAAAAGAAATCTCAAATTCTGTATATATTTCACTTGTTCATTCTTTTTAAAAACTGTTAACATATGCTCTTTCTATATACCTACTTTGTGATTTGTTTTCTCTTCTACTAATTGTATTGGGTGATTAATGTGTAGTTTTATATATGTCATATTCTAGCACTTCTTCAACAAGAAGAAAAAAAAAAAAACAGAAAAAAAAAAACTTCTTTGCAAATGGAAATTAGATGAAGGCTTTAGCCATTCCAGAGGATCTTGCTCTACATAACTCCCTAAACCAAGAGGGGTTGCTGATGTTGGTTCTGGGGGATATCAATGCCCTCTTTAAGTGATCTCAAATTTGATATTTAGAGTTATTGTTACAACTAAGGACATAAATAATAGGTGTTCTCTTATCTCTACAGAAATCATAACATACTCACACATTCCTTATTAGCTTACTCATATCTAGTTATCTTTATCCCTCCACAGCTTGCTTTCAGTACTATGTACAGTGGGGTTAGCGCCAGGCAACCCAGTATTAGACATACATATTCATAATGTCTCCTGTTTAAAATACATCACTATAAATACTGAGAAAGTGCAATGTGAGGCACAGTAATCCTCACCGAGGTATTCTGGACACATTTTGAAGGGCACTCAACTATCAACAATGTCAATCTCTGCCATTGATAATGCTCCCAGAGTTTTCTATGTTGGGCAGACAGTCTAAGTTACGAGTGGTCTACCAATAAGGAACAAACCAACCACCGTAGAACAGGTAGAGCAAATACAGTGAAGGACAAACACAACACAATATTTTTAAACAACCATGGTAAAGCAGATACAACTGATCTCCTAACTTGTATCCTGCTCTTTCCTATGTCCACTGATTTTAATTTCTGGTCTAGTATTATCAAGGAGATATCAATACAACATTAATTCTAAGTATAGATAAATCTAGTGCCTGTTCACTTTCCTAATATAATTCTCAGTCAACTGAACTTATTATCCAAAATGTACAAAAGGACACCATGAATGTGGTAGATTTGTTCAACTAGTAATATA
Source organism: Rhinolophus sinicus (assembly GCF_057876585.1). Taxonomy (NCBI): domain Eukaryota; kingdom Metazoa; phylum Chordata; class Mammalia; order Chiroptera; family Rhinolophidae; genus Rhinolophus; species Rhinolophus sinicus. The sequence continues at coordinate 20,123,578 of NC_142517.1, forward strand.
ATATGCTAACAATTACTAATATTATAATTAGCATTGTTATTTTGTCATCCATGTAACTTCTTGTTATTGTTTATTTTGGGGGACTCATCAGACAAAGGACGTGAATAGTATTTAAATTTTTGTGCTTATCAACTAATGTTTTAATCACATCTCAGAACAAAAAGCTATTTACACTATGCTATACTTTACCACTCATACTCAGACACAACTCTCCAGTAATTGAGATTCCATATTTGCCTTTGTAAGCTCATATTAACAGAATTGCAATGTAAGAAAATGATATAGGCATATAAACATGAACAATGTCACTAATAAAATGTAACACTCGTGGTTAAAAATAACACTAATATCAGCACTAATATTCCACAGAAGTCTGAAGGTGAAAGAGGCATATTCACACATCAAGCACAAGATAATCAGATCCTCAAAGTTTCTACTAATCTAATAGAAATGACATTTAGACTATTTATTTTTAATACATCCCAAAATTGATTAACATCATTTGGAATAGGTACTGTTAAGCATTTAAAAATATGCCAATGGAAATCCAGGAGCAAGTTCTGCATTTAATAAGAATGGATAATAAAGATGACTTTTATTATACAAGAGTTTTGCAGCATATCTCTAATGTATTTATACAAGGAAATAAAAACAACGACCTTAATAATGCCTTTCTAAACATTGACAAAATATAATAAATTATTTTTCTTGAGATAAAACTCACAGATTTTATAAAATTTGCTTGAGAACAGAATCAACTAATTGTACAATATGAACAGTAAAACATAAAACAAACAAACCTTCTGGTATCCACAAAACTGCTAACTCATGTTTGGTTTCCTAAAGCTTATAAATTTCAAAGTCATGTTTTGCCTTAGAAGATTAAATTAAATATATTTTCACAGAAACAGTCATACGTTTACATATTGTGAAGACATCATAGAAAGGCTTAATCTTTTACGGCAAATCACAATCCTATTCTATGAGTTTAAAATCAACATAGTTTTGTCTCAAACTGTGAAGATTCTGTATATCTCTATACTTCCTTTACTTTTCACCTGGAATTTTAATGAATTCTCATACGCCAAGTGTGGGCCGACATAGTCATTTAAAATCTCCAAAAGTTTCATGATTAAAGGCTCTCTGCATCTCTTCCTCATTCTTTTCTATGGTCACTACCAATTGCTTCGAAGGTTGATTGGGGCAGAAGAAGGAACTCGAGAATCCTTGTTGGTAGCAGAAGTACACAGAGCCAGCCAACCAGAGAGTAAAGAAAGAACCTGAGGTTAAAAAAAGCTGTCTGAATCCAAACCCTGCATAAATACTGGTATTAGTGGAACTACACTAAACATTTCCTTGAAAATAGCAATGGATTCTTCCTTACCAAGTCTGATAAAAAGAGCTGGGCATTTCCAATGAGAAAGGAATATGTTTTCCACCTGAGACATCTGATCTTTTCTTTGTAGAATGTTTCTAGGAACATGACCTAGATAACTGGACAGATGGTCCTCCAGAACCTATCAATTATCCTAGGAAGAAACATATGGAAGAGAGTAGTACTGGGAAAACAAAGAAAATTCACATTCAGTTTCAAACTTACCTTTAATGGTAATAAATGTCACCATGAAGAGGAAGAAAAATAAGATCCTCTTAACATAGCAAATGTCCACTCCAGCTATTATATTTGAATCTCAGTCTATCAATGGGTGAAGGATAAATAATGTAAACTCTATGATGCCTGATGTCACAAGCTATCAGAATTTGGAAAACTGCTTTACTTCTGAGATCCATGCTATCGTAAGCACAATGTAAATTACTTTTTTTTGAGAGGGATATTAGACACAAATGCACAAATATATACATTTCTCATGGAATAAATTATAAATTCACAGCTGCCAGATTTCATTACTCCTGAATGGACTTTGCAAGTCCCTCTCAGAAATGATTTTCTCATTATGGAAATCCCACCATTATTCAAACAAAGTTGCTGAATCATTATCATCTACAGTTTCAATAAAATTCATTAGCTAGGAGCTGCTTGCTATATATGCAACAGATCAAGCAACTAAATTAATAGTTTTTAAGGTACTCTGTCATATAATGGGAAATACACCAAAATTTAAGCCATGAAGCAGTGATTTTTAATGCTTTTTGTGGCATATATTTTAATGTGAGAATGATAGAACTACAGACTTCCTATTAAAAATGCGCTTTCCTATATTTATGGATAACTTGTTTTGAAAACCCAATTTCAAGACACCACTGAAGCCGACCTGCTGACAATAATCACAAATAACCTTCCCACAAAGATGTAGTAGGCACATAGCCTCCTATCTATTCTAGGTTCCATTATTAAAATGGAAACCAGGATGAGTATTTTCCCAAATTCTTTCAAATTGGTATCTTTGAAATGACGTGTTATTAATCATGTGCTACGCTCAAAGGAGTACTGTGAAAATGCTAATGATCATAAAATGCTTAAAGAACTTTAGAAAGTATCAGTCCACCCTTTTATATAACTAGACTTTTACTTCTCTGGAGTCCACCATGGTTATGCTGTTATAGAAATTGAATTATACTCTGGAAATGATTGCACATTTATTATAAATATAATTACTTCAATATTAAATATACCAATCAGAAATTAATTTACCTAAATGATCTCTCAAAAGTTAAATGTATGCTTCATCCTCCCCCCGACATAGCTACACCGTCATAAAAGATTAAGAAGCACGCCCTGATATAATTAAAACACCTTACATAATATGTTTTGAAATAACTTTCTAGACCCAAGATGGAGCTGCATTTGCCCGGAATATCATGTCCACAAACTGGAACTTAGATAACTTACATGGTCCCTGACAAATGTTCTGCCTGACTAGAAACTCAGGATATCCTGTGAGCCAATCCCCAAACGCCAAGCCAACTGGCCTTCTCACCCCAAACAAGGTTGAATACGTGACCTCAGCCAATCAGATATTTTCTATTTGTCTCTTCAGTGTTCATGATTCTTTCTCCCATAAAGCTTCCTGACTTCTGCCCCATTTTGTAGTTCTTGAAAATGAGAATGTCTGCTTTATGAAGCGTTAAAGTGTGTGTGGATCATTTTACTTGTCTTCTTCAATCATTATTTAATAGTTCCTGGACACAAGGGTGGGATCCAAGCTGACTGATCAGATGCACAGTTGAGGTGCTTGCTCACCCCTTTGAGGTCACCTTTCCTCTGATCCTTACAGAAGGCCACGGGTAAGCCACTCTTAGATTTGAGCTCCATTCCCTTGCATATAACTCTCCAATTCAAACAAATGTGAAGTGGACACACACACACACACACACACACACACACACACACACACACACACACACATCTCCCAGAAAGTTTCCAGGATAGTTACATTGGGAGGCTGCAATGGATGAGAGCTATTAGGAGACTCACAAAACCTTGAGGTAAGTCCATAGCATTAACTGCTAGGGGACTTGAGATGCCATTAGGGTGTCTGCAGGTATAAAGAAACATTTTCATAAAAGGAACAATAGCTCTATTGCTGATGGGAATATCGAATGCCAAAGTCATGAAATTGGTGGGCACAGGTCGAGGACTTATACCTGTTAGAGCACTTGCCACGTACCTCTAGGATTACTGTGCTAGGGTAAGGCGGTCAAGGAGTAGGTCAGTTTTACACGACATAACCCTCTAACCTCAAGAAAATGTCCATGCAATAAGGTACACAGTAAACACCAAAAAAACCCCACCCAATGGTGCATACCTTTTAGGTATTAATTTGATCTGAGAGACCCAAGGCTCAGCTGAAGGTATGGAATCCTCAAATTTCAAAGAATTAAGCAGGCCGCCTTCCTGTTTTTTCGTTTTGTGTTTAATAATTGTGGTCCTAGAAAACGTAGATATCCACAAAAATAGTAAAATCTCACTAAAACAACCGAGAATTACAATGTACATTAAAGGAATATTCAAATTAGACAAGATCAATCATTTAAGAATTGCACTTGAAAGAGTTCCCAAATCAAACATACAGAATGGAATACCTATTTTGATTGGCATGCAGAAGCCTCCAAAGACTTCAAGACTAAAATAGCTTCATTGAAAGAGTCATTGCAAAAGACTAATGAACAACTACAGACCCAGAAGCCACCTAAAATAAAAGACTAAAGACCAATGTAACTACTGCTGCTCTCCCAGATTCTCTAAGGTTTCTGTCTATCTAGAAAGGAGTGATTAAGGGATTTTATAGATACTAAAAATACCTTACATTTATTAAATATTTATGAAGATATTAGTTAAGAAAGGCTAATAACCCCAAAGTTACTGATCAGGGCTGATATTACCACTAGATTTGATGCATTTGCCCTTCTATCGCATTAGCACATTTTTAAATAAGTTTTGTAACTCAAATTGCTAATGCTTTTTCTTTAAAAATAAAATTCACAATATAATAAAAATCCTAATTTCTCTAGCATAAAAGTGAGATAAATGCATATTGTTTTTATTTTTTCTTTCAATTTGTTTTGTTTTCCTTTAAAATATTATAGAAACCTCCTTATGTCGGTACATATAAGATTTATAGAACAATTTCTAGTTGTCTGATCTTCATCCCACACCTAATCTTCTCAGGGAACAATTTACATTGATTTCAAGTTGGTTTTTTCCCTGCCCTTATCCAATATCATCATCGAAGAAGGTGTATTCAGTAAATCTATATATATTTTTTCTTAGCTATCCCTTGCTCTAAAATAAAACACATATTTTTCTCAGGCTGGCCACCTCATAATGGTATTTTTGGTATTTAATCTGTTGTTTGAATTTTATATCTATAACAAATGTGTGTGGCAGGAAAGAATACTTTGAAACATTAACAACTATCTTCCTCAAGTATTTAGTTTTATATTTTTATCTTTTTTAACTAGGCTTTTCTGATGTTCCAATCTCAGGCAATGATATAACAGCAGAAATTAGAGGAGGGTGGGAACCAGGTGTAGGCTAGATTTTACTCTTCACTGGCCTAGATTCTTTTAGAGGAACAAAACAACACAAAGCTTTTCCAAAGATTCGGAAAGGCGAATGATCAAAAAGAGCAATGTTTCCCTGTGAGTGTGCCTCCCTCTCACCGACTCCTATACACCCCAGGGGAGAAGGGATGATTCAGAAAACAGTGGCTTGGAGAAGGGTGATGGAGATGACATGTAGACATATGGCCTTAGAGAGATGGTAGTTCCTGAACCACATTCTGACCTGAGTGTTCACAAAGACCCTGCAGAGGGCAGGGGCAACTGAAAGCTCTCAGATCAAAGGAGTTTAACAGGGTTATAAATAATCAGGAACAGCATCGTTGTAAGGTACTATGGTATTGAAAAGAGAAGAGTCCTAGAGTAAGCAGATTAAAAAAAAAAAAAAAAAAAAAAAAAGATGAAGATCTATGCATTCAGACCACAATAAAACAATATTTTTTCTTCCACTTAATAAAATAAATTTAAATTCAGAAACCGTGTTTTAAGTGTCAATAATTGCAACAGCCTGTTTAATTTTTTCTAAGCTTGATTTTGAATATTAGTAATGGGAATATCTTGTGCCTTAATTTTATTAAAAAATATATTTTTTTCATATCTGACTGCATGTAACTATTATTTATTTTCCTTATTCCTAAACCAGACACTAAATTTTCTATGTAAATGTTATGTAAATACATAACATTTGTATTTACAAAATCTCACATAAAAATAAATTTTATGATGATAACAATAATAATATCCATCTCTATACATACCTAGTCAATTATCAATGTGAATTTAAACTAGCAATTTATTAAACGTGTCTTCTTCCACTTTAACTTACTGGTAAATCTAACAGGACATAATGCCTAACTTTGTGGCTTTTATAAGCCAATGAATGTCCCACTCACTTAAGCCTAAGTTCCCATCATCCACTTGGCTGGACTGCTCTGTCTCATCCCTTTGGGACAGACAGACAGACCCACTTAGACCACAGAGTTCATGCCGCTTCTATGTCGTAACAAAGTCCCTTGTAGCTGAACAAGTAATAGCATGTCTTCTCTGTATCCATGAATCTCCAGCAGCTAACGTGTTAGCCCGCTTGTAGAATAAAATATCAGATGCTTAAAACTTGACACCGCATACATCAGCATTTCATCTAATAACAATGCCCTTCTTTTTCTCTGAGGAACACTCTCCCTATCATTTTGTCTGCATATTCTGCAGGTAAAAAAAAAAAAAAAAAAAAAAAAAAAAGTCTACCTAGCTAACTAGAACATACATCTCAGTTGAGGACATTTAGAACATTGGATTTTGGATTTTATTTAATATAGAGATTCAGGTAATAACAGAATTATGGCACATTTGAACTATTGAAAGTGAGGTTTAAGGATTTTTTTCATTTACTTTCAAGTACACAATCTTTTCTATTAGGCCTATATTAATGGTGGTTACTATGAGTCATCTTAATATCCTATGCATCTATTTCTTTATCTATAAAATGAAGATAATATTAGTTTCTACTTCATGGAATAATTACGAAGCTGAAATGAGTTAATTTATATAAATTCCTTACAAGAGTGCCCAGCACATTAGAAGCACTCAAAGATTGACTATTACAATTATAATTATACTTTTGAGAATGTAAGCCAAGAGAAGTTGGCAGCCATCATGATACATCATGGGTCTCGACAATGAACCCAGAACTGAGTAGAATTGTAAAATGATTTGTCCTGAGAAAATTACTTGAATCTCAGATTTTATTTCTGCTTGAAACACATGGATTGTGAGTTATGTATACCAATAAATTCAACTCCCTGTTTTTCAAAGCACTTTTGGCTTAGATTTCCTGTCACTTACATGTTAAAAAAAAAAAAAATACTAAGGCATAAAATGAAAATAACCATCCTCACAATTCAAAATGAGTAAAGGCAGATGAATAAACGGACCCCTGCACCCTAGTCTGGAATAATAAAAGAGATGTCTAAGGGCCCTGACTTGCATTTTAGAAGTGACATCCTGGAGCATCGACCTTGGCTGCAAAGTAAACAACTCCAAGATAGCGGCTTCCAATAACACTTATTTCTTGCGCACATTACAGACTGATGGTCAAAGATGAGCTTTGGCTCAGTTTAGCACAAATTATCTCAATTGTCTCTATTCGAGCACCCAAGCTGAAGGAGCAGCCCTTATGAAGAATAAATACATCCTTTTTGTGGCAAAGAAAAAGATGTAAAGAGGGCAAGTTGAACCATTCAATTCCGTTGATATCTTCTGCTCTGGTGTGACTAATAACATAACTTATCATAACTTAGCTTAATGGTTCAAATCTCATGCAAATCTCAAAGCAAGTCACAATACTGAGACCTCATCAGTGGGACAGGGGAGGAACATTTTCACCAAAAGTACAGGCAAGCCATTTGGCGGTGGGAGTGTGTATAACTGTCCAGAGAGGAATAGGGAATAAATATCTGAGCACAATAACAACTGGAACATTAAAGTACTTGTTAGAAAAAAAAGAGGATTTAGGGGTGTAATGCTTTCTATTTTCAGTTTCAATAACATTATGTAAGAAAGATATCATAGCAGATCTAAACTACCCTATTTGGAAGCAAATGGGTTTGGCAGGAAGTCTTCGCTACCTATTGCCTGTAATTTGAAATGGATAAGATAATGATTTTCTAGACTGAGATTAGGGAAGCTCAAGACTGGAACCTAAGAGAATGCTTTTCCCTTTTTGTGCTTTAGAGCGTCTCTTTTCAATGTACTATCTATGGTCAGAAGGAACACTTTTCTCTGTTTGAAAGAGGCAGCTATGATGCAAGGGCAGATTAAATGTGCTGCCCTGAGTTATTATTATTATGAATTGGCAGAGGCAGATGCCATGTGAGAGCTGGCCTATAATTACTCATGCAGCAAACGGTTTTTGAGCGTTTAAGATGTGTATGGCTACATGCTTTTCTAAACACTTTACACGCATTAAATCATTTATTCAGTATTACAGCTTCATGAGGTAGGCACTGTTACTATCCTCCATGTGTGGATAAGGAAAATCGGGGACATCTTGTTTAAGTAACTTGTTCAAACATACCCAGCTGGAAAATGGTGGAACTGGGATTCCAGCCTAGCAGGCTGACTTCTAATCTAAATTATTAACCAGTGTGTATACTCCTAATTTTCTAGATGAATAAAGTATTAACAAGTTGTAACTATGTTTCTGAAATCCTCAAGTAGATTCTAGATTCAAATATTGTACTATTACTTTAAAATAAATTTTGGAAAAATCAAGAACCAAAGCGAAAACTGAGTAACTTTTCCCCCCATGCTTCCATCACAGGAGTTATGAAGGACATCTGTGCCCATACCCACCTTCATATATTCAGTAGGATTCAAGGGGGGCACTTTAGGAGCTCAAGAAAGGTGATCCTCCTCACTGTCATGTGCATAAGTCAGGGAGTGTCACCAAGTCCTTCTAAAAGCACTCTCTCCTCCACTCTATAACTAGTGGGAATGGAGAAAGCTCCAAGACGCAACATGCTTCTGGAAAATCCCTGCCCTCCACCAACACTAATTCCCAGAGACTCTTTCTATCACTACGGAAATACCTCATTTTATTGAGCTTTGCTTTACTTGTACTCCACCTTTGTTTCTGATTTTTGTTTTTTGTTTTTTTTTTAACAATTTGAAGGGCACTCCCTCCACCAGCAAAAAGATTAAGAACTCACTTTACTGCAATATTTGCTTTATTGTGCTGGTCTGGAACCAAACCTGTAATTTATCTGTGGCATGCCTATATTTACTTAGGACCTATATTTACCAGGATTATTCACAATATTCTCTCTATTTCTATTTCTATTTCTTTTAGTTCACCCTAAGAAGTGTAGTGGTCTTAGCAATCCATGATCTTTTGGTGTTAGATCCATATAATTTGCTTTTGTTATTCTCTGATGGCTCAACTCTTAACATTTTCCAATGTGAGCTCTGGAACTCATATTCAGCCTTTAGTAAAATCTTCCTGTATCTTCTCCCTCCTGTTTATTCTTCCATTTCTATGCTTCCTTATGAAATTAAACTCCATGAATAATTGTTGATCTCAACTTCTCTTCCACCATTTTCTCTTGAACTCACTCCACTGAGTACTTTTCCTTCCCTCCCACACACACCTTAGGGAATTTATTCAGTCAACATTAACTGTGCCCTCCACAATGTGAACTTACGTGGTCAATTCTTAATCTTCGAATTGCTTGACCTATTCCCTTGTAGGGAATATAATAGTTTGTTTTTTGTTTTGTTCTTTTTTTCCTATCCCTTCTAGATCTCTTTTGATGTTCCTTTTTTCTCCACAAAAACATTAGTGCTTGGATCTAATAGTCATATGGTTTTAAATACTACCTTTATACTAATAATTCTCAAATGTGTATCTCTAGAATAGACATCGCCTCTGAACTACAGACTTGTGTATGCAGATTCCTACTCAACATCTTCATTTAGAGTTCCAAAATAAATCTAAGTATCTTCCCCTAAAATCTGTTTATAGATAGTCTTTCCCATCTCAGTTAATGGAAATTCCAACTCACTGAAAATACCCTAAAATCATTCTTTAATTATTTTCGTGTTTTTTTCCTCCTGCATCACACATCCAACATGTCAGAAAGTCATATTGGTTCTAACTTCCAATAATATCCAGAATTTAAAACCATCTCCAATTAAAAACACCATTATTTCCTGCCTAGAGTAAAGCCAAAGCTTCCTAACTGATCTCCCTGTTACTACCCCTTTCAACGGTCCGTCTGCAAGAAAGCAGCCTGAGTAAAATGCTTTTAGGATATTTTAATCATATTACTTAAATATTTCTAGTGGTTTTTCACTCTGGATAAAAACCAATGCCGTTTAAATGGTTCCCAAAGCCAAAGATATTCAAGACCTACATTATCTCACTGTCATTTTCTCCAACTCCCTATTCTTTCCTCTGCTCCAACCACTTGGCAGTGATGGAAAACTTATTCTTTATTTTTATAGTACTAGCTACTTCTACTGTCTGGAAAGTCTTTTCATATCTCATCCGGGTTTACTGAATGAAAGGAGAAAAAAAAAAGCAGTAAGCGGAAGGATGGCATTCAGTGGATAGTTCTTTCTTTTTTTTTTTTTTTTCTCCTGGATTTGAGTTTTATAAGATGTGGGGCTGAGTCTGCTGGCAGTTATGTGGCCACTACAAGGAACTGAGACTAAACCAGAGAAATGTAGAATCAATAGTGAGAAAAATGTCAAGTTGTAAAATTGTAATTTGAGCTCCTATATTTACTATATTGTGCATATAGATTGAATTAATGTTAAAAATTAGCTTGAGCTGGGTTTATAATTAACAAAAAAAGAAACCAAATTTAACAAAAATAAATTCATGTAATAACATATTCACATAAGCAATTTCATTTACATGTTATCTTCCAGGTTGACATTAAAATTTAAGATAAACATCAAATAGAAGTTAATACTAGACAAAGCATGTTATCATTCTTAGGTGATCACTATCTGCAAAGAAAAAGTAAGTCTAGCTTCAATCTGATAATTAGACAAATATAATTTATTCATTTCCCAAGCTAATTAAAACAACTGCCTTGTCAAATCAAAACGGAAAATATTCCAAGTAATACAAGAACTGAAGGCAAGAATAAAAACACAGATGAAGAAATGAGGTACTGAAACCTGTAGTGAATAGATACTAATGCTTGGATTTTCAACCTCTCAAACAACTAGAAATTTTGGAAGATTAACTATGGTTTCAAAGTTTAATATTAAATCTTAAATGAGGGAAAATTGCTACATTTCAAAAACAAAATGTAAATAAAAATAAAATATCAAATAGGAATTTGAAGTTCAGGTTTTCATTGCAGGTATAAGACTGAAATACAAACTTTGAAAAAAGGTGGTGAGGATTTAATATCTCCATAGAAACAAGATAAGATCTCTGACTGAGGAGATGCTGAAATTAGAAAAGAGACCATACACAGTGCCAAGTATCTTAGTAGATTGTCCCATCCATAAAAATAAACTAAAATCTGTGAAAGTGCAATAAGAGCATGTGAATTAGAAAAATCATGGAAGAACCTAGAAATCAGACACTTTCCGAAAGAACTAGAAGTTTATTCTTCAGCAAAATGTATATTGAATTCAGAAAATAAAGTAGTGAGATACAGGATGCAACAGTAAGCAAAGATAAGGCCAAAAAACAAAAGATATATATATATATATATATATAGAACATTGAAAATCACAAAAAAAATTTAGTTAGACAAAATACGTTAAAGCCAGGTAGAAGTAAAATGACAATTTCTGTTCTTTAGAGACAGCAACAAAGCAGAGTTAGAAGAGTAAATCTTTCTAAAATTGTACACTGATAAGGCAAGGGAAATTATTTTCAAAAAACAAAACAAAAATTGTCCATAGTTTAATTCCAGAACAGGTTAAATGTTTAGAGGTATCATTAAAAAAATATACTGTGTATTTTTTTCTGATCTTGGCTGTAGATGGAATGTGGAGTTGAAGGAGAGGGAGGGAATTAGAAGAAGATTCCAAAGAATAAGGACTAGGATCCTGGAACTACAGAAACTTTTACAGAGATGAGGAGCACCAAAAGAAAAGCAGGTTTATTTTTCTTCTTTGTTTTCCTAATTCCCACACCCACCCACCCTCCCTATGGCAACTATCAGCCTGTTCTCTATATTAATGGGTTTGTTTCTGTTTTGTTTGTTTGTTTGTTTGTTTTTAGATACTGCATTTAACTGAAATCATTTGGTATTTCATCTTTGTCTGAATTATTTCACTTATCATAATTCTCTCTAGGTCCATCCATGTTGTCACAAATGGCAAGATTTTATTCTTTATCACTGCTAAATAACATTCATATATGTTATTTAGCATATATGAATATATATATATATTCCCACATCTTTACCGTTCATCTGTTAATGGGCATCTGCATTGTTTTCATTTATTGGCTATTACTGGCAATGCTGCAATAACCATACAGGTGCTCAAGGTGTCATTTTAGAAATACAGAAATAAAATGTAAACCATTCAAACAGGACAAAGAAAAAAATGGGAAGATAACATTCACTCCAAGAAATGTAGAAAATGTTAAAAGTAGAGAAAAAAAAACACAAAATTAGAAAGCTCAGAACAGTTTGTAGTAATTAGTCTAAAATGATCAATAACTGTATATATGTAAATCCTTAGTGTAGATTTTCTTTTGTTAAATGCAGCTATATGCATATTCTTAAAATATAAAGATGTAGAAAAACTAGATGTTAAAAATACTAACCCAACTCCAAAGTGACAGAAATATGGTCTCAAAATACTAACATAAAAACACAATGGATTATATTATAAAAATGTTTATGATATCTAGTCATTATTTAATCATAAAAGTAAAAATTACTAAGAAGATAACATCACGTATGTCTATACAATTCCCTAGCCTCTACACTGACATAGTAAGCAGAAACTGAGAGTGTGTGCAAGAGAGAGACAAGACAAAAAGAACATGTGATGTAAGCAACATAGTTTAAGCTTAATCTAGTACTTTTATATAAGCATACATTTTCTAACAGACATAATATATTCAAAAAATTCCTGATTACAAACTATACCAAAGAAATAAACTGGTAAGCTCCAAAAGAAATATACAAAATAATAATCTATGACCATATTCCTCAGAACATATAAAATAAAATGATATTAGAAAACAATACCAGACAGATTGAAAGAAATCTATATTTTTACCAGAACTAGAAAACATAGTTTTAACTAATACATATTCAAAGAGATAATCACATTGTATGTTATAAAACATTTAAAACTGAACAGCAGATAAAATAATGCATTCCCTAACTATAATTTGCAGTTAATGCACTAAGTGGATGGAAATTTATAACTTCAATGTTCCAGTTGAAGTCAGACATTTTCTGAATTACAAAAGAGCTCTAGTTAAAAAAACAAAAAAGCGGGGAAATCAAACAATATAGCATGAATGGGACATTACGAGAGAGAAAACCCCAGGCAAGAGTATTTAACATAAAATTGAAAACACAAATAACAGAGGGAATAAAAAGAGGAGCAAGACTGTAAATAAGGATGAGATTGAAGAAATATATTAACCGTGGTACAATAGTCTAAAAAATGATTACATTTCCAACCTGGTGGCAATATTAATTGCTAAAATTGGCTATATCTTTTAAAATATACCTGAAAAAAATTAAAGAATATGAAATAGCAAATCATAAATTTTACATAGAAAAGATACAATAAGGGAACCATGCCAAGGCAACTTGAGCATTGAGTTTTATCAACTCTGAAAGAAGCACACATTCCCTGTGTTGTACAGTACATCTTATCAAAGGTGGAAGGAAAGCAATCTACCATAGCATTCATATCAATAATACATAAGGACTTAGAAAGTATAATTTAAACCTATCTTGGTAAAATGTAAATATAAATATCTTAGAGAAATACCTTACTAAATCCAGATGCTTAATTTATTTGTGTGTGTATAATATAAATTCAACATCTGTGCATGTGTGTGAATGTATCATATATCTCCTTATCATTAGAATTAGCCACCAAAAAAGGCAATTAAATTTTATCATCAGAACATCTATTAACATAATTCACTGCATAAATTATAGGAGAAAATAATTATGATCTCAATAGATACAAAAATATATTTGTTATTATTTACATCTATAATAAATTTTAGGTACGTTTAAATGAATTTTTAAAAATTTTATATTAAGCATGTAATAAATCCTACAAAAATTATAGTTAGTGGAAAAATGTTAAAGCATTTCCTGTAAAAGCATCTATGAAAAAATAATGGCTACTATAAAGTATTTGATTCAAAATTATAATATAGTCTCCAGGCAGTGTAAAAGCAAAGAGAAGTAATAAAAAAGCAGAATAATTAAAAGGAATGAAACAAAATCATTCCTGTTGGCAAATATTAAAATGCACACAGATAACTCTTGGAGCCTGTACAGAAAATATGCAAAATAGAATACTGAAAATTTTAAACAAACCGTATTACATTTGTTTTCAGGATCCATTGTGTGCTATACTTTCCATTGTCTACTTGGCAACATCATCACTCTATTGAAACCTAAAAACTACGTACAATTTCCAGAATAACCTTCCCTTTAATGTGTCATGTTAAAGTCCACCAGAGAGAGGAGCTTACAGATTTAGAAGCTAGAGTGGCAACCAGCAGTTTCAGATGGCCAAGACATCAGTTCCTCGTAGTCACCAAGGTTCCCCATGGTGGCCCTTCTACATTTCCCATGACCATGACCAACAACCTCCCCTGCCCGCCCCACTTTCACTCCAGTGCTTCAATCTAACTTTGATCATGAATTTTTTTTTAAGACTATGTTTTTAACGCAGTTTTATGTTGACAGCAAAATGGAGAGGAATGTATAAAGTAGGATTTATTTTTCACTGATTTTACTTCAGCTTTTCCCACACCACTCCCGTTTTCTATGTTAAACTCCATTTGCCTTTTATCTGCTACTGATTCCGTTTTCCTGATTGATACATACAGATAAATAGTTAAATTACTAAAAAATGGTTTGCAAAGATAAATACCAATATGAAGATATTGGTTATTCTAAAGCAAACAGAAAGAGAATGGAATTAGCAAGGGATGCAAAGGTAAATTTCAACTGAGTCACTTTTATTCTATTTACTAGGAAATAAAATCTACAGAAAATATGGTCCATGAACTAAGAGTTGTTAAACTTAGATTACATTAGGCAAATCAGTGTGTGTTAAACGATTTTATATGTTATTCCAGATGTTTTAAATGTTTCCTTATAATAAGAGGATGTAAATTAGTCTCTACCTGAGATGCTTTCCAATATTTCCTTTTAAGTCATCAGCTTTCTTGTTTACCATACTCAATTTTAGCCAGGAAGTGTAATTATAATGATGAATACGATTGATATAAAGCACTGAAATTATCATCGTCTGGTCTGACATTAGATGTCTAGACACTTGGCTATTAAAATGATAGATTATTACTGTAAGAGGATTTCATGAATGAACTTAATTTTCATTTCAAATTCAAATTTTTAGTCAACCATAAAATATTACAGCAGTGTTTACTAAATCATTTCTTTGAAGTGCTATTTTAAACTGACTGTGAGGAAACTTGAAATGTGAATCTTAGTTGAGAGAGGGAAGGAGCACGTCCCCATCACTTTCCCAAATGGAAGTCACTGGGTTCCCTCCCCTCACCATGCTCATTTTGCAGTGCAAATGAGGATGAGAAGCCTGTTGAAATGCTCAGCTGAACAAATATGCTACAGCTATACTCAATAAACTCTTCACAAAGATAGACCATGAACATTAGTTAAATGAAGTTCATTCAGTTTTCAAAAAGTAGGAGTCGTATCATCATTATGGTTTTATTGAGATAAGAAACAGAGTGAAGGCATTAAAAAACATTTGAGGCCTGGCCCCCTGTACATACTATGGGGTCTTGGTTTTAACCCCTATTAATACTCCTACCCACCCACTGTCATTTTTGTTGCTAATAATTTGCCTCTCTGTAGCTTACATCGGTCCTCAAAAGAAACCCTGCTTATTATTTTGTCACCTAAAATTGCAAATAAACTTTATCTCATTTTCAAATGCTTCCAGGTGAAAGACTTGAAACACCTTGAGGGCTGTTTAAGAGTTTTCAGTGAGTAAACATATATTCACTCCATCCTGTGAATCACATTTAGCTAAAGATTCACACACAATCATACCTCATGTGAGCACATTATGGGTAACTCAAAGCGATTCTTAAGTGTACCTTTCATAAGTACCTCAAAGAACAGCAAATATAACTTGCTTTCTCTAGTGCTTTGGGATTATGAGAGAAATTACCTCTAGTAATGCTTCTAGATAATTATTTTGACAACTGTCAGAATGGAAGATTGGAATCTATTATTTTAGCCCCTGAGAGAATCTGATAATTGTGTTTTGACTCTATACCTCTCTACCCTCTTCCCCCACCCAGTATAATTAAGAGTCAATGAACTGGCCTCAGACCACTGAAGTTATCCTGAATCATTCAATATTTCAAATGTCTTAGTTGTTCCTCCATGGTGCACCTGCTTCATAGAATAGTTTCACTTCATAGCCTGGACACTGGAAGTGATAGAGTGACTCAAAGGAAACTCTTATGGTTAAAGAGTACAGATATTAAGACTTTGTTTCTCTAACACAACATGAACAGAATTAAAAAGAACTGACTCTGGATGGTGAACACAAAATGCGGTGTATGGATGATGTATTACAGAATTGTACACTTGAAACCTATATAATTTTTCTAAGCAATGTCATCCCATACGCTTCACACTACTCCCATGTATCTGTCCATATGTCTCTTCCCCAGGTATCTAGATCTTTACCTTCTTTGTGTGTTGATTGATTGGTTGGTCTGGTTTGGCCTGGTTTTTCTCCAATCCTGATCAACCAATCAAACCTTTACCTTGGTCCCAGAGTACATGTATACCCCATACTTCTGGCCACGTCTGATCCATAGAAAGTGACAACTAAGTGACTGCATACAGCTCCCCCCCCACCCCGGAATGATGTCCCTTACGTACTTTTGCACCACCCTTTTGTAGAGCTATAATGAGGCAGAAATCCCTTTTCTGCTAACACAAACATATTACAATAATCCGTCTGCAAATTGGGCTGAGGTGTATCCTATTCCACAAGTTGGTCATAGGTTACCCCACGAAATCATAAGTATGAGTTGAAGGGAAGTCACTTGTGCAGAGGGACTAGTGACATAGGTGTTGGGGTCACCTGTTCATGTAATTTGAATGTATTTGATTTGCTTAGGACAAATTTCTAGTGTGACATTCCATTT
This sequence comes from Rhinolophus sinicus, assembly GCF_057876585.1. NCBI lineage: Eukaryota > Metazoa > Chordata > Mammalia > Chiroptera > Rhinolophidae > Rhinolophus > Rhinolophus sinicus. Next base: position 20,140,496 of record NC_142517.1, read on the forward strand.
TCACAAGAGATCTTCCCTATTCTGCCTCACATTATGCCAAAATAAATATAATAAAAACACACCTCGAAATGGACAGTTCCAGTTATATAGCCACTTGATATCCCTAGCAAGGAATGATACATGCTATTAATAGGACCATAGAACCACCTCTCAAATTACTCCTTATTACATGATTGAAGAGAGTGTTTCTAGGTAATTCTGGGGATGACAGACTTGTGGTGGCTTCATAGCTCTTAAATATCAAATCCATTTTACCTTCCCATATTATGAGTCTTCTGATTTTATCTTCCTTACTATTTCATGGAAGTTAACATCATTTATTCCTAATTTATTGTAATTGAGTGCAGGATTCAAGTAGCCAGTTTAACAGATTATTAAAATATTTTAGGAGTGCTTATAATGGATATAAATTACTGATTGTAATTAAATTGTCTCCTATTAAACCATACTTTCCAACCCTTGGATGAATACATTGATGATCAAAGCCTAATATTGTCCAACAGTTCCTGACAATAAATATTAGCTAGGTTCTATACTTCCTTTACTGTGTCAGCTGTTTCCTTCTAGAACAGGGATTTTACTTTCTTGTTTGGTCTGTACTTAGTCCTGTTGATTGTAATTGACTTAGAGACAATAAGAGAAGGTAAGGGGAGTTCTCTCATGGAAACAAGTTCTATCTCTGTAAGCATTTGATTCAAGTGAGGTCATTTCAGGTTCACCATTCAGGGGGAGGCTGCTTTCCTCTAACAAGGGAATGGAAGTAGCTTCTGCTGAAACAATTAATTCAGAGGAATTTGGGAATTCAAATTTATTAGACTTATCTAATCATATTCCCTATCTAAATTTCAGAATTCGATACTATTCTCCTATCAGAGTCCTAACGTTGACACAGGAGTTTTATTGAGATTACACATTTAATGATATCATATAGTCTAAGAGACTTGTAATTAAGTTCTGCCCTGAGATTGCAGCCTATGAAAAATTTCATATAGCTACTCATAGTATGCCATGAGATGTCACTTGATGGTCAAGTTTTGGAAGAGTTGGCTGTTGAGAGTGCCATAATTCATATAACTGTCATTCTCACATCCAGGCCTAACACCACAACCACATACATCCTAATGCTTTAGATTCTACCTACACCTCATTCAAATAATCATGAACAGTTTTGCTTTTATTTGCATGCCAGGGGTCATAATCACTATATTTACTATCAGCAATTGGGTCCTTATTGATATCAGAATTTGAGCAATTAAGCTTCATGCTTTTCTCCCTATGGTTTGCTTTCTAAGGCCATACCTAGGATCTTTGGTCTTAGCTTGGTTTCCCCAGAAAGCAGAGCCTGAGGAGAAGGTATATGTTCCAATACTTTATTAGGGAGAACAATCTTGGCATGAGTGATGTAAAGGGGAGAGCAAGAAGGAAGGAAACAAACAAACACCAAACCCTATATTGGTATTATGTGTGTGTTTTCAAATGGCCACTGCATGATATGAAATAAAATATTACTTTCAGGACTGTCTATAAAATACAAAACTCTGATAAATGAAATGAAAGAAAAAATAAATAAATGAAGAGACACTGCATTTCCATGGACAGGAAGATTCAGCATTGTCTAGATATCCATTCTTCTCAAGTTGATCTATAGGTACAATGCAATCCCAATCAAAATCCCAGTGGTTTACTTTATGGATAATGACAAATTGATTCTGAAGTACATATGGAGCAGCAAAAGAGCTAGAGTAGACAACACCATATTGAAAAATAATAAAGTTGGTGGACTTGATGTGACCAACCGTAAAGCCACAGTAAATCAAGACAGCATAATATTAGAGAAATCAGAAATAAGTCCCCTCAGATACAGTCAACTTAACGTTGACAAAGGAGCAAAGGCAATACAGTGGATCAAAGATAGTCTCTTTAACAAATAGTGCTAAAACAACGAAACAACCACATGCTAAATATAAATAAATAAATAAATAAATAAATAAATAAATAAATAAATAAATCTAGACACAGACGTTACTCTCTTTACAAAAATTAACTCAGATAGATCAGACTAAAATGTAATGTCTGTAACTATAGACATATAAAATTATAAAACTCAAATGATAAAATAACTAAAAACCTGGATAACATCTGATGTGATCATTTTAAGATATAATATGAAAGAAACGATACATGAAAAAAAAATTGATGAAGTGGACATCATTAAAATTAAAACATTCTGCTCTGTAAAAGGCAATGTCAAGAGAATTAGAGGACAAGCCACAGACTGAGAGAAACTATTTCAAAAGACACATCTGATAAAGGACTATTACCCAAAATACACAAAGAATTCTTAAAACTCAACAATAAAAAAACAAACCACCAGATTATAAAATGGTGCAAAAACCACAACACAAACCTCACCAAGGAAGATATAAAAATGGCAAATCAACATAGAAAAAGATACTCCACATCATACATCATCAGAAAAACGCAAATTAAAACAAAAAGATACTACTACATTCCTACTAGAAAAGACAAAATTCAAAACTGACAACACGAAATGCTGGTGAGGATGAGAAGCAACAGGAACTCTTTTTTTATTGTTGATGGGAATGGAAATGGTAACTCCACACTGGAAGAGGATTTAGCAATTTCCTACAACACTAAACGCTCTTACCACACCATGTACTAATTGTGTTCCTTGGTAGTTATTCAAAGGAAATGAAAACTTGGTTCACACAAAAACCTGCCCATGGAAGTTAATAACAGCGTTATTCATAATTGACGAAACTTGGAAGTAACCTCAATGCTCTGCAGTAGGTGAATGGAAAAATAAACTGTAGTTTATCCAGACAATGGAATATTATTCAGTGCTAAAATAAATAAGCTGTTAAGTCATCTAAAGAAATGATGGAACCTTAAATGCATATTATTATGGAAAAGACACCAATCTGAAAAGGTTACAAATGTGTAATTCCGATGATACGACATTCTGTAAAAGGCACCCCTCTTAGAGGATGGAGCCATGCTCCTGTGTCTCTCCCAGGACAGAATCATAAGCAGGTGGCTCTCAGGTTTGGGGTTAAAGGCGTGACCCCTCCCCAAGACTCCACTACTATTGCCTTACAGGAGGCTCTCTGTGATGGCCCCACTGCTGTCAGTACTCTGCTACGGTTGTATGCAAGTAACTCCCGGTGGCTCCATCTTTTGGAATTGTGCCTGCTGGAATTGTGCTTGCTGTGGTTGAGGAGTGTGGCGCTGGAACACAGGGAGTGGAGTCCACAATGTGAGGCTGAGCCAAGCCGAGGTAGGCCCTCCTTTCAATTTTTTTCTGCCCCACAAGCTCTTCATCTCCTGGCCTGTGACAAGAGGGGAGGCCCCCAATGATCTCTGAAATGCCTTCGAGGACATTCTTCCATTGTCTTTAACTTCCATTTAGATGTCTGACTAATCTACCCACTGTCTTGCTGAGTAGCTTCTGGCTTCTATTGAGGCAGCCAATTCATATCCTTATCAAGCTGGGCCACACCCTTCATGTTCTCTCCCGCACAAGGTTGTTGTTTTTTTGTTTTGTTGTTGTTTTGTTTTTTTTCCCCTTTCAATATCAATAGATTAAGAATTTCCCAAATTTTAAAGTTGCTTCATTTTTGTTTAACTATTTTTATCTTTAAATAATTTTTCTTTCACATTTTCCTACAAACATTCCAGAGAAACGAACAGCTCCTTCAACACTGTACTCAGATAGTTCCTCAGCCAAAATCTAGTTTCACAACTCACAAGTTCTACCTTCCACAAAACTCTAGGTCATGAATATAAGTTAGCCGAGCTCTTTACCACTTTGAAACAAAGGATCACCTTTCCTGCTGTTTCCAACATGGTCCTCATTTCTGGGATCCCATCACAATAGCCTTTATGTTCATATTTCTACAAATATTCTGTTCACAAACGTTTACATATTCTTTAAGAAGACGGAGGTTTTCTCTACAGTTCTTTCTTCTTCCGAGCTCTCACCAGAATTGCTTTTAATGGTCTATTCACTGCAATACAAGCTTTTTTTAAGCATGTGCCTCAAAACTCGTCCAGCCTCTACACAGTACCCAGTTCCAAAACCACATTTTTAGGTGTATAGACATTAAACAAGTGAGCTAGATATCTCTCAGCAAAATGGGTTTGTTAGAGAAAAACAAAGGAATTGCAATATGTAATTCTGATACATGTAACCAGGGTGGGCCACAAGCAAGTGTGCTAAAACAGAGGAGAGGGACTCTTTTATATAGGAAGCTGTAAGGGCTATCACAGAGTTCTTCCTGTTCTCTGAAATGATGGAGAACATGAGAGCTCTCCCTTCTGGCTTCCCTATTTCATGTTAAATGAGGTTTCTGTTTACCAATTGTTACAGGTATGTGTTACAGCAGCACCTCCACTTCTCAGTACCAATGTCTGTATGAGTCAAGATTTTCCAGAGAAACAGAACTGTTAGGATACATAGAGAAATATGCATAAGAGGAAATTTATTATGGGAATTGGCTCATGCAATTGTGGAGGCCGAGATATGCTTGGACATATGTTATGCAAGCTGGAGAAACAGAGAAGCCAATGGCATTATTCAGTTGGTGTCCGAAGGTCCAAGCACCAGGAGCTCTGCTGTCCAAGGGCAGGAAAAGATGGACATGCCAGCTCAAGAAGAGAAAGAGAGCATTCACTCTTCCTTCACCTTTTTATTCAATCCAGGCCCTCAATGGATTGGATTAATACCCACCTCATTGGTGGAGCTCTCTTTTTTGCTCAGACGACTGATTTAAATGCTAACATCTTCTACAAATACCTCCACAAGCACATCCAGAAATAATGCTTTGCCAGCTATCTGGGCATCCCTTAGCTCAGTCAAGTTGACGCATAGAATTAACTATCAGGATTGGTTAATTCAGTTAGGAATAAGAAATAACATCTCTCTTACCACCACCAAAGATTTTTTTTTTTTTTTTTTTTTTTTTTTTGTCTTGCCCACAACTATTTAAAGACATGATCAGATATAAACATAGGCACACTTTACCCCCTCTCCCCTTTCTATTTCTGCCATTAGTCTTGGTCTCGCCTATTTTATTCCACATCACTTCTTTTTCCTTTCCTTATGCTTTGCCTGATAATGAGAAGGAAACTTGATTCCCAAAGAGAGTAAGTAATTTCTCTACACCTGTATTGAAACCTCTGAACTGGGAGTAGATCCCAAGCCTCCCGAATCTATGCTTGCACCCAGGTTGATCGTATTACTATGACAAAGGTCATGCTCACAGCTAATAACATGTATTCCAACACAGATATAATGACTATATGATTTGTAACCTAAATACCAAGTGGGTTGTAACCTAGAATCTAGATATAGACCATGGGATGGAGAATGTGTGTGTGTGTGTGTGTGTGTGTGTGTTTATTAAACATATATTATTCAATAATTAAATTATTCACTTTGTATATATGTATCATTGAATTATCATTATTAAATCTTTAATCTGATATCCCTTTTATTTTAAATGCCTGATGGCTAAATTTAGAAGCACAACATTTCTTATTATTAAAGTACTGATTCAAACAAAAGGTGACTACATTTCCAGGAAATATATGAGAGAGAAAAATTCAAATAGCACTGAGGAAAAATTATGGTACTACAGGCATTATAGTGGGATCATCAGAAATCTTTACATGTTTCCCAAGGATTATAGCCTTTGATATAATAAAATATGCACAGAAAATAAGAGAAATAGAAATTGCTCCTGAACAAAGAAACTTTTTAACTAATTTTTCTGTATATATAGTTTGATGAACTCTGAATTCCTAAGGAAGAACAACAGACATTCTGTGGGCAGGAAGATATCTATGAATGAGAACTTCAGAAGCCATATATTACTATAACACATTCATGTCATTCAGGGCTCTTATACATACCCATTCAGAGGAATTAAACAAGACAATATTTCATGGAATGTAGTTTTAATTCCTTTTCTAACATAAAATATATAATTGAAATTATCAAGTCTTTAACAAAAAATTAAGTATGGTTCAGTAAAAACCTACATATTTTTCTTTAGTATTAAAGGTCCTCAAATGACATTGCTTCATTCAACATCATTTTGTTGCAATATTGATGAAAACAAATTTGGTATCCAGCTGGGGACATATTGTCTGCATGGATTTTCACCAGGTGCTCTGATTTCCAGGTGAACTGGAGTATCTATTTTCCTAGTCTGACTGAGTATAGGGGTGTGCATGAGAGTGCCCTATGATGGATGGGTAGCCTGTCCAGAGCTTGTCCCCTCCTTGGACCCAGAGCTGAGATAGATTCCAGCCACCTGTGATCCTGAACTGGAATGAGTGTGTTGAAAAATCATCTTACTTTTTCATGACTCTTTCTTAAGTGTATGTATGGCTCACATTTATTTTATTGTTGAATATTAGAATGTGTTTTATTTCTTTACCTAGAAGTTTAGTAATGCTTTTGTGACCAGAAATATGCCATAGGAGCTCAACTCTTATTTATATCAATTAGCTTATAGCACAATTGGTTTCTTAGATGACATTTCACTTAAAGTTTCAGTTTCCATGAACTTACAGACAACATTAAATAAGGGAGGACTTACTATGTTTGATTAAAATGCAAACTAAATAAAAAATATTAATACCTTGTTTTGCTAAACATACCAATAAGGACTAAAGTCCACATCACACAAATGAATATGTATCCTTCCACTGTTCTCCAGGTATTTCATTTCATAAATCAACTTTTCTGACCTTTTTCATCTACCTATCTAAACGTGTTATACAGAAAGGAATGAGCTATGCATCATACTTTCTAATACTCATAAGTTAAACCTTAAACAAAAGTTATTAAGCAAAAATAAATTACCAATATTAAAGACAATGCTAAAATGTATCATTAATTATATCTCGATTAAATGTTATTTTTAAAGACAGAATATGGCTTCTGAACGTTTCAACAGTTGCTCTTAAATTTTAAACATCCCATAACTTAACTCATGGCCTTTCTATATGACCCTGGTAATCTTCCTTATCTTTACACCTTGGTTTGTACATTTATTCTTGGCTCTCATTTGAACACCTTCATACTAGTAATTGACTCATGAGGGCTCTAGGGCAAATTACATGTACTTTTAAATAATAGCATTTTGGGAAAAATCACATTACAAAATTGATTCCAATAATTACCTTCTCTTGCTTTCATGTAGAAATCCAAAAGAAAGTTGCCAAATTTGACCAATTTTTAAACTAATGACTCACCAATGAATAGTCACAGAACTCCTGGGTGACACTTGAAGTACGAGTATAGAGGGCTAGGACTATATATGCAATACATTTATAGTTACAGCTGATTTATTTGTTCTGGACCCAATCAGGAAAGTATGGTACTCTTGGGAATCTACTTTATCTATACGTTTGTATAAATGCATTAAGTAAATCTTTATTCTTAACAAACAAATGCTAACTTAACTAAGCTAAGAGCAGTTATTGGGATTTAACTGTTTTGCAGACTATAACTGGCCATCTGTTATTGAAGAGAGGTCTTCGGAGCCGGAGTCATCTAGGCAGCCCAAGGCTATTGATAGAATCCCTCAATAATACTTAGTTTTCTATTTCATTTTTAAGGTACATATTATGTGAGTAATAAAGAACAGGTTATATTATTTCTTACTGTTTATACTGCATGTTTATAAAGTTATTTAATCATAATAGAATATGTTTCAAATCCATGTGTGTGTGTGCGCGTGTGTGTGCAGTGTGAAGATATTGCTGCGGTAGCTGATATTTTTTTTTACATAATATTCATAATTTATTTGTTTAGTTTTGAATAGTTTGAAAACACCAACTGAAAACATTTGGTACAGCCTGCCTTGAATTTTGGTTTAGGTTCAAAGGATAAATGCTTCAAAATTAAACATTTTAACATAGTTATAATGTTTTAAATTACATGTATTGGGGTGACAATGGTTAGCAAAATTACATAGGTTTCAAGGGTACAATTCTGTAATACATCATCTATATATCACATTGTGTGCTCACCACCTAGAGTAAGTTCTCCTTCCATCACCGTATATGTGACCCCCATTTATCCTCTTCCACTATACGCCCTCCTCCTTACCCTCTGGTAATCACTAAACTGTTGCCTGCATCTATGAGTTTTTGTTTCTTTCTCCAATTTATAAGGATCTGACTCCTGGCTCTTTGTAAGAAAACATACTTTATTTTTTAATTGCTCACAAAGTAGTTATGTTAAAGGTGAATATCAGCTAAAGTTAGCTAACAAATTTTGATTTTTGAAAATCAAAAGCAGAAATATAGTGGAAATTATACTAAGAAGTTATCTAAAAACAAATTTTAAAAGCATTGCATTTTCTTCATGCACAAATCTCTGGTTAATTATAATGATATGAAATAGTGGTTTTCAACACTTAACATGTAACAAGTAGGAAATTAAAATGTGTTAATTGTATAAAATCATATTAATTCTCATAACAAATATTATTATTATAAAGAAGTCAGAAAAAAATACTTATTTTACTTATTTTCCTGCTCCTAACATGATAGGGTGAGCATACATGTGAACAGTAGGCAACCAGATGTTCCATATAAATGGGTATTTCGTATCATTTTTCTGATTATATGCCAAGTATCTATCAGAGTCTTCAGGAAAATAATAATTTTGAATAAAATATCTGAATAAATGAATGAATAAAACCCCAGATATTACCTTTAAGTATACTTGAAAATAATGTTCATATATTTTTAGGATGAGATAATTCTGTGCAATTGTAAAGCAGCCATTGCCCACCTACACTGCCATTTCCCCTATGTAGGGGCTGCCTCCCACATCCTACCAACAGGGAATTAAAAAGGAATAAAGAGCAACATGAAGGTGGATGATGACATTTCATGACAAACGATTCTCATGGTCTCATGCATTATCATATCTAGTCATTGCAATTGTGCCAATTCTTGCTCCTTAAGGAAATTTTATTTTCTTTCACAATTTATATAATGGACTTTACGTGGAATTTTGAAAAATGATAGACTTCATTGGAAACTTGATAGCAAATTGAGAAAACATGCCAATGAAAGAAAAGGTATAGCTGCTTTGATATTTTCATTCTTTGGAAAATACCTAAGCATTCTAATATGAATTAAAATGTTTCAAAGATATTTTTATATGATAAAGCATTTTAAATTTTTATGTTTATGTTAATTTAAGGTCATAATAAATTTTATGTTAATCTAAGCTCATAATAATAAATTTACAGTAGTTGAAAGATGATTATATCAAAGGGTTTTTTATAATTTAGTTCATATATATATGAACTCATATATGAGTTTAGCTCATATAGTTCAAAGATCTCTATTTTGTGACGCCACATTTCTTCTTTTGGTTCTTCAAGTTCACAGTGGACATTAAGAAAAATAATATGGAAGAAAGCATAATGAACTTATGAAAAATGTTGATTTTGGTTAGGTGAAAGAATGAAATGATTCGATGTACTTGTTATAATTGCATATGATAAATTAGTCTGTCTGCCAGACTTAATAGTATGCTTTATCCCTTTAAAATAAAACTATTACATGCATATTTCAACTACGTTTAAAGATTAAATGTTGCATAGATAGAAAAATATTATTATTGCATTTCATTCTCTATATTATTCTGTATTATTTCAAACACTAAAAGTTTAACTCTTTGTTTATACTGTAAATCACTTTATAGGGTTTAAAATATTAAATTTGTGATTTAAAATGTGAAATTAACATTTAAATTATGGGAAATATTATATGTATGAGTATAAGGATATTGTGCGTTGTACCTAATTTTATTAATTAAAAAAAAATTCTTAAGTTGTTATGCTACAACACTGATGGGCTATTTGACCTTTATCTTGAAAGAAAATGAAGTCTGTAGGTGGCATTTTAAAAATAAACAGACACCTACATTCTTTCAGTGTGTTGAATATTGAATATAAAGATGAAAGAAAAAGAAAATTCAACTTTGATCCCAGTTTAGCAGTAAATAGGAAAAACTAACTTTATTTAATGTGATATACACAGATTATTAAGATTTATAATGAAAACATAGCATACGTTGAAAGGGATAATTCAAAAGCAACCAATTAGAGATGTGTATTTCAAACATGACTAATAGGGGGATATTTTAAAGGGGCAAATTTCCTAAATATAAATGCAGTTTCTCCAGGCCTATAACTTCCAATTTGCATACTAACTTAAAAAACAAATCTTATTTTATGTAATTGGCTTTCAAAGGAAAACTAAACTTAAGGAGTTTTGCCTTCATACTTGATTACATAACAGCAACAACAAAAGCACACTGTCCTAAGAAGTAAAATGCAAAAGTCATTTACATATGGGGACTCCCCCAACTTCAAGATTGTCCTTGTAACCCCTGGAGTAAGAATCACCCCACAGATTCTATATTGCTACACTTCTATCATCACACTCATATGCCTGCAATAAGATGTTATGTATTCTTTCAGGTGGTACAAGTTTTACCTGATAAAGTCAGATACAAAAGTGTGTGTGCATTGTGAGGGATATAAATGATAAACGTCTAAGTTTTGCTTTGTCTTGTCCACCTGAAACTAATTAAAAAACAAATAAATAAATTTGGAAAAAAAAAAAGTGTGTGTGTGTGTGTGTGTGTGTGTGTGTCTGCTGATCCCTTTACAAAGTGCTGTTTTACATGTTGATAGTAATGTGTTCTTATACATCTAGTATCAAGCTCGGTGAATGCGTAGGGTACAGGTAATCGTCAAATAACAATTGTCGAATTGTTATTACAGAGAATTTCCTTTAGGTTCATGATGTGTCAGAAGGAGGCAGAGCAAGGGAGAAGCAAATAAATGGAGAGGGACAGAAATCAAAGAAGAGAGTACCTCATTTCACGTGCAAGCAACAAATCTATGAAATAGGTATAATCTTAATTTTAAAGAAAAAGAAACTAAAATTCATGAAGATTAGGTCATTAATCTAGAGTTCTAATGTAATATCAGAAGCAGGCTTTTAATTTTTAACAACTGACACCATTGAAACTAATCAAATGTTCAGAGATATTTAAAAACAAACTGACAAAAAACAACAACGAAAATCTCCGTTTAAGTTGGCTACCCACAAAACATGTTTTTAATTTTGTCTTGAAAGCTGTTGTGAGATAATAGAAAAATATGTATTGGTCTTTGCCCCCAGTTCCTGAGACATGGCTCTTGAAACCCTTGTAATTTGCTGGACGTTGAGGACACTAGGCGCATCTTTTGTTCTAACATTTGATCTTTGATCCTGGTTCCTGACACAGGGTTTCTGAAAACCTTGTAATTTCCTGGGTGTTAACAGTGTCTTTTGTTCTAGTGAGGAGACTCTGGGTGGGCTCTTCAATGGCTCCTGGATGAGGGTTGGTCCCTGGGAAGACTAAGCCATGAGTAGAAGCTTGGGTTTATCAGTCCTGCCCCCCATTATCTTGAGAAAGAAGAACTGAAAATGGAGTTAATGACTGATCATGCCTATGTGATGAAGCCTCCATAAAATCCCCAAAGAACTGGATTCTGAAAGCTTTCAGTTTGGCAAAGGCATCCGCAATGGGAGGGTGACACACTCCAACTTCACACGGACAGAAGCTCCTGTGCTCGGGGTCCTCTGAACCTTGTCCTCTGTATCTGTTCGTCTGTATTCTTTATCATATCTGTTAATGAACTGGTAAACATAAGCAGGTGATTCTTCCTGAGTTCTGTGTGCACCTCTAGCAAATTAATGGAACCTGAGTAGAAGGTCATGAGAACCTGTAATTTGCAGCCAAATGGGACAGAAATTGTGGGGTATTTGGGGACCTACTACTTGGGATTGGCATCTGAAGTAGGCAGGGAGCAATCTTATGGGACTGAGCCCTTAACCTGTGGGACCTGACACTTTCTCTAGGTGGTAGATACTGTGTCAGAACTGAGTTAAATTTTAACACACTCAGCTGATGCAGAGAGTTGCTTGGTGTGAGGAAAATCCTCCCCATGTTTGGTGACCAGATGTGTCAGAAGTGAAGTGTTTTGTGTGAGTAGTAAAGGAGACACACGGAAGAAAGTCACAGTAGGGAAGGGTTGGGGTTTTCCCTGTACAGGGTAGAAAGAATCTGAGTTTTCCCTTTACAATAGTCAACTAACATGTTTTATCCATACTTTTGTTGCTAATCTAATCTCCTCCATCCACTGTTCAAAATATTAAACTATACTGATTATTAACAGCTTAATGCACACCATCATTTGGAATTGTAGAACGGGAAAGGGATCATAGTTTGACAAACAACAGTTAATGAAAATTCATCTAGAAGAGATACCAGCACTTAGGAGATGCTCCAATATGTTTCTCAATCATCTATCTGCATAAACATCCAGGAGATAAGAAGAGAAATATAAATATTGTGAAATTGTTATTTCAGATATCCATTCTCCAGTTCTCTCAAAGGTAGAACCCTCTTCATATTTTCATAAATATATAAACACAAACAATAACCAAATATAAACTTCAGTATCTCTGTTGAAAAGAAATATGTTAAGTATGAAGAAAATATAATAAAATTATTTTACAAACTACGTAATTAAAGCAATAACTTAAAATTTGAATGTGCTTATTGGGAGCTTCTTTGTTGCCTCTTCCTTCTCCAGTGAGATAGATAGTACAGAAAGGGTCTGGAGGCTGGCTACTTGAAAGAAGAAAGGTGGTAAACCAGAAATGACTCCTGATTATCAACAATAAGATGCCTAAAGTGACTTTCACACTCTTGAGTATAAAACACATCGATAATTACCGCCAGACATCTTCTTACAGCTATGATTCACTCACTTGATTTCACAGTGGTCTCAATGTGCCTGATTTCCTTGGCCTGTTTCTCTGTTACTCATTATCCCCATTTTCCCTCTCCCATTGACTCTTCAATTGGCACATTTCCATACTCACCATTATGCTTACAAATAATCTTATTAAAAGAGTTCAGCTCACCAAAGAGTACTTGTTACATCAAGCATGGAAGTGACATTAAACTCACTTCCCACAGGCGGTATTCAAGTGTTTTAGTAAAAATATCCCCTACTTGTGTTTGCTCTTCAATGGTTAAGTATAGAGCCACATTATCTACATCAATTATTGTTCTCCTGTGCCAGAAAACAGTTTACAACTTGATGAGAGGTTGAAAAGAATAGTGCTCAGTAAACCAGCCATTGACTGAAATATCAAGTACCTCTTGTATCAAAACACTAACAACTTATAACCTAATAGAAATAGTGTTTCAAGATCATATGCTGATTACCTAGAGGTATTTATTCAGCATAATATGAAAGATCTGTGAAATCTTTCCAACTGCAAGGACAACAAAGGTCCAGTCAGGAGAACAGCCAAGAAATTAAAGGATGACACATACTTCATGATTAAATTTCCATTTCCCAGACTTGATTCGGTTTACCATTTCATTTTCATCCAATTTTTCCTCACATGTTTTAATATCAGGGGGAACTCGATATACTTGTAAAATGATGATTTTAGTTTGAAATGAAAACACACCCACCCAAAACCTTGGTCGAACAACAGCTAACTATCAAAGAAAAAGCCACATACACACACCTCCTCACTCAGCTACCTCCTGCCAAGAGAACTGTGGCTTCCTGCCTGCTGAGATGACAGGCTGGCACATCATGCACAGAGTACTCCTGAAGAGTGGGTGGCACTGAAGAGAGAGCAGCAGGGGTCAGGGGAAGGATTCTCCACAGAAGGGCAATTGCACAAGAGGATCAAGGAGCAGTTGGTGGCCTGACATGGACTACGCCTTCACAAGCACAGAGTAGTGACAGAAAGCAGAATACATAATTTTGGCAAAGTAATTTTGATTTTTTCCTGCATAATACAATTGCAAAATTACACAAAAGTAATTTTTTTTCACAGATGCCTGCTGCCTAATATTGATTTTGGTTTCCATGCTCAAAATCAGAATTCACCCTTTCATTAAGCCGTTAGTTTCAAAGTCAAGTAACCCTTTTTATAGTCTGAGTGTCGCTTGACCTTTAAAATACAATGATTTTCCTTTCCAGGAAGAAACCGTGACACAGTGGTGAAATTATCCCAGCATTGAAACATGCTAAAAAAGCCAATGTACCAGACCTAGTCCAGCAATACCTTTCTCAATAATATAAGTGGAGAGATATATTATTATTTTTCACAAGCACATCAGGTTATCTCGAGGGAATCTGGAAATCATACCACTACCTGAAGCAACATTTAAGATTATTCCTATGTCTCATCAATTGAGCAATGCTAATTTATAGGCATCTTCTTTACAATAAATAAGTCTGACAGTTAGCAAAAGATTGTCAAAGGAAAATTTGTAATTGATTAATCCTAAAATTATTTATTTGTAAAAAATGATATAATAGTGAAGCAGCAACTGAACATAAGTTAGCCTTAAAAGAAGACTGAGCCCATTAGTTTCTGTGACTCATGAATAATATTTAAATTATAATTTCTTATAAAGTTTAAATACTACAAAATGCATTAAAGTTAAACTCACATACTACACCTAAGTAGCATTAGCCTACAAAAACTTTACAGGTTACAGTACAACATCCAAAACCAGAAAATTCATTGGTTATATTTTGATGAGAAGGAATGATTATTTTACTTTCTTTATCAAGGTTTTCTAACTTTTAATATGGGAGATATAAATGAATAAATACATAAATGAATAAAAAAACAAACTTTTTTTTTTTTTTACACGACCAGTGGAACTTCCGGGGTATTGATTATTTAATGACTCTAACAATACTACTGGTAGTTGTGTTTGCCATTCTTTCCAAATATTGTTAGGATTTCCCCTAATGATTGTTTAGGAATATGGGATAATTCTGAGCACATTTGTGTTCCAGAAGACAACCTGTTAAGTTTCTCCTCTGAGAAAGCTCAAAATATGGCAGGAAATAAGGTATAATTAAAACAAATACTAGTGCAAATGCTAATGGACATAAACCTTCACTGTTACCAA
The DNA here is from genome assembly GCF_057876585.1 of Rhinolophus sinicus. Classification (NCBI taxonomy): domain Eukaryota; kingdom Metazoa; phylum Chordata; class Mammalia; order Chiroptera; family Rhinolophidae; genus Rhinolophus; species Rhinolophus sinicus. The sequence continues at coordinate 20,155,566 of NC_142517.1, forward strand.
AGGCTTTCAAAAATCTCATTGAAAACAATTTAGGAAATTAAATTATTGTGAAACAGAGAGCTGTTTTTTTTTCTTTGTGAATCATTGTTTCCATTTTAAAATTCACATTTACAAAATAATGAAGCTTTTTTTGTTGTTTCTAAGTCAAATACTGTAGCTATATCATGTTATCTGATTTATGTAGTTGCATCTGTACTTATTGCTATAATATAAACTAAATTTTTAAAGGTAAATAAAAATTATTTTTTATTGGTTCTAAGTTAATAGTTTCACAAAGTTTTAAAATGAGGAGTCGAGTAGTTCCTGGAAGTATTGAGTAATAACCCATCAGGAACACAATTAGGAAGCAGGGTAGCAAGGACATGCCCCCTGCAGAGGGTAGATCTTGTGTTAAATATTTTTACCACAATAAAGTAAAATTTTTAAAAATTGGTATAAAAAATGTAGAGTTCTTCTAAAAAAAAGTGCAACAAAATCAACACGACATGATCTTCTGGAAAGAAAGAGTGCCTGGTGTTTATTCTTGTATGGTGATGACAGATAGAGAATAAACCGATGGATGATGGGAGGCATGGCTGGACAGACAGATGGACATGGGCTTCTTATATGTTTAAAATCATGCTATTTTTAATATGTTATATCTGTTTCTTAATATGTTGTATCTATTTTTCTAAAAACTTAACATGGTGATAATTTCCCAATGTCAATCAAGTATTTTTCAGATGATGATATTTGTGGTTAAATTATATTGTAGCCAATAGATGTACCACAAATTATTTCTGCTTTTGAGGTGAAAAATAAATGTTGCCAAATACTATCTCAGGTAGATTATGCAAATCTAAAATTCCACTAGCTTCATACACACAATTGTTTTACTGAAAACAAGCCAAGTGGAGGGTGATCATTTTCAAAGGAGCTCTTAATTTGGGAGATTGAGACTAAAAAGTAATATCACATTTTTGTTTTATTTTGATTTTTATATTATTAATGTTTTCTCTGAAGATCATTACCTATTTCTCCTTTTTCCTGAGATTTGTGTTGGAATAACATTGCCCCATTTTCTTAATAATTTATTGCCTCTCCTTGTTTATTATAAAGCCAATACTTATCGCTAGTTACTTGTTTTTATGATTTTATAAGTTACAATTATGAAAATCATTGACCTTTGATACCACGTTTACATTTTATAGTAGTGTTTCACAAAATACATAATTTGAAACATTTATATTGCATAATTATCAATATATTTCATTGGTTTTTTTCCAATTTATTTCCTGCTCAGCCTATCATGTAACATCTGAATCTGGCTATATGTTCAATTAATCTACCCATTCATAGCCACTGAGAAGAATTTAGGACAAATTATTTTTCCTGGATGATGGTTGTGACTTTAAATATAGATATTAATAAAGTGGGCTTCATTAAAGGAAAGAAAAACAAACAAAAAAGGCACAAGACTTAATTTTTATAGAGCCAGTAGCAAAGAAAAATATATCCTCATTGTGAATATAAAATTTCACAATGTGGTATGTCTTCCCTGTAAACGTATACATTGACAAAAAAATAATCAAGTAAATCAAAAATTAAAAGACAAAATGATAATGATATAAGCAGGAGATAGAGGTAATAGATGAGAGAGAGAGACAGAGAGACAGAGAGAGACAGAGAGAGACAGAGAGAGACAGAGAGAGACAGAGAGACAGAGAGATGCAGAGAGAGAGACCAAAAACCAACTGGAATCAAGCACAAATTATCATTGTGCCATTTGAAATGTTAAGAGCTATGGTGAAGTGAACATATTCCCAAGGGTCAATGAATTGAAATCAGAACAAAAACTATTTGATATAGGCATGTAACATCTGAACATGCTCTGTGAAAGTTTAAATACTTCTTCAAATTCTCATTTGTCTGGCAATATTGACTGGTTTTGTTGCCATTTTAATAAGGCAATTGGAGCTCCTCTTTTCAGTGACCTTCCCTACAATGTACATGAGGGATTATTGCACTGACAGGTCATTTTAAATAAATTTGGACCTCGTCTTGCTAAATATGCAAATTTCCTATGATTTCCGACTGCTGTATGCACATTATTCTCAAGTACGTGTGATTTTTGAATTGAGCTCCTCTGCAATTAATCTAATGTAGTAATATTGACCATAAACTCACTGTTTCTTAGTGAGACTCTATCCTCTAATAAAAAAAAGAATCAAATATCATGCTGTGTCAGTCCAATATATTTTTCCAGTGTTTGCATTTATGAAGTTATTTATGAATATTTAAAAATTATATACCATAATAAATTATCATTGAATACATTAATGAGACATACAGAGAAGGCAAAAAAAATACTATCATAAATAAGGAACAAAATCTCAAAGATGTTAAATAACTTGATTTTTTCAAATGACTAAAAACAAAAGAATTAACAGCGATATACTCCTACATATCCTCTGGCGTTTAGTCTTATATATTTTTTTAACAATGAATTTACTTGTTTTGTCTATTCTTAAAATTTTTAATTATAATAATAATTATTAATATTACAGTTTTGTTTCTACTACTACAGTAAGAACATCTAACTGACTGTATTTTTATCTTTATATATATACAACTCTTTTATGAGCTGCCTTCTGGCTGACTTTCAATCTTTATTGTTTATCATTCACATTCACTTACCAGTCATATTTTATTCTCCAGCTATCTTGAGCTAGAGGTCCTATTGCTTTATACCTTCTTATGCTGCCACCACCTCAGACTTGACCCTCTTTTCAAACCTCCCTAACTATATATGAATGATTTTTAATATCTAACTTGAAATATAACCTCTAATAGAAAATCTTCATTGATCTCTCCTATCAAAGGTTGACTTTGATTCACTACTCTTTCTCTATAGCTTCTTACAGAACCTACTAAAATTTAGAGAGCATTGGGATATTTATTAAAATATTTCTGTTAATCAAAACTGGGCTTATTATTAAGTTAACAAGTCTTCATTTTTATGACTTCTTCCTTGCAGTAGTATCTTTCAGGAAACTTGGATGGACCCAACAATGTATCCACATAGTATTTTTAAATAAGATCCAACAGGGAAGAATAACTCATTGACCTGAGCCCTGTCTTGTGCATGCTGCTTCTCTTCTTGGAGGGTTTGCCAACTCTTGTCTTACAAACCATGGAGGAGACATCTGCTAACATGCAAGTAAACCAAAGAGTAACCACAATCGCATGGAAATGAAAAGTGGCCCTCAGGCTATGTAGGTATCTAGAATACAATGATCCAAGATCTTGGGTGGAAGAAGATGTAGAGAAGGGAGCCAGGTACTTGGATTTTTCATGGAGCATTTGAGGATTCTTAAGCTTTTGAAGGACATGAAGTAAAAAACCAAGTGAAAAAATGAAAGGAAAAAAAAAATTAAAGCCAAACTTTCAGCAGTCATACAATGCTTAGGAATCAAAATTTGAGTTCAGAACTCTGAAAGGAAGTCGGTTCTTAATGTAAACAAGCAAGCAAGCAAATAAATAGAAAAATAAAACGAAAAACAAAACTGAGTTGGGATACTATAGGGCAATATTTAAGAATTGAGTATGAACCAAACTTTATGAAGACTACAATCCAGAAAAGAGTCATTGAAATAAAATGACTCACTCTTCTGCTGCTAGAGAGAAGATAGTATTGGGAGAATGCTTCAGTCTAAGTGCCGTGTGTGTGTGTGTGTGTGTGTGTGTGTGTGTGTGTGTATTTTATTGCACAGTATCTTGCATTCATTCAAGAATTTCAAGATTTACTAAGCATGCCACAAAAAGTACCAATATATGAAACAAACAATAGAAACACACCAAACTTGCTCAAACTACTGAAGAACAGATGTTATATAAAAAACAAACAAAAAAAAGTGAGCAAATTATTAAAAATCTTGGGAAACTGGAGAATTTCACCAAAGGCCAGAAATCAATACAAATGAATCAAGTGGAAATTCTAAAAAAATGAAAAATGTAATAAATTAAGATGTATCCAACAGAAGAAAGGTTGTATCAGACAAGAATTCTATTATACTGAAAGTTATATCAACAGGAAATAACCTGAAAGAAGTACGAAGAGAAAAAAAAAAAAAAAAAAAGAACGAATTTACCAAGAACTAAAAAAGAGTGTAGGACAGCAAGTTACAACTGTGGGCAACTGGAACCTAACTCTACTTGGCTACTTAGAAATGTGGAGCAAAACAAATTCTTCAGAGCTACTCCATCTCACAAAGATTCTCAGTAATGCTGGTACATCCTTCTCTAATGAATTTCTTATTTTAGGAAGAGAATAAGCCCTAGTTTTTCTGTTTGAAACTGGTTAGCAGTTAGGTTTATATAATGAATGCATTCCAGCAATCCAGAATCATTGAATCATTTGAACTCTTATTCAATATTCTGCAAAGACATGCAGTAGAGTGGTTAGGGCAAGATTTCAGTAGCTACGCTTTCTCTTTTTCAAGTTCTTACTTGTCATTTACCACTTCATAATCTAGGGAAAGTTGCTTAATTACCATTGTGCATCTCAGCTTTTTCACTTATATAAAAGACACAATAATATATCCACATCATAGGGGTTTAGGGAGGAGAAAATCAGTTAATGCCTGCAAAGTGGTTAGGACAGTACTTGCGCATACTAAGGTTCAACACATCTGTATTAGTAGTAGTTGTAGTAGTAGTATCATCAAAATCAGCAGCAGCTGCAGCAGCAGCATCTTTTTGGCTCCATTACCAAACACAAAGTTCAGAATCTAAATATTCTAATAATAGTAAAGACATACAGAATACTAATTATATCCAGGCATTTTACCAAACAGTTTGCTATATTAACACATTTAAGTCTCACTACAACTCAGAGATAGATAACCCACATATCCCTTTCCATAGTCCATGGCAATGAGAATAGAAAGTAGAAAAGTAAGGGATAGTAAGGAATTTTTCTCGTCATAATGTTACAAAAATGAAGAGAGTATAATGGGATTTATCCCTCTTTACTACTTCACTTGGCTCTAACTGATCATAAAATAAAGCATATCAGTATTTGAAAACATAAATTCATTGGTAACAGGTTGAGTAGGTGCACAATTATAGATAGATTCATTTAAATGAGCTAATGTTACTGGAAATATTTTTCATTGAACAGACTTTGGTAGTTGCACAGTAGCATCATTACATAATAGAACAGATTGTTATATTAAGAGGAATAAAGGTTTTTCTGAGGAAATGGATATATATATATATATGTGTGTGTGTGTGTGTGTGTATATATATACACATATATATATATATATATATATATATATATATATATATATATATATATATATACAGAAAAGACCTCAAATGCAGGTTCAGATGGAAGTTCAGAAAGTGTAAACAACTGAAAGAAAGGAAATGCAAATCTCTGTATCACCACTTTAGCCATCATGACAATAGCATTGTAATGCATTTGCATCATGGCTGAACCCAGCTTTCTGCTGGAGCTGATGTTCTCATTTAATGAGGCAATTTGGGGTATCTCTCCACAACTCTGCAGGATGTAAAGTTGGTAGCATAAAACTGGTCATGGGGGAGAACTTACATACATAAAATGAAACATGGTGAAATGTAATAAATTTTAAACTAGAAATCAGGTTATGAAACATTTAACAGCACAATGCTGGATTCAACTCTGATGATTTGTAAATATGGACATGTATTTACTCTAAGTGTCTTCATTAGTAGTAACATGAAAACAAATAAACAAAAAATTGACTTTCACTTTATAATTCTATTTTAGGATGCATGATAATTTGTTTTCAAACTGTTTTGAAGTTTAGATAGCCATGAAAAATATTATCATAATTAGAACACCGTTTTTATTCTAAGCCAAGTTTATTTTCTCTAGGAATTTGCTTATGTATTGTCTAGAAAGGCTGGAAATGTTCCTGGCCTGGTTTAGGCCATATTTTTTTTATATATCTAAGTTTTTGTGTGATGGTTTAACATCCACATTTTCAAACATCCCCTTATTAACCCATTCCATACTTTGCTCAGATTAAAAAATTCAACTCTCTATGTAAAAAAGTCAATAAGCACACTTTGAAAGTGCTTCTCAGCACAATTTACGATTCTATGTACAGAATCTTCAGTTTCCCACAGCTTCAGCTGAATCCATTCCTGTTTCTGACTTCACTGATTCTGGTAATATTCAAAATAGGGGAAGTAACTTTGCTTTAAAAGCGTCCCTATTTCAGCGGTAGAATGCAAAGTTTGCATGCACTGCAGGAAGTGTGGAAATTACTCTGGGGCAAATTACTTGAGGATTCAAGTGTGCTATGTTGGCCAGTTGGTCTAGAGAAATGAAGAAGGTCAGACTAAGTTTATGGGAACAAGGTCAATAAAGGGCAATGTTTTCCCAAGGAATAACTGGAGATCTAAGAGGACAAAGACAATGGAAGACATTTATGTCTGGAACTCAGAAGCTCATAAAAGACTCATCCTTTCCTTATTCGTGATCTCAATGCATTCAAATGTTACATGACAATTCTTGCATTAAGATGTGCAACCACAGTGTGGCTACATAGAGTAAATGGTGCCCAAGTGACTTGAGTGGCTTAATACCTTTTCCACAAGAATAAGTGCATGTCATAAAAGGTGCATTGAACTTATATCCAGGGAGTTCATTCCTGGAAGACTCTGAGTATTCAAAAGAATTATGGGGCCAGGTCATGATGTTTTTGGAGAATAGCCCAGTCTGAAATTGATCATTTAAGAAAACCAGACATACTATTTAATGTGAAAGGGCCAGGGCTCATATTAATACCAATATGTACTAGGTATAAATATTATCCAAGATTGTTTGCAGCAATATGCAGAGAAGTAATTGATGGTGAACTCAGGAATGAAATATTAAAATAATCCTACAATACATTAAAGGGAAGGACTTTGTTACTGGGTTTCAATGATGGCTATACAAATCTTACAAAATTGCATAGCCAAAAAATAGAATAATGTATAAGAATTAGATATGGTTATTAATGTCCTATAAAAATATCACATGTAATTTCAGAATAAGTTTAGTTGAATATAAATGAGAATATAAATATTACTAATAATTTACTTTAATAAGGTAAAGTATAACTAGATAGAGTAAGTTAAAGTGATTCACATCTTTTTTCTAAGTAACATAATTTCAGTTTTCCTGGGGATATGACTGCTGTTCTGTGAAAGAATATGACATCTCTTCTGTCTTATTCTAAGAAAGAAGGAACATTTGATGCCATAAGAATTAGAAATTCACCTTTGACCAGATCATTGTATAAATAAATTTTATAAAATAATTTGTAAAGTAATTTTATAAATGGAGCTACATGAAAGTTTTAGCCTGTGTTTTAGTTTTTAAAAGAGCTATAAGCACAGTTCAACATTAATCTAATCTTGCTTTGGTACCCCTCTTTATAAACATAGCCTTTTTCTTCCAATGATCTTCATACCATGAGAAAGGATGGGTCTTAGAACAAATTGTTAAATATATAATATTGTAATTTATCTGTATAAGGAATCTATATGGTTTACAATAACTGAATAGTATATTAACTTCTGCAATTCTCAGAAAAATAAATGAAGATCTCTATTTACTTCCAAAGGGGTACGTTAAAATGTACCTGGACATATCACATATAATGCAGCTAAATATACATTCAATCATTTTTTTTTTTAATCTAATGATTGGATGAAACAATTAGACAAAAAGTAGGCAATTAATTTTTTCTTTACCCTTAGGACAAATTCCAGTTATCTCTTGCACTAAAAACTTCTGACCAATTTAAATGAATGTAATTTATAGATTTAAAATAAAAATCATTATTGCTTAATGTGGAAATTTGTCCTGTCATGTGGCAATGTGATTTCTTCCAGTTCAAGGATAAGGTCTTTAAACTTGGGAGAAAGTACTCAGATTCTAAAACTGACCGTCACTTCTTAGGTCTCTATCAAATAAAGAGATGTGTGACTTTGTTTACAGTTAGTGCTAATCCTTGGCCACAGAATGCCAGTGTAATCAATGCACCAGACAAAGTGGATCCTAGCAGTTGGTGGGAAAGACAGTGTTTTTGTTTTTGTTTTTTTTTAATAACTAATGTTCCTTACTGGGGTATTCTGAACCACATTCTATTTATTTTTTATAAATATTCAATTAAATAAAACATTTTCAATAGTTCATTTGAAATCTTCAATAATAATTTGATTGATATTGGTAGTTACTGATTTTCATATTTTTCCACATTGAACATTATATGAGCAAGGAAGATACAGAAGTCTTTGAGACTCGCTATTCTTTATTCTTTCTCAGGGTAGGTTTAGATCAATAAATGACATACTTTTTTCCTTAATAAATGACTGTGGCTTTCAGTTTGTCCTAGCCTGCACTCTCACACTGACTTATTTAGCAGTGGGCTATATTCTTTCCTGTACCTGGGCCATTACATTTCTGTGGCCTGTAATGCTCTCCTCCCAAATCCTCCCATGGCAAACAACTAATTGTTCAGATCTCATCTCAAACCTATCTCGCCTGGGATTCACCCTAACAAATATATGTAAAATGCTCTCTTTTATAATTTTCTTTCCCAATACCCTTTGATTTTCATTATTTAGTTCTTCACTTTCTGAAATCATTCATTTGTTTATTACATGTTCACCATCTCTTTTCCCTCCAGTGGAATGTAAGCTCCAAGAGGCAGGACCCACATTATCCTCAGCATGTCTCGTGCATATTAGCAAAGCAAGTAATATCTGCTGAATGAATGAATGGATTTTAAATTGATTATATTGTTTTAACTTACCACCAGTATTATATGAGTCCATCCATTTTACCTTTCAAACTTCAACTTCATGTTTGTAGATAGTTATTCTTATTTGCCTTTCTGGGATTCTTTTTTTTTGTTGTTGTTGTTGTTTCAGATACACATGACACAATAATACTTAAACGTTTATCATTTATATCCCTCACACTGTGTAACCCCCCCCATCCACAATCCCTCTGACATCGCACAGAGACATTACATTTCCACTTTCTCTATTCCTGATGCTGTACTCCACTTCTTGTAAATACACACACACACACACACACACACACACACACACACACACACACACACACATATATATAAAATTATAGTTGGCATTCATTATTGTTCAGCTTCAGGTGTACAGGGCAGTGATCAGGCATCTACATCATCCCTGAGGTGGTCTCCCAAATGGGACAAGTGTCCATCGGACACCCTACAAAATCTTTACAACATTATAGAGTACATTCCCCAAATTAATTTTCAAAACCCTGTGGCCATCTTGTGTTTACCGATTCCTAATCCCCTCACCTTCCCCTTTATCCCCACCCCCCCTGCCCCTCTAGCAACCCTCAGTTTTTCCTCTATGTCTCCAAAACTGTTTCTGATTACTTCATTCACTTTCCTTTCCTTTAGATTCCACATATAAGTGAAATCATATGGTATTTGTCTTTCTCTGTCTGACTTATTTCACTTAACATAATGTTCTCTAGGTCCATCCATGTTGTTGCATAATGGTAAGATTTCTTTCTTCTTCATGACTGTGTAATACTCCATTGTATAAATGTACCACAGTTTCTTAATCCAGTCATCTACTGATGGGCATTTCGGTTGTTTCCATGTCTTGGCTATTGTGTATAGTGCTGCAATAAATATAGGAGTGCATAAAGTTTTTGAATTAGAGTTTTGATTTCTCCAGATAGATATCCAGGAGTGGATTCGCTGGATCATAAGGTAGTTCCATTTTCAGATTTTTGAGATATCTCCATACTGTTTACCATAGTGGCGGCACCAATCTGCAATCCCACCAACAGTGCACAAGCGTTCCCTGTTCTCCACATCTGCACCAGCACTTGTTGTTTGTTGATTTATTGATGATAGCCATATTGACTTGGGTGAGGTGGTATCTCATTGTGGTTTTTATTTGCATTTCTCTGATGGTTAGTGAGGTTGACCACTTCTTCATATGTCTGCTTGCCATCTGTCTGTCCTTTTTAGAAAAATATCTCTTCATGTCTTCTGCCCATTTTTTAATTGGGTTGTTTTTTTTTGGAGTTGAGTTGACTGAGATTTTATAAATCTGTGATATTAATTTAACCCTTATCGGATATATCATTGGCAAACATCTTTTCCCATTCAGTAGGATCCCTTTTTGTTTTATTGATGGCTTCCTTTGCTGTGAAAACATTTTTTAGTTTGATGTAATCCCACATGTTTATTTTTTCTCTTACTTCCCTCGCGCGAGGGGGTATATCAGTAAAAATCTTACTCTGGAAAATGTCTGTGAAGTTTCTTCCTATATTTTCTTCTAGGAATTTTATGGTTTCAGATCTTACATTTAAGTCTTTAAGCATTTTGAATTTATTTTTGTATATGGTGTAAGGAGGTGGTCCAGCTTCATTTTTTTGCATGTGTCTGTCCAGGTCTGCCAGCACCATTTATTGAATAGACTGTCTTTACCCCGCCGTACATTCTTGCTTCCATTGTCGTAGATTAAATGGCCATATAGGCATGGATTTATTTCTGGACTCTCTATTCTGTTCCGTTGATCTATGTGTCTGTTTTTATGCCAGTACCATGCTGTTTTGATTACTGTAGCCTTGTAGTATAATTTGATGTCAGGTATTGTTATACCTCCCACTTTGTTCTTATTCTTCAAGATTGCTGAGGCCATCTGGGGTCTTTTATGGTCCCATATAAATTTTAGGATTATATGTTCTATTTCTGTGAAAAATGTCCTTGGTAGTTTGATAGGAATTGCACTGAGTATGTATAATGCCTTAGGCAGTATGGACGTTTTAACTATATTAATTCTTCCTACCCATGAACATGGTATGTGTTTCCATCTATTTGTATTTTCTTTCATTTCTTTCTTCAGTGTCTTATAATTTTCTGAGTACAGATCTTTTACTTCTTTGGTTACATTTATTCCCAGGTATTTTACAGTCTTTGGAGCAATTGTAAATGGGATTTTTTTTTTTTTTTTTTTACTTTCTCCTTCTGATGTTTTATTATTGGTATACATAAATGCAACTGATTTCTGAATATTAATTTTATATCCTGCTACTTTACTAAATTCATCTATCAGCTCTGATAGTTTCTTGGTGGAGTCTTTAGGCTTCTCTCTATACAGTATCATGTCATCTGCATACAATGACAATTTTACTGCTTCCTTACAGATTTGAATGCCTTTTATTTCTTTTTCTTGTCTGATTGCTGTGGCTAGAACTTCCAGCACTATGTTCAATAGTAGTGGAGAAAGTGGGCAACCTTGCCTTGTTCCTGATCTTAAGGGGAATGGTTTTAGCTTTTCCCCATTGAGTATGATGCTAGCTGTGGGTTTATCATATATGGCCTTTATTATGTTGAGATATGATCCCTCTATTCCCACTTTCTTAAGGGTTTTTCTCATAAATGGCTGCTGGATTTTATCAAATGTTTTTTTCTGCATCTATTGAAATGATCATGTGATTTTTATTTTTCATTTTGTTAGTGTGGTGTATCACATTAATTGTTTTGCGGATGTTGAACCACCTTTGCATACCAGGGATGAATCCCACTTGATCATGGTGTATGATCTTTTTAATGTTTTGCTGAATTCTGTTCACTAATATTTTGTTGAGGATTTTTACATCTATATTCATTAGAGATATTGGCCTATAGTTTTCTTTTTTTGTGGTGTCTTTGTCTGATTTTGGGTTCAGGGTGATAGTGGCTTTGTAAAAAGTGTTTGGGAGCCTTCCCTCCTTCTGGATTTTTTGGAAAACCTTGAGGAGACTAGGTGATAATTCTTTTTTGAACATTTTGTAAAATTCACCTGTAAAGCCATCTGGTCCAGGGCTTTAGTTTGTTGGGAGATTGTTGATTACTGATTCAATTTCCCTGGTGGTAATCAGTCTATTCAGGTTTTCTGTTTCTTCTTAAGTTAGCCTTGGAAGGTTGTACACCTCTAGAAAATTGTCCATTTCTTCCACATTGTCTAATTTGTTGGCATATTGTTGCTCATAGTAATTTCTTAATTTTTTTGTGTATTTCTGTGGTGTCTGTTGTCACTTTTCCTCTTTCATTTCTGATTTTATTAATTTGGGTCCTGTCTCTCTTTTTTTAATGAGTCTGGCTAAAGGTTTGTCAATTTTGTTTAACTTCTCTAAGAACCAACTCTTGGATTCATTGATCTTTTGTCTTGTTTTTCTGGTTTCTATTTCATTTATTTCCTCTCTGATTTTTATTATCTCTTTCCTTGTACTCCCTTTGGGCTTATTTTGCTGTTCTTTTTTCAGATCCCTTATGTAAAGATAAACTGATGATTAGTGATGTTTCTTGTTTCTTTAGTAGGCCTGCAATGCTATGAATTTCCCTCTTAGGACTGTTTTCGCAGCATCCCATAGATTTTGGGTAGTCGTGTTTTCATTTTCGTTTGTCTCGAGATATCTTTTGATTTCTTCCTTGATCTCCTGCTTGACCCATTCATTATTTAGTAACATGTTATTCAGCCTCCATGAATTTGTGTGTCTTCCAGTTATTTTCCTGTAGTTCATTTCTAATTTCATAGCACTGTGGTCAGAGAAGACAATTGGTATGATTTCAATTTTCTTAAATTTATTAAGCCTTGTTTTGGTCTATCTTGGAAATTGTTCCATGTGCGCTTGAGAAGGACGTGTATTCTGCAGCTTTGGGGTGAAATGCTCTGAAAATATCGATTAAATCCAAGTGGTCCAATGTGTCATTTAAAGCTGTTGTTTCCATATTGATTTTCTGTCTGGAAGACCTGTCCCTTGTTGTCAGAGGTGTGTTGAAGTCCGCTACTATGATAGTATTACTGTTGATCTCTGTCTTTATGTAACTCAATATATGTTTTATATATTTAGGTGCATAGATGTTTATTAGGGTTATTTCCTCTTGTCGGATTGATCCCTTTATTATTATATAGTGCCCATCTTTGTCTTTTAATATATTCTTCATTTTAAACTCTATTTTGTCAGAAATAAGTATTGCAACTCCAGCTTTTTTCTCATTTCCATTTGCATGAAATATCTTACTCCAACCCTTCACTTTCAGTCTGTGTGTGTCTTTTGATCTGAGGTGAGCCTCTTGTATACAGCATATACAAGGGTCTTACTTTCTTATCCACTCACCACCATATGTCTCTTGATTGGAGCATTTAATCCGTTTACATTTAAAGTGATTATTGATAGGTACATAGTTATTGCCATTTTTAAATTTGTAGTTAGATTGTTTTTATCTTTCTTCTATTTACAGAAGTCCTTTTAGTATTTCTTACAATGCTGGTTTGGTGGTAATAAATTCCTTTAGCTTATTCTTTTTTGGGAAGCTCTTTACCTCTCCATCAAGTTTAAATGATAGCATTGATGGAAAAAGCAATCTAGGTTGTAGGCCTTTGTTTTCCATCACTTTGAGTATCTCCTGCCACTCCCTCCTGGCCTTCAATGTTTCTGTAGAAAAGTCATTTGGTAGTCTTATGGGAGTTCCCTTGTATATAACCCTCTGTCTTTCTCTTGCTGCTTTTAGGATTCTCTCTTTGTCTTTAACCTTTGCCATTTTAACTATAATGTGTCTTGGTGTGGGCCTGTTTGGGTTTATCCTTGTTGTAACTCTCTGCACTTTCTGGGCTTGTATGTTGGTTTCCTTCATCAGGTTAGGGGAGTTTTCGGACATTATTACCTCACTTCAAATATGTTCTCAATCCCTTGCTTCCTCTCTTCACCATCTGGTATTCCTATGATGCACATGTTGTTGTGCTTGATGTTATCCCAGAGGTTTCTTAAATCATCTTCATTATTTTTCATTTGTTTTTCTTTCTGTTGTTCTGTTTGGGTGATCTCTGCTAATGCTAACTTGTCTTCTAAGTCGCTGATTCGATCCTCTGCTTCATCTAACCTGCTGTTAATTCCTTCAAGTGAGTTCTTTATTTCAGTAGTTGTGTTCTTTAGTTCTAACTGGTTGTTCATTATGATTTCTACATCCCTCGTTATGTCATCTCTAAGCTCCTTAAACAGTCTTATCATCAGTGTTCTGAACTCTGTCTCTGATAGGTTGGTTACCTCTGTTTCATTTGGTTCCATTTCTGGAGGTTTCTTCTATTATTTTATTTGGGACATGTTTCTTTGTTTCCCCATTCTGGCAGACTCTCTGTGATTGCTTCGATGTATTAGGTAGATCCCCTAGAGTTCTTAGTTCTTGCTGGGTTATCTTATGTAGTATGTTTCCTTTATAATTGACTTGCACTACTTCGTTCTTCTCCTCTGCTCCAAAGGTGACTCCAAAGGTGACTCTTCTGTTGTGTACATTGTCCTTTTAAAGAAGATATTTAATTGCTTTTCGCTTTTGAGTAGGTGGGGTTAACTCCTAGGCTGTTTAGTTGTGAGACTTGGCTCTGCCCACCGCAGGGTGTTCTGCTGTGTGAGGGTTGACCACTTAAATGTGGTTTGGCCTCTATGGGCTCTTGTGCCTGTACAGAATTCCCTCTGGGTGTGTCACTTGTAGGTCAAACCCAGTAGTACTTTGGTTTTGTCTCGAGTTGGCCTCTGGGTGTGTTGAATCTTGTGCCTCTTAAGCTGGGCCCTGGTAGGGCAATTACAGAACAAAGCAAATCACCAAGCACAACAACAACAACAACAACAACAAAGAACAAATCAAATACATTCACATGTAAAAACAACCGACAACCCACACTCAACACAGACAAAGATATCAAAGATATAAAGACAAAACAAAACAAAACAAAACCAGAAGCAGCGCCAACCTTGGCTTAAGCCCACCAAGTAATCTCCAGGTTGTCCTCTGCCGTACCGAAGAGTCCTCTGTATATTGTGCAGGCAGAACTGGTCACCTGGTGCTCAGAGTGATGTTGGAACTGCAGATTTAGATGCGTGGGACTGAGGGGTCTGATAGTAGTTTCTACAAAGTCAGTGCAGTTTCTTCTCTTGCCTGCACATATGCGCACTGAGAGTAGCACCACCAGCCCTGTGCCCAGTTCTCCTGAGTCTTAGGGCACTTCTGTGTGTGTGTGTGTGTGTGTGTGTGTGTGTGTGTGTGTGTGGCAGGCGGGAGATTTCTGAGCTGCTGAAAGCCCAGAGCTGTGTCTGCTGCTACTGCTGATCCCTGGGAGTGCCTCCGCAGTTGTAATTGCCCTGCCTTATGCAGGCCAGAAAGGGAGGGGGCTGGGGATGGAGAAGTCTTCTTTCTCCCAGCCCAGCCATGTCACACTCTTCCTGCAGGCCAGAAAAGGTGGTGGCTGGGGTTGGAGGAGTCTCTTCTCTCCTAGACCAGCAAAAAGCATACTCTTCCCAGCCTCTTCCCTGGGTCAGAGCTGCACGCCAGTCTTCCCAGAGCCTGAGCACTAAGGCTTCTCTGTAATCTGACACTACTCCTCAGTTCAGGGGCCAGTTTAAGTCTCTGGAAGGGCAGGGATAGGATTGGAAGAGCAGGGGGAGGAGCCCAGGTATGGAGTTTGTGTCCTTTGTCCAGCCTAGGGCCCAACTGGAGGTCTTACTGAGGTTATTGCCTCAAATGCTGGATGTGCTGCCCCCTCAGCGGGAGAGATTAGCTGTGGGACACAGGGAAAGAGCCCACCTCCTGGCTTTTGTGTTCTCTGTTCTGTCCTGGGATCCCCTGCGTCTCTGCAGCTGTGGATCCCGGCGCATTTCCACCACCGCAGATGCGGGCAGTATCTCCTCGCCCTATTTGCCCACCTTCAAGTAATCCTTGCACGAGTCTCTTAGCTGTTCTGCATGATGAGCAGAGAGTCCTTTGATGGGTTATAGATGTCCCATTTTTTATAAGATCTGGAGGAGAACTCAAAAAGTGTGCCCCATGCCGCCATTCCTATGACATCACTCCCGGGAAAGACAGTTTTGATAGAATACCATCTCACAGGGTTCCCAGTGGATACTTGAACCAATCCTGTGGTAATGTGTGTGTGTGTGTGTGTGTGTGTGTGTGTGCGCGCGTGTGTGTGTGTGTGCATGTTTGTTTGTTTTTCCCATTTGGTATGTGCATTCAATTCCTTCATGGCTTCTGGAATGAGAATTATGATTTAAATAGTCCTGAAAAATCCCCTAGCAGTACATTTACTATACAGGTAGTAAACCAATGATAATTCCTGGAAGAGGCCAGATTGAGGATTTCTAATAAAACTTCATTCAGCTAGGATGTTTAGCTTGTGCAGAATATATATGGATCATGGGAATACCAGTGAATTTGTATAAACTTAACACAAGATGAATCCAATTAAAGCTGTTCTAACAGCGTGCATAGTCTATTGGAGAAAATCAACTCAGGCTTTGTGAATTGGCATGCAGCTGTCAATGTGGAAGATTATCTTTGGTGTATACCAGTGGTTAAAGCACATCAAAGCAAATTGCTTTCAATTGGCAAGTTAACAACACCTTCCCCTGTTTCACTTAATAGCTATGTATTCTCTCTACTCAGGCATAATTTTGCCAATAACGACCTAGATAAACTCAATGTTCCAAAGGACAACACCCTTGTCCACTATATGGAGGACATAATTCTGATAAAAATGGGTAAGCAAAGAATAGACACACCCTAGAGTTCTAGGAAAGAGGTATAGTTGCCAGGAAATGAAAGATCAATTTGCAAAAAGACCATGTGCTACCATTTAATATTGTTTAGGTTTCACTGTTTGCACAATGACAGGGTATGCCTTCCAAACTGAAAGGCAAGCATTTTTTTAAGAGGTACAACATTAATGGGAAGTGGTAGATTTCTGACGGCAAAATGTACCACGTCTAGCATGTTGTCTGCTACCTGGGATTATAATTTAATCTGTAGCAAAAAGGTTACCTGTCAAGAGCTCACCAACCTTGGTAGAGAGATTGCTAAACTGTGGAGTGCTGCAGTAGCAGATTAAAGCAACAAGCCCCAAATAACCAGAGTTAAGCCTTGAATCAGTCAGTTACAGCGATAGTATAAGCAAGAGTCTGAAACCAAGCAAGTGGTGGTTCTCTCTGTTCCATTTGCCCTCATGGATCAGCACCCTGGTGGAAGAGTCAGGTGGATCAGCACAGATGTGGGACTCGGGGGTCATCTCACTGTTGAGGGAGCTCTTTGTACCCTGAGATGGGGAAAGGGAGGACAGAGAAGGAGGCATAAGTGTAGAAAACTACTGGGTACTGAGTCACAGTGGGGAAAAGTATTTTCAAGATGTCCACTCCTTCCCCTTTAAGGAGGAACAGGCAGAGGCAGATGCCTAAAGAGGACACCTGTTCAAGATATCAGATAAAGAAAACTTGGAATGAAGGTGCCTAGCCTAGGAATGTAGATATGTGTGAGAGCATGGTGTGTGCGGGGGCCCTGCTCGCTGCGCCATGTGTCAGGCAGGGTGTCAGGCAGGGTCTCTGGTCCTGCTCCCCACATAAGAACACAGGATGTGGCTAGGCTGAAAAAGAACACCCACGGAGCCACAGATACAGGAGTCATGCCACTATAGTCTCGCTGGCAGCTGGGTTGGACACAAAGGAAGCAGGAGCCACACTGTCCGCAACCCGCTGTCCTAACTGCAATCCACGCTTGCTCCCATTTTGTTTTGCTAGCGTAGCCACAGCAGTTATATTAGTGGCCAATGGCTCACTGGTTACAGCTGACGGCCAACTAGCCACAGCTGATGGCCATCCAATCACAGCTGATGGCCATTTACTACCTGAGCCAGCACCTTTCCACATGAGGCCGAGAGCCTGGAAACTGCACTCCTGGCGCTGTCCCCACACATGGCCAGGCAGGGTAGCCTGAGGCCTTGAGTCACTTCTTCCACAGTCTGCAATATACTGGCTGGGCACCACGGCTGGTATGGGAAGGGCAGCTTTCTTCCTTGTGCCTATCAGGCAAAGCCTTTGTAATTGCCTATGGTCAGGCTTGGAAAGTCACATACAAGTTTCTAAATTGGAGCCAGACTCTTCAGTATCAAAAAAATCATTATAATTCCAAAACAAATTTAATTAGTGGTATACACTGATTACGGACAATTATGTGCTCTGTTCTCTCCCTTTCAACTATTAAACTATTTACAGCCTTCTTCTACTTTCTTAGCTCTTTATATTTTCAGATTTTCTTGTTTTCTTGCATGGCATGAACTGAGCCATGTTGTAATACTGGAAAATCCTCATCCATATCTAAAACCAGACCCAAAGCCTATTCACGCTGGACAGCAATCACTGACCTTAGTAGAAAGAAAAAGGTAAGCTGTTTACCATTTGGGTTCCCAAAATGCCTTGTTGAGACGTTTCTAAACTTATTATATAGTATCTAACTGTAGTTACTCAATAAGCACAATCTGAATTAATTCAGGCAGAGAAAAACAAAATTGTAGAATACAACCTGATGGCTGCAAGCAATATAACATAAAGTCATTTCTAGTGTAAAATAAGATATACATAAAAGAAATAAGAAGGGTAGCAGAACCTGCTATCCTAAATATGCCGCACTGACATAAAGATGATTTAGAGCTGAAGGCAATTAAAACAAAAGCAGACGAGAGAAGAACCCTCTCCTCCCACTGCCCCTTTCTCTAGCAGGAAGGGACAGATGATTCTCAATCACCACAGAACAGCACCAAATGTATCTACATAACAAACATTACTAACTAGCTATTACCTTCCATGAGTTCCCCTAGCATTTGCCTTTTCATAATTTGCTCTCCTAGAAACTTTTCTGTGACTTGTTGCCTCTCAAAAAATGCACTGTTGTTTTGTTGAGATGTTATATTAGTCAAAGTTCTACCCACCCCTTTCTGTTATTCATCACTAGGTGTTACCAGGTCCAGGATGCACATGTTAATAAATATCTGTTTGCATTTCTTTCCTTAATCTGTCTTTTGTCAGTTTAACTCATAGGGCCCCAGCCAATGAACCTGACATGGGTAGAGGTAAAGCTCTTTTTTCCTCTCCTAGTATAAATAAAATAATTTAGTCTATAACAATAAAACTTTTAAAAAAGAGCCCTTCTGTATTAAACAAACTATGTTATGCAGCAGTAATATATTAATCCTGAAACCTCCATGGGCTTAACACTATTGAGTTTTATTTCTTGCTTATTTTCTGGATGATTCCATAAGTCTCATTATCTCAACATACAGTTTCAGGTTTCATTAAATCAGGAAAAAAAAAAAAGCGAGAGGGTCACACAGTAAGTCTTAAAATGTCTTTGTCTATGAATGATACATTTATGCTCAATGCCCATTAGCCAGGACTAATCACATGACTCTAAACCTAAGGGGATCCAGCATTGGGAGAGAGAAAGAGAGCATGTGGATTCTTCATAGCAGTAAGTCTCTGCCACATACTTGTTTGTATCATTCTAAAATTTCCCTAATATAAGACATAAATCATTCACTAATTTTACATTAAATCTTATAATGCCATAGTTTTAAGCAACAGGAAGGGACTTTATAGAATTATAACAGTAAATACGTTCTTTTAGAGTTATAAAGTGATTGAAAAACCCAGATGTGAAAATGAGAGAGAGACAAAGAGAGAGACAAAGACAGAGACAGAGAGATATTTAGGTAATGTAGTTGTTTTATTAATGTTTCAATGGGATGCTTATGTTTCTATTGAAAAGAGTTGGATATAAAGCTTTACAATACAGAACAGAATCCACAAATGTTGTTTTGTTAGTTCAGATTATCCAAGATATGTGAGACAGTATAATTCCATGAAATTACAAATGTGCATGGCACCATAAAGAGATGCATAATTAAAAAGATATGAATACAAATAGCAACTTTATTTGGGTGAGATATGCAACAACTATTTCTTATATTACCTTGAGTTGATTACAGGTTTCTTTTACTACACTCATTTTAATTCAATTTAAAAACATAAACGATGAAATTTTAAATGTTTCATCCTCAAACTAGTTGGTCAATAATAAAAAATAACAATATTAGGTTGGTGCAAAAGTAATTGCGGTTTAAAAGGTTAAAAATAATTGCAAAAACCGCAATTACTTTTGTACCAACCTAACAGCATTCTGTATTGTGCTATAGTTACAAGCATTATGTTATTCATGACCCCAAAGGACTCTCTATATTTAGATACACTTTCATATAGCATATTGTTATATGAGTTAACATGGCAAGAATGCAGCTCAGAAAAGCTGGTTTGCTTGCTCATGGTCATGCTTCTAATAAATAACAAAGTTGCTATGTGTATCATTATCAGTTCTAAGAGACTGATTTCTTCCTCAAGTATTCCTTGCCAACCAGCTGATGGTATGCACTCACACTTAACTGTGACTGTCAAAGGCCCTAGACAGCTTAACTAGTCTGTTGTTTTGGAAGCAACTGGTCACCTTCATTTACTACCTGTGCATGTCACCATATGGCAGATGGATTTGTGGATCTTGAGTTTGGTCTTAGGATAGATGTCCTTGTGAAAGAGATCTTAGCCTGTTCTTTATTGAATTTATCTTATTCAATAGATGAGAAAACAATGTGTGATTATCAAGAGGAAATTCTTAAAACAAAAGAAAAATCATTTAATAAGGAATTTATCAAATATATGTAATCATCACAAGTATAAAATTATTTAGGTTAGTAATAGAAACTTCATAAATTTGTATCTATATCTGTATCTCTCTACATATATACATATACATTTAATGGGATATTGTTACAATAACTGATTATGTGAAAAAATTAAGTTCCCATTGTCAAACTACTTTTGTATATAAATACAACTGTTTAAACTATTACTTTCACTTAAAGGGAGGATTATTTGACATTAAACATTTGAGAATAATTTCTAATACCCCTAATATTTCCATTTGCCAAAATAAATCCAGTTTTACATTTTAGTGGTAAGTCAGGTTACTACTTTAACTGATAAAATTAGTATTACTGCAGTTAAATTCTCATTTCCTATTGAAATGATAAACTATAGTCATTGGGAGTAGAAATATAATTCAGAAATTAAAATATATACTAACTAAACAAACTAAACAAATGATGAGATAAATACATAATTCATTATCTTGAAAGTAGTACTATGCAGCTTAAAAGAAAATGTCCCAATCACCTACAGGCAAAAGGTTAAGCATTAATGTCATAACTAAAATAAAATAGAAATGTCTAAATTACTATACATTTATGGAGTATTTTATCATAATATAGTGGACTCACCTCCTATGCAGATTTTTCATATACAGTTAAAAATGCAATAGCCTTGATAAATTATTCTCTAGGTAGTCATACATTTATTGATTTTGTTAAAGGTATATTGAAATCTTGTTATTTCTGGGTCATATAGTCAAATGGATTTACAAAGACCTCGATTAAGACTCATTTTTCTAAAACTTAGAAATATTATATCAGAATTATTATATTGTAGAATGGAAGGAAAAATGAATTTGATAACACACAGCTCTGTTATTATAAAATTATATGGAAAGAAACCTCAAATTTTAGTTATTTCAACAAAAGTGAAGTGAGAACTTTTTTCTAATTGGTATGCTTTTTAAATATTTCTTATCTCCTATTTTAAATATATTGAGATATTTTGGGCTGTTTTCAAAGAACATTAAAACAAGTCTTTGAATACTCATGAGAGTCGAATCTAATGAAAAGGAGATTAAATAAAAAGTAAACAATTTTGATTTTCAGATCTCAAGTCTAGTTTCTAACAGCCCCATTTACTTGACAAGCTACTTCAATGTAACTTCTAGCATATAAACTAGGACTGACCTGATTGTGACCATAAGTCCTAATTTAAGGATTTTTAAAATATTACAAAAATAAATACTATGTTACTTTCTCATCACACATGGATACTTGTATGTGCCCCATTCCTAACAGATGAATGGGAGAAAGAAGAGTGACAGATAATTTGGTAAATAAAGGACCAGAGGAGGTTGAAAGTTAAATATGAGGTTGCTTTAGAAATATAAAGGTACACACTATATCAGACAAGAAATCCCTACAACAGGAAACATTTCAACCTAAGATATCAATACAGGGAGAAAGGGTAGAGAGTATAAAAGAAAGCTGAAGCAGCTGAAAAGATGGAGGGGCCCAAAGAAAAACCTCCAGAAAGAGAAGTAAAAAATTAAATGGGAAGTGGTTTGCAACAATTCTAGAAATATATTACAAATACCAAATGTAATAGCCAAATGAAGATGTTTATGGCCCAAGCAAGTTTATTTTAAAGGAACTTGAGATGAGCAATGATGGTCATTCAGAGATATTTCAAGATCTGCAATATGTAAATGAGTATTTGTAATCGTTATAAAAAATAAACTTCCAGTTTGAAAAAACACACACAAATGTAGTGAAAGATAAGTCTTTAACAGCTATATAAATATACATTTAAATCATATATGAAAATAAACTTCAACATCCGGGATTTTCCATTTGGCTACTTTTTGTTTTCCAAAATACCATGAGTTCTTAATTTCTTATAAATGTGAATTATATTTGAAAACACTTTTCTGAAGTCAAAATATAAACATAAATTTACAGAAAATACCTAAATGCCAAATTAAAACAACTGGAAATTAATTGTAGTTATTCACTTATTTAAAAAACAAGATTACATTTCTCTTTCAATATTCATGGGTTATAAAAAATAAAAAATAAAAGGCACGCTTGACAAATTAAATTGTGTTTTCATTTTTACTTTTCCTCATGCACTCGTGATTCTGAACAGGCACGAAAGGCTCCATATTTATAAACAGATTATGACCTCCCTAGACAACTCAATTAAAGCAGTAGACAAACATAAGAGTACTAAAATTCATTACAGAAAACATTTGCTGAGGTTGGAAAGTGAAACTGCAGAATTTCAATACATGGTGTATTTAAATATATTTTTAAACACTTAACAGCTGATCCAGCATTGCCACTGTTTTCCGCAGTCAAATACTCAAACCATGTGTGTAATGTGATACCTCAAACTTCCTGTCCATTATGTTTATCAGCATTAGCATTCAAAAAGTAAAATGAAAATAGAATTTTTATGTCTGGACGCCTGTGTGTCACATTTGTGCTTTAGAAGTCATTAAATATAAAAGGGTGAGGTGGTATATTCCATTACTGGGAATATGTTACAATTATTTAATAAGGTACATATGCACACCAGTTAATGGTACAAGAGAGTCACTGACATTTCTTTTCATTTCTTTATCAGATTTTATCCTGTCAGTCTATATGAATTTCTCTTTAGAGAGGCAAGATGATGATCATGATGATGACGATGGTAATGATAACAGCAGCAATACTAGTAACAGCTCCCTATTGACAAAGAAAACAAGGTACTCTTCTGATCGTGTTGTATCACACTCAATATTCTAGTTTGAGGGACTGACCTCCACTCTAGTTCTACAGTTGGTTAAAATGTTGGCCTGAGGTTTTTTGCATCTCCATTATTGTCCTGCAGCAGTTTCTAAACAGGAAGCTATTCTAATATCCATTATCAAACATCAGCATCCTTTCCCATCATCTGCTTCTAGTTTCATACCAAGATTGGAACACCAACCTCAATTCCCATTCACTATCTGGGTAACAGAGTATTTATTTTCCTACATATATGAGATACAACAGCAGCCAAACAATTAGCCAAATGGAAAGTTTCTGTCAGTTTTGGGGTCACTATTCCAAACAGTGAGTATTTGGAATAGGCACCCCAATCTGTTCTGTTGTTGGCACACCCAATACAGAATGACGTTTCTTTCCTATATATCAAGATAAAGAGAGCACATTTATTTCTTTGAAAATGTGGACTAGACAATCTACATTTTCATTTTAAAGCAGAGTTCCTGATGTTTCAATAAAATTTTTGTTTAAGCTTACAGTTTCAAGGGGCATGCTGAGAATAATCTTAATGTTTGTTAAATTAAGGAGTACTCAGTCTTTCGGATTCTTATCAATTGAATCACTATGTTTTGTAATGAATTTCTATAGTTCCTGGGTCACAATAGATGCAAACAACAATCCAGAAAGAGAAAAATTCCATTAACTTCACATAAGAAGCTTTTTTATTTTTCACAGAAAATGCGTAGTTCTAGCCAAGAAATTGTTAAATCAACATGGGTATATTACCTGATTTGGGGCTATATGGTTCAAGAGACAAATATAGATGAGTGCCATGTCTATGAGTTTCCTGGTCTTGTGCATTAAACATTATGTTCACTGAATTCATTAAGATTATTTGTCTACCTTTTATTTATTTTTTTAATTAAAGTATAGTTGGTATATAATAGTGTATTACTTTCAGGTGTACAACACAGTGATTGTACATTCATATACCTTACAAGACGATCACCAAGCTAAGTCTTTACTGACCTAGTAACTAAACAGATTTTGGATCTCCCCCCATATCCCAAGTTTCACATATCATCCTCAACAGGATCAACTGCTTCCACGGCTCAATGATGACGCAGGATGGTTCCATGTACAAGACTTCATTAATAAACTCACTTCTCAGTATCCAGATAAAGCTGTCATTCCTGGGAGGAAACCAAGGAAGGAAACTGCTTTCTTCTCACTAGAAGGACCACATATTCCTTTCTAGTAATTTCTGTAGCTCCAGATGTTTTTTGTTGTTTTTTTCTTTCTCCTGAGCCCTGAGTTGATTCTACATTCCCAGCTGGACTTGGTTATACAAATCATTACTTCTGTAGTAATTCCCAAGAAATAATCTCCAGCTATTAGCCATTTTCCTCCTTGGGAAATTGAGGACCTTCAGTAATGCTGATAGATTTTGTGTTCCTGGCTCATTGGTGAATACTGTGGTTTAAATAAAATGCAACTGCACTACTCATCTATGACTGATCTTTAAAGCAGATACTTTAATTTTTTATAAGAGAGCCCAACAACTCTCCCATAATACTCAAGGCTATAATAAGAAAAATGTTTTCTTCCACATTCCAAAACATTATAGCCTTTCACTCTGCAAATCCAAAAGATCATTTGTTGAGTTTCTGGTGGTGTCTTTGTCTGCTCAGTCTGCTACAACTAAGCACCATAGACTGGGTGGCTTAAATGACAAGCATTTTTTTCTCACAGTTCTGATGGCTGAAAAGTTCAAAATCAATAGGACAGCAGATCTGGTATTTGGTGAGAGCCCCCTTCCCGGCTGACTGTCTTCCCTTATATACTCATATGGCATTGAGAAGAGACAAGCTGACTAGTAGCTCTTCTTGTAAGGACACAAACCCCATCCTGAGAACTCTACACTCATGACCTAATGATCTCCCTAGACACTCGCCTCTTAATGTCATCATACTGGAGATTGGGGTTTGAACATATGAATTTTGGAGCGATACAAACATTCAACCCATAGCAGGTAGTATTCTAATTAATGGTGTATTCTATAACTATTACCACTCATCCTTTAGCAAAACACTTCTGTGTTGTCATAAAAAAACAAAACAAAAAACTACTCTATCTTTCTTGGTAGACTGGAAATTCTGGGAACATTGATAGCCTCTTAGTCAAGTTTGAATGCATTTTTATACCAAAAAACACATTTATTTTTCTCAGCCTTACTAAAAAAAAATCATTATATTTTCCTAATATTTATACAACCACCAAGTCTTGCAAAGAATTTGTAGTTTTCTTGGTTGAATCTGGTAGTATAACAAGAGCATTCTACATTCATATGGAGATAGATGTTAATGGGCATGAAATTCTCAAAGAGTTATTTCATTATTTAACATTTAGATTAAGCATAGATTATTTTATTCTATTAGTTTATGGATGATTTTGATAATGCAAATGTCTTTATTTCATGGGAAATCAAAAAGTTAATGTCAAGGATATCAATTATATACAAGAAAACTCCCTGCTATAATCCTACACGCTTTAAGGAAAACAACATGGATAAATTATGAGACCCATCTATGATATAAAAGGAAAAATTCAGAATAAGTTCCATAACGTTGTAAAGACTATCTGTGCAGCATCTCAAAATTAATACAAAAATAAATTTAAAACTCATTTATATCTTGCTGCAGTTAGCACCTATCTTGCTTAGAGAAAATTTAGTCACCTAAATTCTAATATGTCTGATGTATCATACGAAAACAGCAAGAAAAAGTGGTATGACTCAAATAAAAATTCAAGGTATTAAAGACAAAAATACTGAGATTTCAAATAAAGGAAAGAAGCTAAAATATCCTCAGGCAAACATCTAGGTTCAGAAATTCTCATTTGAAATATTACAGCTAAATTCATTTTACCGCAGTATTATATCTATTTACCTGGGCAGGATAAGACATTTGACAAAGGGAATTTTGCTTAGCAGAGAGACCCATGACAATTGCTAACCACAGGCAAGCAACTGGAACCATCAAGACTTTGTGAAACCTTTTGCAGAGAAGGCAGAAAAATGTGAAACATGTCTACGTAAACATAAATTAATTGTGTTACATTATCCCTAATCTGGCAATCCCTGTTAACTCTTATGAAATTATGAAGAAAACAAAAACCAATGTAAGAGAGACTATAATATTTCTTTCATCTAATTCCAATGAGTGGATAAGCACATCTTAAAAGGGAAACATGTAATACTTATAATATCCTTTCTCACCATGTGCACTAATCATATCCTAATAATAATATAGGGCACTGCTTTATAAAACTCAATTAACTCTTGTTTCAGTACACTATAATAAATATAATTACAAATTACACTACTTTGTACACTTTAACGCATGTATATGCACAACCCAGTAATGAATATTTGAAATCTATATCAAATAATGTATATCAAAATTTAAGATATATATGTCTTGCTACTTAATTGTAAAGCCAAACCTATGGACACCATAGAGATTACCCATAACTCAAGGCAATGTTCTCTTATTAAGAACCTATTGTGTGCTAAACTCTCTACTAAATGCTTTCTATAAATATTGATCTTTAATTCTCACAGTTATATACAGAGAGATACATATGGTTTCAAATATATATGTCGAAGGTTACGTGGCATTGTAAAGATCACCTCTCTGTCACATGACAGAGATGCTAATCCAACCCAAGACTTCTGACTCCAGGTCCAGCACACATCCCACCAGAAATGTAACCTCCTTCACTCCATAAGCGCCGACCATCATGGTGTTCAGGGACTTGTCACATTTAGGACCGACTATGTTACCTGCTATGTCTATTCATATATCATTTTTCTACTCTATGTATGGAATCTATTTAAAATATTTAGTGAATTACTTATTTGGTTTTGTAGTCTTTCTTAATGACAAATAACATGAAAAAGGTTTATTTTAGATTTGAATCATTTTGTTTTCATCATTGAATATTAAGCACTAAGCAAAGAGCTAGAAAGTATTCATATTCTCTATACTATCCCTAGGTCTTCTGTATAACAGCAGATTTCAACTATCTAGCATTTTATGATGACTTCTGTATTTATATCTCAAATTGATATTTCCTTGGTAAAATGCAAACACATATATCTAAGTAAATATATCACATTCAATTGTACTCTGCTGTCCCTTACATGTTCCTATTGTTTTGTTCTTCTTGTAATACTGAAATATACTTGAAGATGTTTCTTTCTCCTCTATTAGCCTCTGAAATCCTCAACGTCTGTTATTGTTGTTGTTGTTTTGTGTTTGTTTTGTTGTTGTATCTGGATTCCCAGTACTTCACATTGAAATAGCAGTATGTTCAATGTATTAATGAACTACTGTGGTTTACCTTGTTTAAAGCCTGACTATAAGAATTTAATGTGGCTGATGATATGCAGAAGTTAAATGAATTCTGAATGTTGTAGAACCGAAATAGGACATGTGTTATCCCTTCCAATCACCTGTCACACAAGTGAGTGACGTTTTACTGCCCCACATATAAAGTTGGGAGAGAAGATCGTCCAAGACAATCTTCTCTTATTTGCTGGTACAGCTTTTCTTTTTTTTTCCCCTCATTACTGCTGTTGCTCAAACACTTACTATATGAGATCATTATGAGGCACATGCTAGACTCAATTTTACATTTGGGATCATTACTAATATTTATTATATGTACATTTTTATTGATATTTCAGTCAGATACTGGGGATGTGAGTTTATGAAAAAGTGGAATACCTTACCCAAAAGATCTTCTTTGATTCACCATGACCAATTTGCAAATCTTTAACTTAGACTACTTTGAAAACAATAAAATCATAGTAAATATTAATGTTTTTCTTCCCCTGAATCACAAATGTTTCCAAAGTGAAGAGTTTTCCTTTCCCGCTCAACATACCAACATGCCAACTATGCTTTCTTTGCATATAGGATCAACAGATATTTTATGAGTTAATTTAATGTTGATATTTCATGGTGTCTACGTCAGAAGTTTGGAAATACTTTCCCAAAACTCCTTTATTTATATCAAGTTACAACCTATGAATATATAAAGTGACTTCCTAAATACAGATTGAACATACTTTTATATTTGCTTATATTTTGGTTTTACATCTATAAAAATAATTTCATTTTATTTTTATGATAGGATGCAGATATCTTATATCAAATTCCAATTCCACATACAGTTTTATTTTATCACTTGATTGAATACTATTTGTCCCACAAAAAACTCATCCAGCTTTGCTTATAGATTTATAGCTGAACAAAAGATTCAATTAGACAATTTATGACATTCAAGTATTATATACAGACAGAGACACTAATAAACATTAACAGTGTATTCTAATATCCAAGGGCATATAACCATCCATAACGATACACAAAAGATCTTGACCAACAATTGCTAACACTTCTTGACTCTCCGCCAACTTAACTAGTTAGTCCCACTACATTTTCTAGTTAGTCGGCCTCCATTCAAATAGACATCAGTATGATGTGTGGCTTAGTGTATAGGTTTTCAAGCTAGAATTTCCTAGATTGAATCAAAGTAATTTCATTCACTAGTTAAATATTAAGAACTTTCCCTAAGTTTTTTTTTTCTCCTTTATTTTTCAGCATCTTTTCCATGAGATGAGATTCGTATTGTACCTCCCTCATAGAATCACTGAGGTTTTAAATAAGATAATTCTGGTAGAGCTCAATAAGGAGTTCAAGCATAGTAAGCTCTCAGGAAGCCTGGGTTAATGAGTACAATCTTCGTCTACGGCCTCCATTTACATCTTCAGCCTAATTTTTGACAATTTCCAACTGCTAGTTTAC
This sequence comes from Rhinolophus sinicus, assembly GCF_057876585.1. Taxonomy (NCBI): domain Eukaryota; kingdom Metazoa; phylum Chordata; class Mammalia; order Chiroptera; family Rhinolophidae; genus Rhinolophus; species Rhinolophus sinicus. The sequence goes on from NC_142517.1 coordinate 20,184,788, forward strand.
ACTTTGGCGGCAGGAAACTGCCTTGAGATTCCTAATTCAAAATGGGTTGCCCTTGTAATCTGATATTAGTTGTATAAATTCTTATCATTGAAATTTCTCAGACTGCTTTTAAACTATATAATTTACTTTGCTCAAACATGCATTTAGGATCATTCTGGATAAGAAGAGTTAAGCTATACCTCCTCCCTTTAGCATGCCTATTAAGGAGGTAAAATATATGCAAGCAATTATTAAATAATTTGGACTATAATTCATGCATGATAATAAAAGTACATAAAATGTATTACTCTATATCTTGTTATTCTCTTCTGAATTCACCATGTTTTCTTTCTGTTCTCTTTGTTCTAAACAGTATCTGAACCTAGAATACCCTGTTACTCTCACTTTTGTTCCCATTTTTTCAAGGACAAGTTAGAATTCTTTCTCCACTAAGCATACTTCATACATCCATAAGTATTATCTTTTTACATTCCCATAGAACTTATTAGCTGAACTTTGGCACTTCTCAATATTTTTATTCGAATCTGAGTATTTCACAACTAGACTGGATACTTCTTAAGTGAAGGGACCATACTTTACAGATCTTTGTTATTTGCTCATGTAAGTAAAACATAGTAGTGTGACTTTAGGGTGTGAAATGTTTCCATTGATAGTTTACTGATAATTGTTGTGACATACAGATTGTTTTATGGATAACCTTTGTAAATGAGGATCATGGTGTAAACAACCCATATTCCTCGGCAAAGACCTTTGCTGTCCTGAACATTTTGCAGCTTAGCTGTGCTTTGGTCAAAACAAAATATATTTTGGTATTCTGATAGAAATTAATGCATTACATCCTCAGTAAAAACTAATCATGATCAAAATTTCATAACAGAAGGAATATGAAAGAGAACAAATTACCTGAAATACAAATAATACCCATCTAACTAGTTGGCCTCCATTCAAATAGACATCAGTATGACGTGTGGCTTCATTAGTAAAGCTACATGTCTAATAAAGCTACTTACTCTGAAATTGCAGTTAAGACTATTTGCACTTAAATAATAAGTCTACCAATGATTTGCATGATATCTATGACTCCATGTTTCTGAAGATTGTTGAGACAGGAAAATATCATCTTGTGCCATTCATATATGTCTTTCTGTAACTCATATCACCTCTAACTTTTTAAAAAGTTAGTGATTTTTTCTTAGACAATAATTGCAAGGACACACATGCTCATACACACACGGTGTATCCCTATGTGACTATGAACCACCTGTACATATGAGCCATTCTCATAATATGCAGGTTCTGATGAAGTAGTTGCAGGACAAATCCACCCAATTGTGCATTTCTAACAATGTCTCTCATGATGTTAATGCTACTGGTTTAACCCAGAGACTACATGTTGAACAGCAAGATTCCTGATGATTTAAGTTCAGAATAGCTTCTGATCCACAAGCAGATTTAACACCACTGTAACATTGAGTGACTCTCTGCTAGTTCCAGAGAAATCAATAGACCAAGTTGACCAAATCATAGTAGGGAAGGCTGAAAACGTCCCCTTAAAAGGTATGTCTAATCCTCGAAGTTGTAACTGTTACCTTATATGGCAAAACGAGGGGTCTTTGAAGATATGATTAAGTTAAAGATTTTGAGATAGAGATTATCCTGGTGGGCACTAAATAACATGTAGCTTTATAAGCGAAAAGGCGAGAAGATTTTACAAACATAGAGAAGATGCAGTAGGCAGAGATATAAAGCTACTGACCTTGATGACTAGAGTGATGCAGTCACAGCCAAGTAATTTCAAGAGATACCAGGAGCTGGAAGAGGCAAGGAAGGATTCTCCCATATAGCTTCTGAAAGGAGCTCGGCACTGCTGAAACTCATTTCTACCCAGTGATGCAGATTTTAGACTCTGGAGTCCAGAACTCTGAGAAAACAAATTTGTGTTGTTTTAAACTACCATGTTTGTGACTATTTTTTACAGCAGCCACAGAAAACTAATATAGGTAGATTTTTGTCAGAAACTTCTAATAAATAAGTTAGAATATCCACCAACATGTTACCCTACAACTTAGGGAAAGATTTCCCTGAAGAACCCAATACTTACATGAGTAACTTCTTTCAGTGATCATATTCCTATTTTAAATGCCTTGGGAGTATGGCTATTTTAATATTTTGCATTGGAAGATAAAGGCATTAAAAATTATGAAATAAAAAATTACAAATACTCAGAACACTGCATACAGAGAAAGAATGCCAAAAAAATCAAACTTAAGAAAATGAGTGCATTAAAAATAGTTTTCAAATGAATCAAGGAGTTAAATCAGTAGATATATGGAAATTGTGCTCTTTAAATGTCACTTCATACTTTTTAGTGATTAGGTTTTCCAAAGGCAAAATTCAAGTAATAAAAAAAAAAAAGAAAGATTGTCAATTCTAGCCCATTTGCATAAGTGTAGCTGCAATATTATTCTAATCAAATCACAAATGGAAATTAAATTAAGTCAATTTTGATTTATACCAGAGCTATCTCAATCAGAACATTTCATCAAACTAATCAAACTAATTCCCACCTAATGTTATGAAGGTAATTGGTGCAAAGCAATAGAAAAACAAATTTTCAATAAATACTTTAGCAGCTAATTTCTATTATTATGTATTCAAAATCAATAGAAATAGAATACACATATATATGCATATGCATATATGTGTGCCTAAATATATTATATTAACAATATATAATTCTCTGCTATCTAGAGAAGAAAACCAGCGACTCAACTTTCATTTTAATTGAATTTTAACAATTAATACTTTCTTTAAAAAAAACATGGAACGAACTAAATGAGACACTCAAGGACCAGGAATTTTCTTTTTCTTCTTCTCTAATTTGAATTTCCCATCAATAAACGTTAATACACCCTGGAAAACAGTATGTAAGTTTTCCCTAATTTTTATTTTATAAATAGGTAGTGGTAGTAGTTTCCTTCACCCCTTGAACACATGAAGAATAGATACATATTATTTTCTTTTTAATTTAAATTTGAAAATCAAAGGCTTAAGTGTATATTGTTCAAATTGTTAAAAGGTACTGTAAGGCTTGTTACAGAAATAGTTTCTTTCGTGTACACATTTATTCATGAATCATCAGATCCAACAACTTTTAATTCAGGTTTTCTTATGCTACCTATTTGCTTTTATCTATTTAATCTACCTATTAAGTTATCACTTGATTTTAACTTTTTAATGCTATCTAATGCCTAAAACTTATAGAAGAAGAAAATGTAGGTAACTTACCATAAAATGTAGACATCTTCCATAAATCACCACAGGTACTATCCTCTTTTTCTATATTTCCAATATTGTTATACTAGAAACTGTATGTGAAACAGTAATCACTATTTTGTTATTCTTATACAAAAACTGTTCATAACTGTCATTTATGATTATATTTCCTAATCCTAAATTATATAATGTTCTCTTTGACTCAGAATTAATCATTTATTCGATTTCTTAGGTTTTTTTCTCTTGTATATAAACATTCATTAATCTAAAAATTGCCATTAAGTTGTAAAATTGGAACACTTCATTCCTTAGAGAAAAAAACACCACACTAAATAATTTACTAGATCTGTTTCTCCTGTATATCTTTATTTTTGACTAGTTGGCATTCTTTGACACAACTTTCTTATTTTTTTTTTCATTTTGTGAAGAATGTTTTCTTATAGCTTTCTCAGAAATGGTCCTTGAAAGCTAAAATTGCATTGTCCCTGTATATATAAAAAATCCTTTGTTTACAATAATAAATGACGAATGTTACATGTAAAATTCTAGACGGGAGGTCATTTTACTTCAGAATTCCAAATTGTGCGGCCGATGTCACTAATTATTTTAAGAGGTTTACATACTTACTACTTCTGTTTTCCATTATTCTAAATTTCAGCTGAATTCATATTTGAGTAAATAATATGGCTGTTGTAGTATGAATAGACTGAGAAAATCTCTGTTCTGCATTCTCATCCTAGCAGCCAACTAATGAGATTTCAGTTTTTGCTAAGACATACAAATGGGGTCAGAAAACAATAAGCCCTCAACAAATGTGGGAAAGTACTGAGAAAGTATCAATCAAAATACTAGTGAAATAAGATAGAAATGTATCGGAGAAGACATAACATTGTGTATGTAACAAATACCTTTTACCCTATTCAAAATAAACAAATGAATTCTTTTGCTCTTAAGACAAATTTTGTCATCCTTGAAATAGACATCCATGTTAGTATAACCTGGCCCCTACTTTTCTTTCTAGTGACATCTCCCGACTCTCAGTATACTGTTTACCATCGTTTTGACCCATGGACTTTTCTCGGCTTCTTGACTCTATAATCCCCTCTTGTACCTTTGAAACTTAATTATCCTTTACATCACTGAAACATTCTATCTTACATAGGCCCACAGGGTTATTCTGGGTCTTCTTGTTAAAAGAGACTTGATTTTCATCTCTAAGCATTTTTATATACTTACATTACTTAAATTATGAAAAATGAAAAGGATTAATTTGAACTCTCTTATATGAAAGGGACTCTGTTTTGTTCAATAATGCACGCCCATGCTGATACATGGGCCAAAAACAACTGACCTTCTAATTCTCTGATTTTTAACACACACACACACACACACACACACACACACACACTCACACACACGCACATTAATTTTACCATATAACTGGCCATTAAACTGAAGTGTTACTATTGGGATCCTATTAGTAGGCACAGTTTTTTTTTTTTTTTTTTTAAATAAATAGCACATTGTACAAAAGTGTTACGATACTTTAAAATATCTCTTGTCTATCAGTAAAAGCACATGATTTAATGCCATTTGCTAATTTACTTTTTATTGATTTAAATACTTATTATGATTCAATAGCAAATTCGTTTTGAATTGTATTTCCAGTCCAGACAAGGAAGTGCCCTCAGGCTCTCAAAACCTGTTTTTCTTATAGGGTTTGTTGTTGTTTCTAGAATTAATGATAAGAGCAGCCAGGTGAACAGTAACAATACACAATGCATATAAAATTTAAGATCTTTGCACAAAAACCAAGATGAGTCATAATTTCTTGACCATGGTGCACATAAACCTGTCTTTTCCACTTCTATGATATATCTACAATGAATTATGATTCGTTATACAAATTTTGCTCTGTTACTAAAAAAAAAAAAAAAAATGCACTTGGTTCACTTGGCCTAACTGACATAATTGTCTAAGTTGAAAATTATCAAGCCAGGTATGCAGAACTGTGATAAATTAGAGTTGTTTTTTGTTGAAACAGAGCTTTTCTGTAATTCAAATTGAGGAAAGAAAAGACAATCTCTTAAAACATCAACAATTTTCAGTCATTTGAATTTTATTGTATGAAGGGAAGAAAATGAAATAAATGAATGAACACCGTATAAAAGTTTATTAAAACAAGTTATCTTGTTCTCCCAACTAACATGCCAGCCAGTTTATAAAGGATACTAATATTCAAGCTACAATTTTGTGAATTCAGTAAGAGACACTATTTCCTATTAAACAAAACAAAATATTTGGAGATAAGTGAATCAAACAGAAGAAATTCAGAGATTATCATTTGCTTGAGAGCAGTTATTTTATTTAGTCAACACATATCTCATATATAGGTCTCATTATTTGTTTTCTAAAAAAGTAAATTCCTTTCGGATAAACTATATTTTATATGTAAAAATGGCTTATGTATTTTGGATAAAAGATGATCTAATTTGATTTCAGCAATTTCAACTTAATATGAAACACTTTGAGATATACATGTTTATTTAATGAAGTAAATCTATAGAACTGAAAAATTTCAGTAAAACTTAATACTTCAAAATTGTCCTTGTTAAATGAGAACAGTGCATGTCTGGTGGGTATAGTGAAAACTTTTAGCATAGATCTAATAGATATTTTAACAAGTCATGAGAATATTTATTTTGTCAGGGAAGGCTTGTTTCTTTAAACTGCTTTAGCCAGGGTACACAGTGCATGCTTACAATCAACAAGAACATCTCACTGGTTTAATACTATGGCTATTTGTCTATTTTCATTCATATAAAATCCATTCAGAGACCAAGATTCCTTCCATCTTGTAGCTTTATCCTTCTTAATGACCTTGAGGTCTTAACTACTGAGGTGGATAAAAGGGAAGCAAAAAATGGGATTATATATGAGAACATTTTTTGTGGCTGGACTGGAAAAGTTATTAGCATATTCATCCAGTTAACTAGACCTTAATGAAATGGCTACACTGAATATAAGAAAATCTGGCATGACCTAAGTATGTGACTAGGAAAATAAATAAATTGGTGTGGTTAGCCAATTACAAATGTCTGGCAAAACCCCAGCTATCTATATATTGAAATGTTTTTATCCCTCTATTAATATAATCTCAGTTTCAGAAAGAAGTGTAACATGCCAGAGTAGACTGTTATCTCATTTACCTGTGTAATGTATTTATTTCCACAAATATGCATGTATTTGAAGTAATGTAATTCTTAAGCATATTATAATTTAATACAAATAGCAGGGTGTAAGTTTTACTTTTCTTATTTTCCTTGAAAGGTCTCTACATTATCAATAATATAACTTCTCATCTCTCTTTTTCCTTATTATTAAGGGACTGAATGCAATTATGATAAATTATGCCAGCTGTTAAGAAAATATGCGATAACTATAGTTAACTTATAAGTTACATTAAACTTAATATTAATTTGATAGCATATTCTAATCAAAACTAAACTCCAAGGGACATGGAAAAAGAGCTCAAAGACAGCAGATTAGATCAATGCTATGCTCACTGCATCCCCGGATCACACCAAAATTACAAATATATTATAGAGTAATCAACCTCAAGAATCATCTGAACACTAGCTGAACAGAAACCCTATGATGAAGGATGTAAAGAAGAGGCCACATCAAGACTGGTAGAGATGTGAATTGGGCTTACCCGAAACCCGCAGATAGAGGTTGAATGCAAGGAGAGAAACTTCCATGGCAGAGGTCCCTCCTGAAGAGCGAGGGTCCCCTCAGCCCCAGGCTGGGCTCCTCAGCTAAGGGGTCCTGTGCCAGAAAGAAAAGTCCCCGTGGCATCTGACAGTAAAAATCTGAGAGGACTCTGTCTGCCCTTCCCAGTGGGGCAGATCAGAGCTGGAAAACCAGATGCCCTCCTGTAATGCTGGCACACAAACTTTCACAGACACTCAACTGGTCTCTGGCAGAGGGGTGGCAGATCAGGAGGCCCAGGGACAGATGGGGAAGGACTGAAGTGATGGCTTCGGCATGGGAGCTGGAGGGACAGGAGCCACTGTTGTCCCTGTGTGGAGCTAACACACATGTGGCCTACAGGAGGGTGCCATCTTTGCAGGATTAAGCCCTTACCCAAAGGGCCAAGTCTGGGACCACACTGGTCTGGTAGAATCCGTGAGTACACACAGCTGGTGCTATGTCACCAGGGGAAACTCATGACTGCTGGGCTGCTAGCTCTGTCCCACAGGCCACAGAAGCCTATTTAAAGTGGGCAGAGGGCTGGTGGAGGCCCAGGAATTATTTGCTGGTGAGTGATAACCCAAGACCTGCATCACAGCATAGAAGAGCAGTGGTGGGCCTGACATGGGCAGTGGCGGGCTGTAGTGTTCTCAGGGCACTGTGCAAGGTGGTCAAAGGCTGGACACTGGCATAAGAACTGAATCTACATTAACTTTGTAAAAACCACCAGCCATGCCTTGTAACTTACTTGAACTCCACCCTACTAGCTAGTGCTGCATTGCCAAGGGCATGCTCGACATTGGGTCAACCAGCCACATATGTGCCTAAGGAGGCTCTTTCAATGGCTGAGTCTTACCAGCAGCTGGTGTGTGGCAATACACCTAGGGGGCTCTGGGCCTTTTGCTAAGCTACCTCAGGGCCACTACTGATGGCAGTTAGCCTCAGTTCACAGCAAGGCCACCCACACACCTCCAGGTCCAGCACAGGTAGCAGCCAACTACATATAGCTTTGTGGCTCCTACCATGTAGCAATGGGCCAGTAACAGGCAAGGATGAAATTGCCCTTCATGGGAGCCCGGCCCAAGAGACACACCAGAAACAACACACACAGAGGCCATGTTTAGACCACACCAGAGTACAACCTGGTTCCCCCACAAGTGGCAGACCCAAAATGGGGTTTCAACAGGCACAAGAGCCAGTGGACACAAAGACTACTGTGAGGGCTCAGCTTCCACACAGCAGCTCATACACCGTGGGCGTAGCCAATCCTTACAGTCAGTCAGCCTGGGAGTGACTCCCATCCAATGACTTACCAAAAGCTATCTAGGCTCAACTACAACAGAAGACTACACAAAACACAAGGGACACTCCTGGAGCACAAACAGGAGATTAGGGAGACTGTGTCACTGGACCACACAGGACACATACTACATAAGGCCACAAAGGAAAGACTGAGAGACATAGGAGATCTACCTAATGCATAGACACAAACACAGAGAGGCAGCCAGAATGAGGAAAGAAAGAAACTTATGCCACATAAAACAACAGAAGAAAACTCCAGAAATAGAATTTAGTGAAATGGAGGCAACCAACCTATCAGACACAGAGTTTAAAACACTGATTATAAGAATGCTTCAGGAACTTAATGATAGCAAGCATAAAGAAGGGCATAGAAACCATAAAAAGGAAAAAAAGTCAGAAATAAAGAATACAATAACTGAAATAAGATTACACTAGAAGGAATCACTAGCAGATTAAATGAAACAGAGGATCGAGTCAGCAATTTAGAAGACAAGTAGCAGAATAGACCAAATCAGAACAAAAAGAAAAAGACTGAAAAATAATGAAGATAGTTTAAGGGATATGTGGGACAACCTCAAGCATAACAACATTCTCATCACAGGAGTACCAGAAGGAGAAGAGAGGAAGCAAGAGACCGAGAACCAATTTGAAGAAATAATAACCAAAAACTTTCCTAACATGGTGAAGGAAATAGACATATAAGCCCAGGAAGCGCAGAAAATGCCAAACAAGATGAACCCAAACAGTCCCATACCAAGATACATTTTAGTTAAATGGCAAAGGATGAAGATAAAGAGAGAATCCTAAAAGCAGCAATAGAAAGACAACTAGTTACTCAAAAGGGAGCTAACATATGATTATCAGCTAATTTCTAAAAGACACTTTGCAGGCCAGAAGGGATTGACAGGAAATATTCAATGAGGAAAAACAAGGGCCTACAACCAAGACTACTCTACCGAGCAAGGCTATCATTTAAAATTGAAGGAGAGATAAGGAGTTCCTCAGAAAAGAAAAGGCTAAAGGAATTCATTACCACCAAGCCAGTATTACAATAAATGTTTAAAAAAAGACTTATTTAAGCAGAAGAAAGGAGAAAACAAACAAACTAGGATCAAAATGTCAATAATAAAATGGCAATAACTACATACCTATCAATAACAACTGTAAATGTAATGGATTAAATGCTCCAATCAAAAGACATAGGGTGGCTGAGTGGATAAGAAAACAAGATCCATGCATATGCTTCCTACCAGAGACCCACCTGAGATCAAAAGACACACAGACTGAAAGTAAAGGGATGGGAAGGATATTTCACACAAATGGAAATGAGAAAAAAGCTGGAATAGCAATACTTGTATCAGACAAAATAGACTTTAAAACAAAGACTATAATAAAAGACAAAGAAGGGTACTAAATAATAATAAAGAGATTGATCCAACAAGAGGACATTACCCTAGTAAACATGTATGCACCCAATATAGGAGCACTTAAATATATAAAACAAATTTTTATAGACATAAAGGCAGAGATATACAGTAACACAATCATAGTAGGGGACTTTAACACCCCACTGATACCAATGGACAGATCCTCCAAACAGAAAATCAACACAGAAATAGGGGCCTTAAATGACACACTAGACTAGATGGATTGAATTGATATTGTTAGAGCATTCTACCATAAATCAGCAGAATATACATTCTTTTCAAGAGCACACGGAACATTTTTCCAAGATAGACAAAATGTCAGGCCACAAAACAAGTCTCAAAAATTTAACCAGATTGAAATCATATCAAGTGTTTTCTCTGACCACAGTTATATGAAACTACAAATCATTTACAAGGAAAAAAACAAAACAAAACAAAACCCCCAAAAAAAAACTGAAAATCACACAAACACACGGAGAATAAATAACATGCTGCTAAATAATGAATGGGTCAACAATGAGATCAAGGAAGAAATCAAAGGATACCTTGAGACAAATGAAAATGAAAACACAATGACCCAAAATCTATTAGACACAGAAAAGGCAGTCCTAAGAGGGAAATTCATAGCAATGCAGGTCTATCTAAAGAAACAAACAAACAAATCTCAAATTAACGATCTAACTTTACCCCTTATGGAGCTGACACAAGAACAGCAAAATATGCCCTAAGTGACTACAAATAAGAAAATAATAAAGATCAAAGCTGAAATAAACAAAATAGAGATAAAAATACAAAAGATCAATGAAACCAAGAAATGGTTTGTTGAAAACATACACAAAAATTGACAAACCTTTAACCAGACTCAAGAAAAAGGGGACCTAAATACATAGAATCAGAAATGAAAGAGAGGTGACAACTACAGAAATAAAAATAAATAAATAAATAAATTAATTAATTAATTAAAATACTATGAGCAACTATGTGCCAATAAATTACACAATCTGGAAGAAATGGATAAATTCCTAGAAGCATACAATCTGCCAATGCTCAATCAAGAAGAAACAAAAATTCTGAACAGATAGATTACTACCAACAAAATCGAATCAGTAATCAACAAGTTCCCAACAAACAAAAGTCCTGGACCAGATGGCTTCACAGGTCAATTTTTATCAAACATTCAAAAAAGAATTAACACCTATTTTCATCAAACTAGTCCAAAAAATCCAGGAGGAGGAACTCCCTCCCAAGCACATTTTACAAGACCACTATTACCCTGATCCCCTAACCAGACAAAGATATTACACAAAAAGAAAACTATATGCCAATATCCCTAATGAAAATAAATGCAAAAATCCTGAGCAGAATATTAGCAAACCAAATTCAGCAATACATTAAAAAGATCATACACCACGATCAAGTGGGATTCATTCCTGGTATGTAAGATTGGTCCGATATCTTCAAATCAATTAACGTGATATACCACTTAAACAAAATGAAAAATTAAAATAATATGGTCATATTAGCATATGCAGAAAAAGCATTTGACAAAATCCAGCATCCATTTATGATAAAAACTCACAGCAAAGTGGCAATAGAGAGAACATTTCTCAACATAATAAAGGCCATATATGAAAAACCCACAGCTAACATCATATTCAATGGGGAAAAGCTAAAAGCATTCCATTGAAGTTCAGGAACAAGACAAGGACACTCACTTTCACTACTTTTATTCAACAAAGTATGGGAACTTCTAGCCACAGCAATTGGACTAGAAAAAGAAAGAAAAGCCATCCAAATTGAAAAAAAAAGATGATAAAATTGTCATTGTTTGCAGATGACATAACACTATATATAGAGAACCCCAAAAATTCCACAAAAAAACTATTGGAATGGATAAATTACTTTATTAAAGTAGCAGGATACAAAATTAATATTCAGAAATCGGTTGCATTTTTATACACAAATAACAAACTATTTGAATGTAATAAAAAATCCCATTTACAATTGCATCAAGAAATAAAATAATATGAAATAAAATACTTGGGAATAAATTTAACCAAGGAATTAAAGAACTCCACTCAGAAAAATTATAAGACATTGAAGAGAGAAATTAAAGAGGATACAAATAAATGAAAACATATACCATGCTCATGAATAAGAATATAGTTAAACTGTCCATACTACCCAAAGGAACATATAGATTCAATGCAATCCCTATCAAAATACCAATGAAATTTTTCAGACGTAGAACACATAACCCTAAAATTTACATGGAACCATAAAAAACCCCAAATAGACACAGCAACCCTGAGAAATATGAATAAAGCAGGAGTTGTCACACTACTTAATATCAAATTATACTACAATGTTATAGTAATCAAAAGAGCATGCTATTGGCATAGAAACAGACACACAGATCAATGGAACAGAATAGAGAGCTCAGAAATAAATCCATGCCTACATCGTCATTTAATCTATGACAAAAAAAGCACAAATATATTGGGGTAAGGACAGTCTATTTAATAAATGGTGCTGGGAAAACTGGAGAGATACATGCAAAAAAGTGAAACTGGACCATCTTCTTACGCCATATACAAGAATAAACTCAAAATGGATTAAAGACTTAAATGTAAGACCCAAAACCATAAAACTCTGAAAAGAAAGTATAAGTAAACTGTCATACATTACCCTGAGTAATATTTTTACTGATATATCCCCTCAGTCAAGGAAAACAAAAGAAAAAATAAACAAATGGGATTACATCAAACTAAAAAGTTTTTTCAGAGCAAAGGATGAAAAGTTGTTTCATCAACAAAACAAAACAGCATCCTACTGGATGGGAGAAGATACTAGCGAATGATACATCTGATACCGGATTAATATGCAAAAATTATTTTAAAAAATACGTACAACTCAACACCAGAAAGAAAAATCCAATTGAAAAATGGGCAGAGGACGTGAAGAGACATTTCTCCAAAGAGGACATACAGATGACCAACAGGCCGATTGACATATTAAAAGATGCTAAACGTCACTAATCATCAGAGACATGCACATCAAAACCACAAGGAGATACCACCTCACTCCTGTCACAATGGCTATCATCAAGAAATCAACAAACAATTGTTGGCAAGGATGTGGAGAAAAGGGAATACTTATGCACTGCTGGTGGGATTGCAAAGCAGTGCAGCCACTATGGGAAACAATATGGAGGTTCCTCCAAAAATTAAAAATATAACTACCTTATGACCCAGCAATTCCACTCCTGGCTATTTATCCAAAGAAATCCAAAACACTAATTTGAAATCATATATGCACCCTTATGTTTACTGCATTACTAGTCACAACAGCCAAGATATGGAAACAACCAAAATGCCCAAGGATAGAAACTGTGGTACATTTGTGCAACAGAGAGTTATTCGGCCATAAAAAGGAATGAAATCTTTTCATTTGCCACAACATGGATGAATCTAGAGAATATTATGCTAAGTGAAATAAATCAGACTGAGAAAGTCAAATACAATATGATCTCACTTATATGTGAAATCTAAAGAACAGAATAAATGAGCAAACTAAAAAGAAATAGACTCAGAGATTCAGAGAAAAAAACTGATGGTTGCTAGATGGAAGTGGGGTGGGGCTGGGGGAGAAGGTGAAGGGATTAGAAAGTACAAATTGGTAGCCACAATATAGTCACAGGGATGTGAAATACAGTATGGGGAAAATAATCAATAACATTGTAAAGATTACATAGGGTGTCAAACGTGTACAGGACATATTGGGCGGATCACTTCATAAATTAAATAAATGTTTGACCACTGTGCTGTACACCTGAAACTAATATAAAATAATACTGAATGTCAACTATAATTAAATACACATGTATATAGTCACAGGCTGTAAAGTACAGTATAGTGAACATAGTCAATGGTATCTTAACAACTATATACGATGTCAAAGGGGTAGTAGACTTGTGAGGTTATCACTTTGGGGTATAAATGTCTAATATCATGTTTTGTACACCAGAAACTAATAATAATAAAAAAGACTAAATTCTAGTCCAAATAACTAATGATCGTTAAGTTTGTCAGAATATTTGGTTAAAAAAATAAATGATTCTCTAAACATTTGATTTATACTCACACTAAGCTAATACAAATTCAAATAAAACATAGTGTCAGTATCACTTTAGAAAAATTACGATATTTAGGTAACTATAATGTGAATTTTACTTTTTGAAAGCAATGTTTAATGAATATGATTATTGTGAGAAATTACAAAGTTTATACCAAATGTGTATGTATGTTAAAGCAGTTGTTTTGGTACCAATATTTAAAAATCGTCATTCATCTAGTAACTATTAAGTACAAGGTACAGTAGTAAATTCGTGACCTTGAACAAATCACTGAATTTCTCTGTTCCCAACCCAGTTCCTCATCTATAAATGTGGCTACTTTTAGTACCAACATAATAGGTTTTTTGTGAGGATTGAATTATTTAATTGAGATTAACTACACAGAAAAGTGCCTGACACTTGGTAAACACTCAATAGATTCTAGTTGTTTATATTTGAATGTGCAGTTTCTAATATTATATATATATATATATATATATATATATATATATATATACACACTATATATATATGCATATATATGACTATATATAATATATACACATATATACAATATATATATATACACATATACACATATATGTATATGTATATATATATGAAGATTATAACTTTCTTTCATTTTGTTACAAATGAGGAAAACCAGCCTCAAAAAGTCCTTTAATAAATCACTTATCACTTCTGTAGCAAATATAAAGCAAAGGTTTTATCAAGTTGGATTTTAATGATATGAACTAGGAAAAAGCTAATTACATAAAATAGATAACATGTAAAAATGCAATAACAGAGATTAAAAAAAATGCGTAGGCTCTTTTGTTAGTAAACTATCTCAATTTATCTTTAAAGTAGTAACCATTATTTTATTACATAATATTAAATATATTATACCTACAGAAATTGAACTTACTCATAAAGTTCAAAAACTACGTGAGAAGCATCTTTTTGGGATTTACGAATAAGCACTTATAACCTTACTGGGTATATTCTTTACCCACTTCTCTATAAATATTCGTAATACTGTCCTCAATGTGCTCTTACATGTATATTTATATTTTTTAAATGGTAGCTTATAAATCTCTTGCCCTTTTAAAGAAGTTAACGGAGCGAATGAAAGATATTTTCAGGCAAGGTAGAGTGTAAATCAAAAAATTATAAAAACAAGGGATTCATGTAACATATGCAGGACATACATGATTATAAATCCTAAAATGTTTATATAAACCCACAATTAAATTTCCATATTATAGAACCAAAGAGCAATACAATCTAAATAGCAGTTAGAGGGATGTGAATTCCATGTAAAGTACTTTAGGGGGGGAAAAAAGTATATATATATATATATATATATATATATATATATATATATATATATACTTTTTAGAGCATTTTAGAGTGTCTCTTCTATTATGCCCAATAAACATGATATATATATATATATATATATATATATATATATATATATCATGTTTGAACATTTAAATACATTGTTGAAGGGCAAGTGGCAGAATTATTTACTTGTATAAATTTAATGATAACTAAATAGAAAATAATGTAAGTGAAAATAAGACAATAAACAAAACCAAAAAATAGAGATGCAAAAGGAAAGAATAATTGTGCTATAGTGCTACGTAGACTCACTATTGATCAGTTTTGTATAGACATGCTGTAAAGATTACTTATTTAACCAAATGTTGTGATTTAACTGCAAGAAATGACAAGGATGAAAATGTTGGTGGAAAGATTTTAATTACCTTGCAGCTCTCATGAGATTATGTATAAAACACACAATCACAAAATAGCCTTTCAATCAGGTAATGTAAGAATATAGTGATAATTTCTATGAAAAAAATACCATATGGGTTGAGGATGGTTGCTTTGAAAGTGTATAACGATCAAAAGATACAGGAAACATAAGTAAAAGATTTCATTATAAAACTTACAGACATATGCACTTAAAACAGTGAGGATATATTATACCAATAACAATTTTTTAAATGTTTAAAATGTATTTTTGGGTAAGAGATTTTTCTGATTCATTAAATATGTTTTAAGCTGCTCTATTTTCAAACTTGGGCCACAATATTGCAAATCAGAATTATATTCCGTAATGTGTACCCCCCCCACTCCCAATTTGTACACAAAGGATTTATCCAAGTATCCTGTTTCAAAGTAATCGTTTTCTCATTTATTTTGCAGATCTTTTCTTAACTAGCAGCCATCGTTTTTATGCACATTGATTGATGTAACAGCATCATAAATCCAGCACAATATTGGTCAGATTTACATTTTACTCTGTAAAGATTTGAAATGTTTAAACACAAATGTGTCTTAGCTATTTATTCATTTTTCAGCCATTTCAAAGTAACCTGTGTCTTCTCGACCTGTAGTTTGAAATTACTATCTCATGTCTAACAATTGGAGAGAAAACTTGCACTCACCAGAAAACTGTATATCTCTTGGTATTAGGTGTTTTTGAATTTCAGGTGTTTTTTTCTTCATATGTCACTTAGCATTTTAGAGTGTCTCTTCTATTATGCCCAATACCTTTGGATACATTGCAGATAAAATTACCTTCTTTAAAATATGCTAGATTGTAATCCCTTCTATTAAATGCCTTAATCAGTATTATTTAAGACAGTCATTATATCTTTGTAAGCAGTAAACATATTCAATCAGTACTTTGCCAATGGAAATGACTCACAACTAATACTGGTTTCATTAGAATTGCAGAAAGAGAGACCATAAACATCGTTTTATACCATCTATGCTCCATCTCTTTTATAGAAACATAACCCTTCAAAAACGCAATGGATTAGTAAATGTTCTCCAAACCATGCCATCTATTTGTGCGACTACATGAAAGACTCTTAAAAAATATTCAAATTTATTTGTTAAAATATAAGATTATTGAAGGAAGACACATAAAAAGTCAATTATTGTGAAGCAAAATAATGTAAAACGACATGAAGTTTAGGTCTTAAGATTTCAGTGATGACATTAATATGATATTATACAAATCGATGATTTATATTAGCCTCATACTTTTTGGTTGATGTATCTGGAAGTGAATGTAACAGAAAATGGAGCATATAATTCGCAGACACCATTAATAAATTTCTAGACCATATAGAGTTTAAACTATTTCTATTTCCCCTACCTTTGATATGCAGTATGTTATTAATGCATGCATAATTCAATAACATTTCAGGCTGTTGAACTTCAGAACACAGCAGAGATGTGCAATTATATTTGGGTAATTCACTTTGAGAAATTGCTGGCATGTACTATAATTCTATCATTTAAACATTCTCCTTTAATTTTATCTGTTGATATTTCAATTATTTTATATTGCTAATAAGTCACTGATGACTATACCAGTGAGATTTTGTGATAGATGTTAGTCAGAAAAGCAAATTAGCTTAAATTATGTACTGTGCAAAGCCAGTGAATTTTTTAACACTGCGAATTGGCACTCAATAATAACTACATACATGGATTATTGGGGTGTGCTATTTTTGGAAGATAATTTGTGTCAGGTGCCACTCTTTGATTTACACAAAAAGTTGTACATTCCTGAGAAACATTTTCAAGCTCTCTCTCTTCCTCTCTCTGCCTCACTCATTGGTTTTGTTTTGTTTTGCAGTTGAAGAAATTTCATATAAACATATTGCTGCAGCCAAACATTTTTGTAAGTTTTCTACAATATCTGATAAGTATTTATAAAGCTATCATAATGTCCTTTCCATAATTCCACACTGTTCTATTTTCCCTAAAGACTACCCAATTCCAAACCGTCCTCTGCAACGTTTTCTTTCCAATCTGCCATAATGGTATCACGGGGTTCAATTCTGAAAGGACTATACAGATAGCCTTAGAAAAATGTAATTAACTATTCTATAAACCTATTGAAGATGCCGCCTCTTTTTTACAAAATCACACCATTATGTATTGCCTTATTTTGAAAACTATAATATAGGGATTTACAGTATTATTAAGTAATGTTAGTCACAGTGCTTACTAGTGTTTTACATATTAAAAATCGAACACTTCGGTATGATTTAAAAATGGCTTGTAAGCATGAATCATATTTTGTAGTTGTTATTTAATTTAAACATTTGTCAAGTCAATCTAGCAACCTCACTTGTTATTTATTTAATCATTATTTATTACCTACCTACTATATAGGTGCCAGGTGCTGTATTGGGTATTAAGTACATTTGTCTATAATATCACGAAGCTCTCTATTCAGGTTCCTATGGGCAAGCAGCAACTTATTAGTTTGGTGATTTATGGAATAGCATATTTAAAAGTTTTATGCCTAATGAAGTCGACGCTTAATGAAAAATGCATGCTAAGATGATTTAATTTTTGATTTTTTACTTACATCTTGTTAATAATAAAAAGTGGTGCTATTGAGTATATAAAAACTAGAAATAAGACTATTAAAAATTAGATAATGTTGGATTTGGGGAATACATAAATTTTGATATTTTGCCAAATATAATATTTAATCTATAAAATGGGGAACCTTAGCACTCAAATGACAGGCTTCCTGAGAATTGAAAGATACAAAAGAGATATCCTAAGAGATAGCATTAGAGGAGAGAGAGAATATTCTTAAAATTTATGAAAATATGAACAGACATAACTGGAGGTAATTGAATTCATGAAGTGAAGCAATGTGGAAACCAAAATTGAAAATAGATATATTTAGACATGCATTCTATGTCAGACTGTAGGAGTTTGTGATAGTTAATTTTATGTGTCAACTTGTTTAGGCCACAGTACCCAGACTTTTGGTCAAACACCAGTTTGGATTTTTCTGTTATTTTTTTGGATGAGACCTCTTTTATCTGTAGTCCTTCAGAGAAAACAGACTGAGATTCCCCGAGAGAGGAAATTCTACCTGCAGACTGACCACAGATTCAAGCGGCAATATGAACTCTTGCCTGGATCTCCAGCCTGCTGCTGGCCTACACTGCAGGTTTTGCACTTACGGTACCAGCTTCTGCAATCACATAAGCCAATTCCTTAAAATAAATTTCTCCTTATCTATCTATATCTATATCTAATCTATATCTATATTTATATCTGTATCTATATACCAGTCTCTATCTGTATACCTGTCTCTATCTGCCTATCTCTAGATAGATATAGATAGATAGATAGATAGATAGATAGATAGACAGACAGACAGATAGATGATAGATAGGTAGGTAGGTGGATGGATGGATGGATGGATGGATGGATGGATGGGACGCGTCAGAAAGAGAATGCCCTGAGGTTGCTCTTCAGGGGGGAAATCTCCAGGAACAGACAACAGTGGTCTTCTGAAACGAATGTTAGAAACTTTACAGCTGTTCGGAGATACAGCTGGCCCTAAGGATGCGCAATGCAACTTATGTTCAGGTTTCTGAGGCCTTGAACCTTTACAGACATCAGATTGGGGCCCTAGCTTTCTGCACCGGAAGCCAGCATCGCTGCCCAGGGCCTTTCGGCTCCTGGAAGAGGACAGGAGGCCTGCACACGTGCACTTCATTCCCACGTTCAGGCCTTTACAATCCCTTCTCTGCACAGCATTTGCCAGAGCTAATTCCCCTTACCTGGCCAGCTCTCAGGTGAGGCGCCACTGCACAGTGACTCTGAGTGGGGGTTGGGGTGTTCGAGGAATCCACGAGCGTTGGAATTTACATGACGGATAGTAGGAGCCAGATTTCTTACTGAACCATCTGGCATGAAAGGCCTCCGGCATCAGGGGCACCTAGGTGTCACTTATTCCAGGACTCCGCTGCCCGCCACGGGAGAACCCCAGACATCTCGCGAGATCCGGCTTCCGCTGGTTGCATCTGAAATGCCTCGCACCTGTTTGTACCCTTCTCTGAACTGCCGCTCACGCTCACTGCAGCTGCGCCCATCTTCTCCCTGCCTGTTGGTTTGCAACCTCGGGAGTTACCTTGGTGAATTCTGAAACTGGACCCTGTACACGGAGGGCAAGGAGAGACCTAAGAAAGCAGCAGACTACTCCAGAATGGTAGGTGGCATGTTTTTGTTTGTTTGTTTTGGGTGGCACTTTTAATAAGGGAACTTACGAGGCTTATCTTGGCGGAAGTCAAGTAGATCTCCGTACCTGCTCATCAGAATCTTAAGAGTTTATATAGAAGCCTTAATGGGGTTTGGTCACAGATACTGCCCAGATGGTCTTAATAGAACATTCCTCTCTAAACGAGGCATCTTTGAAATGGCTCTTGTTGTGGGGAAAGTGGGCAGAACGTGCATTCCAAGGACAGGGATGGGGTGAGGAACCTCGGATTGACTGGTGCAGCTCAAAGGTTAACCACCATTCAGGTTCTCCTGACGATGTCTCCAACACTCCATGCCTGGTGATTGGCTCTTATAATCTTACACACACACACCCCTGTTTGGAAATGTGCCCTAAGCAGTCAGCAAGGGATATTATTAGCATGGAGGTGCCTCGTTTGGCAGCTATCTGGCTGCATCGGAGGCAGATGCCACAGAAACAGTAGAGGCACGTACAAGAAAAAAACACAGATTAAGGTAAGGATTCCCAAATTCAGTAACATCTCTTCCCACCAAGAGCCCCATGATCCAAAACACTGATTTATTAATTCCCTAGGCTGGGGCATGGGGGTGGCGTCAGATAACTCAGGGCATTCACTTGTTCCTTCATGTAATAAAGACGATAGGTTAACAGACTCGTCAATTGTGAACACACAGCATCCTGTTTGGGTAATGGCACAAGTGCTTCCTTGCACAGCAGTAACAATGTCCGTTGCCATTCTAAGACAGCTTTTCTTATTAGACATTTAAGTGTTCAGTAAAGACAGGCTTTGTTGACTATCATTTAAGTCTTGCTGGGTGAATGTAGTAGTAAGGTCTTCTATGTGTGCTTATATGCCCTCCAGGCCAGTGGCAGGAACAAAGATGGTGGCCAAATGATCATACCCCTGGAAACAGAATGTGTCCATCTGGCTTTGGGGAGAGGGAGGCTGGAATTGTTACGGTGGGGCAGGTTCTCTCTTGTCCCCAGGGAAAACCCAGAATGCAGCAACCCAATCACCCGGGCAGAAGCCATGGCCAGGGTTTTGTGTTGCACCCCACTTGGTTCCATTCGGGGCCACCGGTAAATACCTGAGCTGCTCCACCAATCAGTGTAAAACCATTTATTATACTATCCTTTAATGTGGCAGAATGACAACACAGTGATAGCCATTCAATATCCCTGGTACAATTGGTTCGGTTCTGTTGAGAACAATTTTTTTCTGTTCTCAACATAGGGGTGCATCAATGCTCAGTTGTCCATAAACCAGGGTAAGCCATGTGAACCCATCCCAAGTCTGAGTGTAGCCTCCTTGGCTCTGATAATGATATTTTTAGGATGCTTTAGTCAGCAGTTTGACCAAGTGGCTGTGTAATTTTACTGACAGAAAAAAAGAATACCCATGTCCAGTGTTATTGACAGGTTGTGTCACAGGCCAGGTCTCTGGATCAATGATAGCAATATCAAACAAATTGAGTGCTAGTCCTAGCTTGTGCTTCCATAATGTACTTTTTTTTGGCCATCCACTCACCTCCCTGGAGTGGTGACACAAACCATAGCAATCCTGATAATCAGATCCTCACATACCCAAAAGTTGGATTGATTTATTTGCTGGGTGTACAAGTGGGCTCACTGTAGAGATGTATTTCCATCAGGTGCTGATCCCATAACTGGACCCCACAGGAGCAGCAGAGGCCTATGTTGCTGATCCTTAGATGTTAATGTGGCTGCAGCTTTAGGAATTTGACCTGGTTGTTTTGACTTGGTTGTACATGCCATCCATGTTGGCCAAGGGAGGTAGCACTGTCGAGTGTGAGGTAAATATGCTAGACAAGAACGCCCTCCTCCTCCCCTCTTTCAACGGTGTGTGTTTCATACCATGTATAGTGTGTTTCAACAGGTGTGGCCGGGTGGAGGTTGAGTAGTTTCCATTTACCCAGAGGTTCAAATTAACCCAGTTATCCCAGTGGGACGTTCCATTGTCAATTTCAGTAGAGAATGCCTTTCCAAAGTGTGATGGGGCTTGGTATTCTTAGCAGCATAGGACATTGATCCAGGGTAAGAATTGGGGCAATAGTTGTCTGTCTTCCCTGACTTGGCATACCTTTTTGACATTGGGTGTCTTGACAAGGGCCCCAAGTCTGACACATGGGGTAACAATCTCTACTGGTTGATCATTCAATGTATTTACTACACTTGGCCAAAGTGGTTTCACCTGTTAGGAATTTAATCTGCTGCTTTACTATTCCATTTCTTTCTTTCTACTAAACCTGCTGCTTGTAAGTTATAGAAGAGATGGACCCTTCATTCAATGTCATGTTCTATGCAACATCCAGTCTTTCATATTGTGAACTTTGAAATGTGACCCCCTGTCTATTAGATGAGGGTGTCCATACATGGTACTCAGCTTCTTTAATCTAATGGTAGCAGCCTGGTAGCAACAGGGGAAAGCTTGGGTTAGGCCAGACACGGTGCCTTCACAAACCAAGGCATATTTGGAAACCTTATTCAGAGGGAGGGGGCCAATATAATCTGTGCCAACTCCTCACTGGCTGGGAACTGAGGTGGACCCTGGGTGCATTAGGCATTATTTAGAAACAAAGGACATGTGATTCCTGCATGAATCAAGTCTCTGTATTTCAAGTCCATTATGACATCCTTGGCAATAAGCGATTCCACCTGGGTACTGTGGCAGATCACCTTTCCACGCACACAATCTGCTGTATCTACTGAAGAGTAGGCTGCTAAGGTTCATACCCAAACTAAGGCATCAGCTTCCTGATCGTCAGGGGACACCAGTGCCTTAAGAGCTGGGGATGTGGAAAATGGGGAGGGTTGCCTCAGGCTCTTGCAGGCAAACACAAATGTCTTTCCACAAGTCCTGACCCAATAAATAAGGGGCTTATTCATTGTTATCTGCCCCTTGGCTTTCCATCGTTCTAACCGTAGGCTCTAATCTCTTTAGAACTGCCCAACAGTCAGTCAGTTAATGGCCAGGGCTTCTGAGGGATCACTGGCCAAACTTCTCTGAAATCAGCACACTGACTATTCAGTCCATTGCTGTTTCCATTCACAGGGTGTCAGTGTTGGGCTGAATAGCAACTGCGATCCGTATGGGAAATTGCCTGGACTAAACCCATCTGTATGCTTAGTTAGTTCTCATTTTTAAATAGCATACCACCATTGTTATATAACAATATATATTGTTATATACTAACAGTAACAGCAATAATAAAACTATATTCCTCATTATTTGTGGTTATGAAGACATAAATACCACATGTTTCTTTTTAATGTCAGCCATTAAAATACCAAAAATTGAAAATGTCATTAAATTCAATAAAGGTTTTGATTTAAATTGCACATTTAGATATTCACAAGCATATAACATTTTCTGTCTGAAGCCTAAACTCTCCTATGTTTTCAGTTTAATCTACTAGCTACCTTCAAAAGAACTTGAGAAATAAGTGATAATGAATTTACTTTTATCCTTGATAAATACTTTAATGTAGGGTTGACTCATGAGCAAGAAGATACGCATTTGAACCTATCATGGGCCTGAATCAGTAAAAGACTGAGAATAATTAGCTTTCCCAATGAAGCAAATTAATTTCTCCAGGGCCACAGGTAATTTAATTAATTATCTTTTTTACCTTTGCACATAATACCCTGACCCCCTGAAACATTTACATTTACTTTCCAGGAGGAAATTGTTCATCTCCAGAAACCTTTACTCATCTGACTCACTTTGCACTCATATCCAAGGCTCATTTAGTTTGAGAATTTCCCCATCCTAAAAAAACAAATATTTATACCAGTATATTTTCAACCTTTCTGAATATTTTAAATATTTCTGGCTCAAAACACCTTAGAATTATCAAACTGAATCCATTCTCATACTACTATAAATATACGGATATTCACTTTATTTTCAAAATCAATGAACTATATATTAGCTGTCAAATTTGCATTTCAGGGGACTCAATAGGGAAAACAGGTGTCATTAATGTAATTTAAAGACTAAAAACAAGAATGAGTGCAAAATACCCTTCAGGTATTGATTTAACAGAACCCACTTTAAGAAAAAAAATGAACAGTAAAAATATACAGTAACAATAGGCATAAATTGTTTTTTGTTTTACTTAACACAGCACTGGAGCATGCCAGTTTATAAAGAAGTACAGTTGTACTCTCAACACCACAGTTTGATGTCATTGATTAAATAATATGGCTGTTAACACCTAAAGCAGTGAGAGCTTAAGCAACACTATAATAAAAAGATTACTAGGAGCACATTAGGTAGGCAACACAATAAATGTTTCTGAGGCTCTCTAAATATTATAATTTGGAGGAAAATATAAATGATGGTCCATTGATTTCTATGTGATATTTTCTGCTTTGTGCAACAGGAATAAAACAAAAGTATTACATACATAAGTACTTGCAGTAGTAATATATTCAAAAATATTTGTATGAAATTTTCTTTTTTTTCACTAAGAAGATTTTATTTTTAAACTCATTGCTCTTTGCATGTAAATTGCATAGCAGTGTTATAGGGGAATAAAAGAGATAAATAAATGGAAGCAACTTATTCAAAAATAAAACTGAAGGAGTGCCTAAAACCCACAATGTTTCAGATTGTGACATGCATTGTGTATGGCACTAAAACATTAACAGTTTTGTTGTAAAATTGTTGTTTCATCTTCCAATTAAAGAACAGCATTATTCAGAGGTTTAAACAAAGTAGTTCACAGAAAGGAAGTATTTCTGTCAGCCCAAACAAGAATTAAGGATTTCTGAATTCTATATCCATCTCTGAAAGGATTCTACTCTCCAACTTGCATCTCATTATTTGCAATGTGGAAAATGATATGACCTATATTTTCATTGCCATTTTGAAGGAAAAAGGATGGGCATGTTTCCTTTCCTGGGTATAGTGCCATAATTATTTCTGTGCTGTCTTAAAATATAAACCTCTGAGTGACTTTCAACCTCCCTCCTTCACTTTCCCTCTGCCTTTTACTAGTAAATCAAAGACCACTTCTTTTTGTTTTGTTTCAAAGTATACTATTTTATGGTACCTCAAAAGCACTGTGTGAAACAGGACTAGGGTACTGGCAGTATGTGTGTTGGGGGTGAGTAGGATAGAGGGAAGGAAAAGTCAGAGACAGGAGAGGGGGAAAAGAGATCTACAGCTGACTTTTTTCATGCAGATTTTAAGACCTCAAGTCATCCAGTACATCTGAAAATCCTTGTCCCCTCCCAGAATTGTCTGTTCCAAGGAAGGCTTTCTGGGGCACTTATTACTGGGCTTCTATCGTCCAGTGGGTCTTGTTGGGTGAGAACATACACATGAACTCAGCTTACTTCCCAACTGACTTGTTTGTGGTTGCAGTAAAGCATCTGTGGAAGGAAGCAGAAAAATATATACCATGGACTTCAATTGGCATATTGAAAACAGATTGGACTAGAGGCAGAATGTACAAAAACAAAAGTATCTGCCTCCCAGACCCCCATTTTCCTAGAAGTCTATAAATGAAGACAGGTAACACCATCATTATGCTGGTGCACCATCCCCAAGCCTTATTAAAATATGCATCACATGCAATTTAGGATATAACATGGAATCAGAGTTTAAGTTGTAAGGAATTGTACATTCCAACCTTAAAATAGACTCCTCTTATTTTTACTCTGTGCATGACAGGAAGAAAGACAGAGGGCAGGGTGACTGAGAACAATGGGAAGTGTTACACCAGAAAAGTCTTCCAATATAAATAACAAAAATACAAAGGGCTTTAGGAATAAAATTTCTGGAATGCCTAAGAGATATAGGAAAGGGCATATTTTGTTTTTGTTGTTGTAGTATATGACAAACATTCCCTTTACTTTTTAATTAATTATCCCTTTGACCTATGCAAATGCTCCAAAACTGTTCATAAAAAATTCATATCACCATAATTCTGGACTATTGAAGTATTTTGCAAATAATGGAGAGGATGATATCTTTATAGTAAGTCTTTATATCTGATAATGAAAGTCCCCCGAATTTGTTTTTCTTTAAGAATATCTTTTCTATGTCTGGCTACTACATTTTTATACACAACTTATAATCTGTTTGTCAGTACACACACACACACACACACACACACACACACTCACTCACATACACTCACACTCCCTACTGTAATTAATTTAAATAAGTATCATATTGGATCTATAGGTCAATTTGTGGAAAATTGACATATTAAAGTACCGAGTTCTCTATTCCATGTACGTGATCTGTCCTTCCATTTATTTATATTTTTAAAAATTTCTGTAAATATTGCATAGTTTTCTGCATAGGGATCTTGCATGTGTTTTGTTAGATTTAATGATAGGCATGTGGTTTTTAGGTTCACACAAAACAGATCAGAAAATACAGAGAATTCTTTTATATGCAGTGCCCCCCATATATTCACATTCAATCCCGCTATCTATGACCTACACTACGGTGGTACTTTTGCTACAATTGATGAACCTACACTGATACATCTTTAACATCCAAAGTCCAGAGTCTACGTCAGGGTTCACTCTTGGTATTGTACATTCTATGTGTTTTGACAAATATATGATGGCATGTATCTACCTTTATATTATGACACAAAATAGTTTTACTTTGCTAGGAATCCTATGTTCCACCTATCGATTCTTTCCTTTCCCCAATATCTGGCAACCACTGATCTTTTTACTGTCTCCATATTTTTGCCTTTTCAAGAATGTTGTGTATTTGGAATCGTGCAACACGTGACCTTCTCAGGTTGGTTTCTTCCATTTAATAATAGACATTTAAGATTCTTCCATGACATTTTATTGCTTGATAGCACATTTCTCTTTATTACTGAATGGTATTCCATTTCCTGGATGTACCATAGTTTAGTTATCTATTCACTTATATCTTGTTTGAGTCTAAGTTTTGGCAACTATGAATAAAAGGGATATAAAAAAAATTCAAGTTTGATTTCTTTTTTAACATTAATTCAACTTTGCAATAAAGTAAACTTGGTCATCATATGTTATCTTATATATTACTGAATTCCATTTGTTAATTTTACTTAAAATATTTAGATTTATATCCATGCCAGAGATTTGGTATAAATACCTTTTCTTGTGCAGTCGTTTAAAGTTTTGGGATTAATGATATACTTGGCTCACAGAATGTCTTAAAAATATTCTCTTTTTCTCTTTTCTCTAATAGACTTTCTATCAAATTTGCATTAATACTTCTTTAAAATATTGTGGGAATTCACTATTGAACTTTTTTTTAGCAATGTTGTAGATTATTAATTTAAACATTTTATAAATATAGAACTCTGTGTTTATAATCCTTCTTGAATTAGTTTGAAAATGTATTTTTCAAGAAATGTATCTATTTCATATAATTTAAAATATTATTGGTATAAAATTATTATTGTCTGGTAACTTTTTAAGATCTAACTGATACAATTAATTTTCTTTTCATTCTGATTAGGTGTAACTTGTAGCTTTGATTTAGTTTTTATTAATCCTCCTAGAGATATGGGAGTTTTATTATTAGTCTTTTCAGAAAACTAGCTTTTAGCTTTGCTGGGTACCTCTTTTATAAGATCTATTTCTAAATAATTGCTTTTTGTTCTCATTTGTGTTAAATGCTTTTTTCTTTTTTTTTTTTTTTTTTGCTATTGCATGTTTTGAGGGGATGTTTTACCTACTTCTTATAATGGATGCTTAAAGTATTGATTTTCAGCCTCTATTTCTAATAAATGCATTTAAACTATGTAGTTTCCCATAATAATTACATCTGCTGCATCCACAAGTTCTGCTGTCATATTTTTTATTAAATAGCAAGTCAAAATACTTTCAAATTTAAAATTACATTTAAAGCTTAATTTTTAGGTTATGTTACATTTGTGTATATTTCTTAATTTCTAAATATATGGGTATTTTAGCTATTATTATTATTATTAAATTCTAATTTAATTCTAGTGTGCTACAATAACACATTCTAAATAATTCTATTTAAAATTTTATCAATATGATTTATAGCTATTGTGGTCTAAATCTGGGCTATATATATTCTATTTTGGTGAATGTTTCATGTGAACTTGAAAATAAAATGTTCTGCTCTTGTGCATATACTGCTTTATGTGTGAAAATAATGTTCACCTTATCAATCATATGTCAAATCTCTTAATTTCTTACTGATATTATTGTCTGATTGTTCTATAATTTACTGACATAAGTGTGTTTAAAATCTTCAATATGCTTGATAATTTGTCCTCTATGACAGTTGTCATTTATTATGTATAGAATAAATAAAAATATAGTATTTCTCCTTCCTAGAATTTAGTGCTTATCAATATAAAATGTCTTTTTTTATCTCTGGTAGCACATTTTGCCTTACTTTTTATTTTATGCAATAACTATATTAGCTTCTCTGTTTGTGCTAGCATGGCATATTGCTTTTATCATTCTTTTACTTTGAATACTGTGTATGCACATAGTTAAAATGAAAACTTTGCAAGCAGTATACAGTTATTGGTATAGTATACTTGTTGTAACATACTTACAGTAGATAGTTGTTGGCTTACTGTTTATTTTCTAATTTGTCTAATTGGAATATGTCCTTGACTTGCATTTAAAGGTATGTTTATATTTTTGAGATTAAGTCTACCACCATATTCTTTGTTTGCTATTTTGCCATCTGTTCTTTGTTCTTTCTCTTTCTGTACTTTCTTTTAGATCAATCAAATGCTTATTATTCTATTATGCCTTTATTAATATTATGATTACAATTTAATCAGTTTAATATTCATTGTAATGATTACAGTATATAGCTTTGAATTCTTACAGTGCATCAAAAATGAATTATTTTATATTTTTAAGAATTACAAGGACCTAAGAAACTTTTAAGAAAAATGACTCTTAAGTTCTCTTTGCCCCCTTATATCTACTCACACCATTGATGAATATTTCATTGCACATATATTTTAAATGTTTAAAGACTTTATTTTTATTGTTTTTGACACTCAACATTTATTTTTATTTACCAACCTACTTACTTTCTTGATCTGTTAATTTCCCCCTGCCTGATCATGCTACCACATAGTTCCATAAAGGATCTTTTCCTTTTTGTCTGAAGAATACCATCAATAATTATTTTAGAGCTTATATTCTTTCTGATTTTACTCCATGTATCGTGTGTGTGTGTGTTTTCATTAAGGAAGACATTGTTATTTCACTTGAATTGTTATGTGCTTGGACACATTTTCTAGGTATAGAATTCTTGTTGAAAGGTCTTGTTTTTCTCTTTCTTTTTTTTCTTCCTTTTTTCTTCAGCCATTTAAAGTTTTTATCCATTAACTTCTGGCTTTAAGCAATCCCTAGTTTTTTTCTAGGCAAACATCTATGTATGTAGATAATGCTGACCAAGTTGGGTCTTTTCTTTCCTTTGTTGGTAGATCTGGACAGATTTCCTGATCCTTTCTTCTAAGTGGTCTCAACAAAAAATGTGCAATGTTAACTAAGCTCTGCACTTCCACAGACCCAGAGCAGTAACTTCAGGAGCCTCAGAATCATCAGAATAAAAATGTCTCTGCTCATAGTTTTTAACCATCTCTTAGTTGTTTCTGCATAGACATCTATGTACACAGATGCATGTATAACATATAGATGCATGCATATATATATATATATATATATATATATATATATGAAAATTAGAAAAAATTGAATTTGAACTAAGTATGAAATAAGTATGAATTAAGTATGCATATATATATATATATATATATATATATATATATATATACACACACACACACACACACACACACACACACACACCACTAAGGGCAGGCAAATATTTCCAGGTAAAATGCATACTTAGTTCAAATTCAATTTTTTCTAATTTTCTTGTCTCTGGAATCTTTCCCCCCTCAACTCATAGCCATTTTCAGAATCTAAACTTTAATCACCGACTTTGCAATTTAGTTACAATGATGGAAACCCCAGGCTGCTGCTTTATACTTCACCTTTATTATCTTTACTCACTGTATTTATTCTTCCTCTTTCCACTGTGTCTTTGCTTACTTGATTTCTCTGTCCAATCAAGAGAGTGATTTTGGGAGAGAGTTGGGGTAATTTTTTACTGACTTTTTCCCAATGAAAGGGTTAGAATAATATCAGCTGCTCTGTCATGTTCAGAAGCAGAAGTGTGTTATAGTAGTCTCTTTATATGCCATCCTAAAGTCCCCTTCAGCACCCAACAGTTGGTGACACACATACTTTTTCAATAAATATGAGTTTAATGAAACATTATACAAACTATTTTAATAATAGAACACCTTGAAACTAGATGTAAATGAGAACCATGCAAAATTCTACATCTATAAGTACTTTTGAGAACTATCTGGCATGTGGAATACATTCTTTTTAATGAACAACAATTGAAAATCTTAACTATTGTAGAGAATTTGACTATAAGATAATAATAACCATAATGTCTTCAACAAATACATTTATAGATATAGCAAAGAATAATCTGTGAACAGAGGAGCATTTAAATCATACTGTACTGGATGGAGAGTTTGGGAAGACTTCTCTGAGGTCAAACTTTGTCTAAAACCTGAAGGCAAATTAATAATCCAAGTAATGTATAAGGAAAGGGTTATTATAAGGAAGAAAATCGGTGCATGTGAAGGCCTAGTGGTATAAAAGTAAATGTAAAACCTGAGAAAGTGCATGCAAATGTAGCTAAATGCTGGGGACATAATTGATCTCATTAAGTATTAGTCAAATAAAGAAATAATAGTATTATGAATCTTTGATATTTGCTATTCCCATAGTAATCAACGCCTCCATATGAATAGCCTTGAGAATGGTTCTGATAAATTATGAAAGACAGCAGGATATAGAGGAAGGTTGAGTTATTGAGGTGTAGAATGGTAACCCATATTAACTCCTGTGTTGGAGAAAGACTACTATGCCATTTACAGTATATTCACCCCTGCCACTCTTGAGCACAGTGTGCTTCTCTAGATGAGCCATACTGCTAAATACAGAAAGTACTTTGTATATAATAGACATTCTGGACAAAAGCCCAATACTGCTTTGAGACCATATGTATGGTTAGATCTCTATATTTATTAGTGGTCCAAGTGGTTTAAAGTACAAGTCCCATTTGCCTTTTGGAAATGGAAGTATTGATGTGTTTTCTAAAGTGGAATGTAAGCAAAAGAGTTTTCCCCTGCAAGGAATTTTTTGATTGAAGAAGAATAATATATTATGGCCATACCTCAGTTATTAGTGCTACTAAATAGTTGGCACTCATTAAATTCTAGTTAAATGTATGAAAATGAACCTCAATAAATGGCTAAAACATCATAATTTTGTCAACAATGTTTAAGTGACACATGCTACCCCTACAAAGTTTCTTGTTCATTTAAATTTACTTAATGTACAAAAAGCCTCAGACACTAATTAAAAGCATAAGAATTCTGAATATAAAGTTTACTTACTTTAAGCATATTTGGAACATCTAGAAGATAGATTGCTATAAATCAATAAAAAATACGTTTTAAAAATAACATAACACATACAGAAGGAAATAGCTTTTCAGATTTAAAAAGCAACATGTGGGAAATTAAAAAGAAACCTAGTAACTGTCAGCTTAAACCTGTGATTCAAAACTAGCATTAAAGAATTAGGATCGCCTTATAAGTGCAATGTAGGGTGTCTAAAGAATAATAAAAAAGAAATAAGTTTAATTGCCAATATGTTACAAATGAGTTTCATTTCACGACTTTAAAGCGTTGCCCTATTTTAACATCCTTTACTAATTAAAAGGCACGTTTTAAGAACTTAAATGTTGATACTGCTTCACCCTTTTATTTTAAATTATTGATATTCACAGGGCTGAAAATACATTTCTCAGGGCACACACTCCCAAATTGAATTCAATGGCTAATTTTCTAGGATAAGGATTGCTATACAGATCTATAAAAATCACAGAAGTGGAACACCACAGACTTTAAACTGTCATCAGTTGTTCCAACTCTGCTTCATAGGCAAATAGGTGTGAAGTCACACATACTGGAGGCCCCTGTGAATGGCCCAGTGGCATTTTGTCATAGTTTTAAATTACTATAAAATCACCCTAATATTGACAAATGTGCAATCACAAATTACTTAAGATAAAATTAGAGATTCCTAAAAGATTGTCTATTAATGATTCCTTTAGCCTTTTAAGGAAATACACATTTATTTTTAAGAAGCTTAGCTTTTCTCGCATAACATTTAACTGTATTTGAATAATTTGTATGTTTTCAAATAGTGTATGTGTTATTAATAGTGACCATGAAATAATTAAGACAATAAAAATATATTAATTATTATCCAAGGAATGTTAATAGAGTCGATCGTACCTTCATTTTTTAAAAACTTGAAATAGCACGTTCCTATTTTTGTAATTGGGTGTTAAAGAATTAAACCAAGCAATACGGAACTCTGTTAGTTACATAGCTACTTACTTCCTAATAAAACCTCTATGAGTATTAGGTCTTCATTTTGTACAATTTTGATGTTTCTAAAATACTATTTATATTCCAGACTTATTTTTGATTATAACTAAGTTTTGTTCTAAATCTCTTGAAGTCAGTATTCATCAAAGTGTGCAGTGTCCGGAGGCAGAGAAGAAGTACAATCATATAAACCTGAAAAATTGAGAAGAAAACCGATTTTCTCTGCTCTGTTTACATTACTGGCTTTATTTAGCAATGTGAAACAATAATACCGTGTTTCCCTGAAAATAAGGGCTAGCCAGACAATCAGCTCTAATGCATCTTTTGGAAGAAAAATTACCATAAGACCCAATCTTACATTATATTATATAAGACCCGGTCTTATAGTAAAATTTCAAGTTTTGCAATTATTTTTGCACCAACCTAATATACTCCTTATTAATTATAACTCACATGTATAAAAATAATTATGGTGCAGACATTGTGCTATGTATTTTCTTGAATGTTCTCCTTTGAGTCTCATAACATCTACATGAAGTGAGAATTAATAATTATCCTCATGCTATTGATGAGGAAACAAAACCTTAAAAAGCCTAAGTAACTTTCCCGATATCAAGAAGCTCAAGTAGTTCCTTAACTGGAATCTGAACCCATTTCTGCCTGCTTCCAGATCCTAGTTTTTATTTTTATACCGTACACCTTCTTTCATTGTAGAAAAGCATTCCTGATAATCCCCCCTTTATTTAACTTATTTATTTATTTATTATTTATTTATTTATTTATTTATTTATTTATTTATTTATTTTAGTATCTATTCTTTTTTTTTTTTTTGCCCCCACCCTCCTATCCCCCATTTTTTTTTAAGCCATTGTTTCTCAGTCTAGTTGTAGGGTGCAGCTCCCTGGCCCATGCTGGTATTATGAGCCTTGCGCTCCACCAGGCTGTGGCAGTCTGTGGCTGGTCACTGGTCGGCCACTCAAACAGCAGCTCATGGCAGCTCTATTCAACTGCCAGCCACACACAAGCTGCCGGCCACTCATGGCTGCCAACCAATCACACTGGCTGACAGCCAGCATGGCCACTGGCTGCTCACGGTAGCACACATCAGCACACAGCAGCCCACAGCAGCTCACACAGACCTCCGGCTGTTCACAGCAGCCCAGCTCCAGGGAGAGCTGTTGTTCATAGTCTTAGCTGTAGAGGGCCACAGCTCATTGGGCATCAAACCGGGGACTTTCAGCGTTAGGAGCAAGGTGCTCCAACCGCCTGAGCCACCGGGCCAGCCAGATAATTCCCATTTTTAATCAGAGAAACTTTAAGATGTTAGAAGTTAGTGTTGTAATAGCATGTGCTACAGAAATAAAATGGCATGTTGTTCATGAGTTGATAACAAAAATTTAACCATACTGACACTTTGAGGAAGAGATGGATACTATATGCTTAGAATCTATAATTGTTCATTTATGTACTGTGTCATTACCTACATCATTTTTATAATCAAAACTATCCATTTTGTAGTGAATAAAATTAGAGTCACAAGTGTTCAAGAATTTCCCATTTTTGTAACTTTCTATTTTCATGTTTTAACATTTATGGTAAAGTTGTAAGAGTAGTATAAAGAACTTCCACAGACTTATTTTTTAATTTTAACATTTTGTCATATTTCAGCTATCTCTCTCTGTCTCTCTTTCTTTCCATCTCTCCATATAGATATAGATATAGATATAGATATAGATATAGATATAGATATAGATATAGATATAGATATAGATCACTGAATCTTGGCATCTATTATTGACTGTTTCCTGAGACAATTATTGATATGATAGTCACTAAGTGACAATTTTTACAAAATATCCATCGTTCTGCCATCCCTGTATATTTAATAGATGGAATTGTAATCCAAACAATTTTTTTTTCTTTCTCTCTCTTTATACAATCAATCACTTATTTAAGTATGCATATATGGTTTTTTATTTATTGGAAGATAATTATTGGTATCATTATTTATTTAGATAATCAAAGTGTCCTAGGTTTATCTAGTGGGAGCTGGATCCCTTCAAACTGGATCCAGTGTACTTTTTCGTGTGTCCTGATTTTCTTTGAGTATATCTTTCCTTTTTGGCAAAAGAAGATTTTCCAGGGTCATTTATACTTTATTTGTCCAGTCCTGAAATCAGCTGCTTTTTCAAGAAGCCTTAGATAATGTATTTACACTTAGATAATGAAGCCTTTGATAATAATTCCAGTGAAACCCACAGGTGTTATTCTAATGTTTCCTCATTTCTGTATTTGTAAGACATTGCTTTAGCAATGAGAAAGCTGGTTTAATCTTTTGTATAGGCCATTAAGATTTCTCCATATCAGTAATAAGGCTATTTTACCTTATCATTCATGTGTTCACTAGGGTAGCACTTTTAATTTGCATTCACAACTTGGCTGTTTGGTACAAGAGGTGTAGCTTTTGAACTCTCTCAGCTTTTGACATGCCTTCCTCACTAAGCTTAATTATTTTTAGCTTTTCATTTAAAGTGAGAAACGTGTGACTTTTCCTTTCCCTGGAAGACTTAGAGTTTATTGTACGGTTATTAATATGTGTTAGGGTAAATAATATTAATTTCAGTACCATTGTGTCTCAGGCAATACTGGGGCCTAAAGAGAGAGAGAAAGAGACCTGTTGGTGGAGCAGTCAGAACACATACACATAATATAGAGAGATTAAATTTGCTGTTTGTATGGGTATGGTTTGTGGCACCCCAAAACACAGTGATAACATCAAAGATCACTGATCACAGATCACTATAACAAATATAATAATGAGGAAAATGTTTGAAATATTTGAAGAATTACCAAAATATGACACAGAAACACAAAGTGGTTAAATACTATTGGAAAAATGACACTGATAGGCTTGATTAATGTAGGGTTGCCACAAACCAATTAGTAAAAAAATTTAATATCCGTGAAGCACAATAAAGACAAGCACAATAAACTGAAGTAGCCTCGGTACCAAAACAAAAATCTCTCTCTGTCTCTTTCCCTCTCTCTTCTAGCACCTCATTACTCATACCTCTTTTCCACCGCTTATTCTACAGTACTCTGCTTCTTTAGTCTTCCATGGGTGGAAGAAATAGCAGGAAAAAAATACATACAACGACTAGTAACGTTATATAGCATTGTATGTATCTTTAGTCTCCAAACATTTCTCGTATGGATATCTATATCGTAATCATCTTTGTGTCTGTCCTATATTACTAGTGCAATATTCACCCTTAGTTGATAATCGGTGATGTGTGCGGGATTCCTTTAAATTTTGACAATTTTCCTACTTTTAAAATGCAATTTTGGGAATAGAGAAAAATTATTGCAAATTTCAGTGTAAAGATGACATCCTAAACTTGAATTTTCTCACAAAAAAAGCAACTACAATAATTAAATCATGCAACTCATATGTTAATTTTATGGATAGGTACATCACTGTATGTAATTATTCCCAAATTCCCATCTAACTGAAATTGCCAAGATTGTAACAACTCACTCAAGGTCCAGACTCCTCACTTACCGCCTCTGGAACTTTTACTGAGAATTATGGAGGGAGCTAACAAGTAAAGTCTAAGGAAACATACAAAGTGAAGGACATTTCCAATGAATACAAATGGATAGCAAAGCTTATCATAATAACCCAATCCCTGGGAGTCTTCTGACTCCAGTAATCATGAAAGTTTATGGTAACGATAGCTTTTTACTTTCCGTACAGACAGAGAGCTCATAGAGCCCATTGAAGCATATACCTGAGTAGCAGGCTGTAGGTGTGTCCCAGTGCCAGGAGATCAGGCTGGTAGCCCACAGTTTGCGTTGCTGATATACTTAATAAAGCTTTTGCTAGTTATCAGTTGGGATCTAGATTCCTAAAGACCCTTTTGCTCGCAATTTAGAAAAACGTTAAGAAAAAAAAAAATTAAGATGGAGAATTTTAAATTTCAGTAACCAATCAGCCACAATAATCAGACTGATTCAGTTCTTTATTGTCTATCCATAAGTAGATAAAATATAATTTGAATTGAACCTGTATATACATATGAAAAATTTAAACATGGCCTGACATATGATAAGCACACAATAAATGTTAGTAGTGTTGCTGCTGCTGTTGATAATGATGTCATCACTATAGCAGCAAACATTTCCTGGAGGAGCCAGAACTCTGAGACTGATGAAGACTTGGTCCAAATAGTGCTCTCATATGTTGTTGAACTGTAGCACCACTTGAATCCTCCACTGCCTTACGCTTTTTAGTTTACAAATACAAGGAACCTGAGTATTGAAATATATATATTTGGAGGAATCCAGTAAGTTAGGTGTTCCTGATCCCTTCTGTCCATCTCCTCAAAAATAAGTCCCATCCTCATTCTGCCTTGATCTTACATGACCCCAGAAATATTCCTTCTGGTCTTACTGTGACACCAAAAATACATGTGACAATTAAATATTTAAGAGAGAAATTAAAACCCAAAAATATTGCTAGGCTGAAAAGAAATATGGAAGATTGTGTACACATACATTTTCTGAATAGCTGATTTAGAAGTACAGAGTAACTAAATTTTAGGTAAAAATGACTTCAGCAGGCTAGCAGGCCCTCAAAAGATATGTTCCGTTTAATAATGTAGACAGCTGACAAAAGTACCCTTTATATGTTGATTTCATTGACATAAACATGGGCCTCTACCTGGCAATCACTGAAATGAGAAACAGTTACTCTTGGAAACTCACTGGTGGAGATGATTCCAAAGGGAGAGCACACCTTCAAGACTCATCCTGTTCTTGCTT
Organism: Rhinolophus sinicus; assembly: GCF_057876585.1. NCBI lineage: Eukaryota > Metazoa > Chordata > Mammalia > Chiroptera > Rhinolophidae > Rhinolophus > Rhinolophus sinicus. Next base: position 20,222,099 of record NC_142517.1, read on the forward strand.
GCAGGAAGGTCTCCACCACCCTTGATTCTCTTCCTAGAAAACCATGCCCTTCTTCAAACATTGATACCTGAAACTTTCCCTAACTACTAGTCCTAGAGTGCCTTTTATATGTAAACAAATTGCAGACCATGGCACATTATTTTAATATGATAGCTAGCAGTGAGATCATGGCGGTTAATTAACTTCAGTGAGAATAAGTTTCTTTATAAGAAATGACGTGTGTGTGTGTGGGGGGATTTTATACATATCTCACAAGTCTGTTCTTAGGATTTAAAGAGAGCATTCTTGAAATAGGAGCATAAAAAATACGGAGGGAGGGAATATACCAAATATTATTTCTTCATAGCTAGAGCATGTTGATTTTTCATGTATAAATAATCAAAGCCCCTGTAGACAAAATGAAGTCATTTTACTGTTTCTACTCTTACAATCACAGCTTTGACCATTAAGTTAGCAATGTTTCTCTTTGATTAATTTCTTTATGCACCAGGGAATGCTTTTGACAGTGGGAATGCAATGATGAGTATAAACAGACACAGCTTTGCTCTCAGTAAGTTTATAAACATTGACCAAGAATTAAGCTAATAAATAAATACATAAATGGTACACAACTACGTGAAATGAGTGGGAAGAGAAGGAATTTTTCTATGCAGACAAAAGCATTTGAAAAAACACTTTAGAGCTGAAAAAATAAACTATTTAAGGAACAGATGGTGGTGCTGGTGATGATGGTGATAATGACAACAATGACAGGCGGATGCAGGATCAATATTCCAGCAGTCAGTGTGACTGGTACAGAGAGCAAGGAGTTAAGTCATGTAAGGTTATAAGAAAAAGCTTCTGTGGATGGTGGATGCCAGAACGTGCACAGATTCACATTCATCAATAATATTCTTTATTTTTATCTTAATAGCAATAAAGCAAAACCCAGCAAATACAGATGAATAGACACAAAGGCAATATTTCATGAAGACAAGAAAGATGTATTAGTGTCCAAGGGCAGCTAATACAAAGTACCATAAACTGGATGTCTTAGAACACAGTAATTTATTGTCTCACAGTCTTGAAACCAGAAGTCTGAAATCAAAGAGTTGGCAGGGCCATGCTCCCTCTGAAAGTGCTAGGGAATGATCTGTTCTAGACCTCTCCTCTAGCTTCTGGTAGTTTCTTAGCTTGTGGCAGCAAAACTCCAATGTCCATGTGGAATCTTCCGTGTGTGTGTGTGTGTGTGTGTGTGTGTGTGTGTGTGTGTTCCCATTTTCCATAAGAACATCAATCATATTGGATTAGGACCCACCCTACCAGCCTCATCTTAACTAAATTAGTTTGTAATGACCCTATTTGCAAATAAAGTCACATTTTAAGATGTTGGGAATTAGTAATTCAACATGAACTGGGGGGGACACAATTCAACTCATAAAAGTGTTCATATTTTTAATGGTGCAAAATTCATAGTTGTTATAAAACAAAATCTTTACTTGTTAATGTATATATACATATATATTTACTATTTATTTTAAACATCATCCTTCATTTAGAATTTATAGTCTATCATATTTGTGTTCTTCTAAAAGATTTAAATTCCTTTATTTTACAGACTAAATAGCACTACACATATATTTTATAAACCATATGAAATTAATACAAGGGTAATTGCATATTTATTTTCCATAATTTATGTCAGCTTCAATTTAATAGACGAGCTAGGATTATATTGCATCTTACATGTTTTCTATATAATATCTCAACATAGAACATTTGGCTTACAATGACACAAAGGCTCACTTGTATTCCCCATATTTTCATGAGAAACTAACACTGTTCATAGTGCAAAAAGTAAAAGATTTGAAGAAAATAAAGCATAGAACTTAGGAGGAGATTATGCACAAAACAAAGAGGTGATTAAAAATTCTGGAAGAGAAAAAGAAAATAGAATTGGGAGAACACGAGAAAAGACAAACAAGAATGAAGCAGGACCTTCATATACCTGGTGAAAACACAAAATAAGCAAACACGGAGCGGCAGGTGGCTCAGTTGGTTAGAGTGCGAGCTCTCAACAAGGTTGCCAGTTCAATTCCTGCGTGAGATAGTGGGCCGTGCCCCCTGCAACTAAAGATTGAAAACGATTGGACTTGGAGCTAAGCTGCGCCCTCCACAACTAGATTGAAGGACAACGACTTGGAGATGATGGGCCCTGGAAAAACACACTGTTCCCCAACATTCCCCAATTTAAAAAAATAAATAAAAAGAAAAAGGCTATAAATATATATTATTTAAAAATAATAATAATAAACAAACAGTACACAGCAAGGATGTAGAGATAATTCAGGAAGTCAAAAACCAGAAACTTAGCATCACACTTTCAATTCATATTAGGAAAAAAAATGTTGAGAAGTTACCATATTCAAATAACAAATGTGACTGAGATTCTGAATATAAAGAAAAATTAAAGATATATATATAACTGCTGAAAATAAAAATTCTGTAGAGTGACAAGTATATAAAAATCCTGAAATGTTCTCAAATGTGGACGAGGGGACAATCCCGGAGAAAATGAATATAAACAAGCAATACGTAAGAACAGATTTATGAATAGAATCCATGAAAAAAAAGAAGAAAACTAGAGAGGAGGGATCATATGTAACATTATATATATATATATATATATATATATATATATATATATATAAAATGTATATATTTAAAACATATATAAAACATATATATATATATGATATATATATACACACACAAAACACTCACACACATACACACCATACCAACATTATAAGAGATGAGCTATAGCCAGAATCTTTAAATTGAAAATGACCAAGTGGCTAGGATAATTTCAAAAAGAAAGTAATAGGGGTTATGTAGACTCTAAAATGTCAAGGATGAAATGAAAGTAAAGGTAGATATTGAAAAATTAGGTATCCTCTAAAATTCCTCCAAGATTCCATATCAGAATATTTTGAAGGCTTAAATGAAATATAAATATAATATATAGGAAATGTAAATAACAAAGTTTTTCTAGCAGCAGAACCTTGCCAGCAGTGTGATGTGTGATTTTTATAACACTATGTAAATACATCCTTATGACCTTTCCTAGGAGCCAACTGGAATGTTGGGTAAGCAGAGTGTTTGTTACAGTTTGAAGATAGATATTGTGTGCCAATAAAAGTTATGTTGCTGCACAGATATATTCTTTAGCTTGTCGTCCTTTCAGCATATGTCAGTTAAATGTGTGAGTGGTGACGTACATCAGTCATAGTAGTTGATTTCTTTTTTTTTTTTTTTTTTTAAATTTGCATCAAACATAAATTGTATAACTTGGGAAATACAGTAGATAAAGAAACTGCAGAAGCTAAAGGAAAAAAATGAGTAACAAAGAACAAGATTGTTGCATTCTTTAATATAGGGAAAAATTTGAATAGCCCCAGGCTTCAGTTTACATTTACTGTTTGGAGGCAGTCTGTAACCATTGCAATGATTGAAAATAAAAGTTAAGACCTGTATTTGGGAAAATCATTTTGAAAGTATCAAAGTTTGCATTGCTGTGATAAAACAGAAATTGTACTGTAAGTTATACAATCATATAATAGATTATTAAAAATAGAACTTTACAATATATAAATATGCATTACTTTCTTATGGATGACAGTATGTTATATCCAAGTCTAAAAAATGTAGTCCAGAAAAACAAAAATTCCTGGCACTGTGTTTTATAAAGAAAAACACTGATCTTCTTTCACTTCCTTATTTGCCACTCTGAAAGTGCAGTGAGTTTAAATATAACAATGAGCTTAAAGACATATGAGATGTAAAATATTGTATATTTAATTCATTTGAAGCTTTAATTTACATAATGTGCTGATTTTACATGCATTCTTGTCAATGTACGATGTTGATTATAAGTGAGGATATTTTAAAATAAGTAAATACCTTTCCAAAAATATATATTAAAAATCAGTCACTGAATGAGAATAGATAAGTGAAATAAATTAAAATATCTTCAAATTCTTCGTGGTCTCAAGGTGAACTTTATTTTGAAAGAAAAATTATAAAAAACTATTTTTTTCTAAGAGTTTAGTGTATATTTCTGGATTCAGTGCAATTATAGTCATCTTTCAATGGCAAATAAGGAGGAGAGCAATTTGCTTTTTTTTTTTAAGTGAAGATACTCATAGGATGGAAAATATATAAAAGCAGAGAAAAGTATTTAAAAATTCAAAGTTTAACTGATTTTATTCATTCTAAAATGCTTCCATACATAACAAAGTATAAAAAAAATCACTTAATTAGAAGTAACAGTGGTTTAACCAACTGGATCTAATGATCAATAATACATGTAAATATATATTTAATGGTGAAAATCATTAAATATGAAATAATTATGAGAACAACGAACAATGGGAACATTATTTGTTACTTAGGCTAGATGGCAGTAGGTATAACTGCTCTAATTTATTACACATAAACTGTCAATGACATAGCAAAAAAAAAATCTATGTATCTGTAGTATATAAAAATTATATATATATATACTTGCTAAAATGTATTGCTCCTTTAGAAAGACATATAATTTTACAAATTTTGTTTTTGTTGTTTAGGTTGATTTTTTTTTTAATTGTTCAGCTATGTGAATAGCTTATATCAGTTATATCACCATACGTCATCAAAGACTTGAATATAATTTCTTAGATTAGGTTTTCAGATAAATGAATACACTTAAACCCCAAAGAATCCTCATATCATGAAGATGATTAGAGTTACTAATTGAGTATAGAATTCAGATCAATTGAATAGCAACAATGCTAATATTTAGAACTAATGTTTACTAAGAACACATTAATTTTTTTTAATCTTTACAAAAATCCTATAGTACAAAATATATTTCATCTGTTTTGGTAAGCAAAATATTATTGAATAGAATATTAATAAATTAAATTTGAACTCCACAACTATACATATAGACCATAAGTTTGGAATACACACACACACACACACACACACACACACACAGTATACATTATATATCTGGCAAACTGAAATCTATGACAATTCAACCCCAGAGTAAAAAGATAATATAAATGCCCAACTTTCCCAATAACTCTACTGAAATAACAATGCCAAATGATTACAGTAAAGATGGCATAACAACAAAGAGGATATAAGGGTTGGATAGAGAATGAACCTTTAACATTGAATGAATGACTGTATTCATGAATATAAAGTATTGATAAATATAGTGTAAATGTAAGCAGAATGAAAGCAGCTTCAGTTTAGGTTAGCACTAAATGGGAAGATGAGGTCACTCTCCCAATTAAAATGCCAGAGGGGTTCTCGCAGGAATTTGGTGGGTGGGGCGGATATGCATGATTTATATGTAAAGATATAAACAAGTGAGGAATTTTAACTCCAGGTAAATTAAAAATGTATAGGGCAAATCTCTAAAGAAATTTTGGAATCCTCCAGGAAAAGCAAAGGTTTTTACGTTGTCTGTGGGTTGTCCAGGTTAAACATTATTTATGAAACATCATGTGTGGGGGAAGTGGCACTTGTTTTCTAGTGAGCACTCATAAAATGAAGCTGTTCAGGTAACATGCAGCACTATCTGAATAAATATTCCAGTGTTGTTTTTTTTCCCCAGAGGCCCCTAAGGAAACAGACTTAATATAGATGAAAACAGAAGAAACACACCTTACTAATTAAAACAAAACAATCCATTACTCCATTCTTAAATATGAATGGGCAACCAAGAAGCTAACTTTCAGTATAAAAAAATGAAGATAAAAATACCAAACAACAAATTAAAAAAACAAAGCAAAACGAGTTATAGGTATGGAAAGACTATTATTTAAATTATAGATTAAAATGTGTGAAAAAAGCTTCCGTAGAGAGAAAGAGATTAAACTATATCTTCTTATCTAAGTTTTTTTTTTTTTTTTTTTTCTTTCCTGTCAGTGATTTTTTTTTTTTTTTTTTTTGGTAACGTTCTTCAAATGATCTGCACCTTTACTATAACTACTCATAGGAAAAGTTTTCTGCAAATATGTGAAAAAAATTATCACTACTAAATAATTTTAGACTGGTTACTTACTGTTGCATTCTTTGTATTTTCTAAGTAAATAATTATAGGATTTATACAAACAAAACCTTGAAACTTCCTTTCAATTATGTGTATTTGTATTACTTGTGTTTTTCTACTAGCTCAAATTTCAAAAACACTATCCATTGATAATATACATGCTTTTGAATTGACTTTTTTTTTTAATTTTTATTTATTTATTTATTTATTTATTTTTTAATTAGTTTCAGGTGCACAAGACAAAGCAAAACTTAGACGTTTATCATTTATATCCCTCACACTGTGTGAACCCCCCTCCCCCCATCCACTATCCCTCTGTACGTTCCCAAAACCTCTTTGAATTGACTTTTAATCTAACATTTCATTGTTAGTTACCTTGCGATTTATATAAAATAGATATTTTCAGGATGTATTTCTATGATTTTATTAAAATATTTATAAATAGATATTTAGTTGAATTTTGTAAATTTTAGATTTCCTCAATATGATTTTCTTTAGCTTATTATTTTGGTTACGTACATCAGTAGGTTTTTTATTAATTATCCTTGTATTCCTATTATAATTACTAATATGACAGAAAACACTAGTACTCTCCTGGTTTTAGTTTTTAATGTCTTATTTTCAGTTTTTGTATTAACATTTATTAATGTGATTGGTTTACAAAGATTTTTTTAAATAATTTGGGGTATAAGTCTTACGTGATTTATAACACAATCTGTTAAATATTCATTCTTCTCTATGCTCTGAAATATTTTCACCTGCATTGGATTTTCTGCATTTGTAAAGTTTCAGGCTTTGAATCTAATCTATAGTTTATATGTAGAAGCTATTCACTGGAAACAAAAAGAAATCTTCGTAGACAAGACCACAGACTGGAATCCTGGATGAATTAAAATGATAATGTATCATAAGTAAGCATAATAGCAGGACTTTTTAAAGCCATTTGAAAGGAAGGCAGGATCTGAAACTAAACAATTCATAAATGAAGGCAGATGATATCATGGGCAGAATGTAAATATTATAAAATAGAAAGTATCTATTCTTTTAGTGAGAGAAGCTTCCAAGTAAACAGCTAATCATGGAAGGTTACCTCAGTTAGCAAATTTCCTACTGGAAATAGGAAAACACCTATAATAGAATTGAGGGCCATATGTGGTGTAGTAATACCTGCCAGTGAGTTAGTTGTCTGTGGCTGAGAATGTGGGAAAACAAAATCCCTATGCCATAAGACAACATCCTTTAACTTCTTAGGAGTTAAAGATCTCCAAACAATTATAGTAGACCTTATAAAAATAGTGGGGTCTCTTTATGACCGTATTATAAAGGTTATTCCTATGTAAATAAAAATATTATTTCTGTGGTTTCTTATTCTGAGTCTTTTTTTTTTTTTTTTTTTAATTACCAACGTCTGTATTAGAGACATAACATGTATTGGGCTTGGCTGACTAATTTTTAAAATAAAATCTAAAAAATGAAAAAGTAAACAAAGATCTAAAATAAATAGAAATTACTAAAAGATCATAGGACTTTTAAAAATCAGATGATTTTCGTTTTTCACCCACTACAATTACACATGGAAGCGGGTTAGCAACAATATTACTTCGTGGTTATAGTACTGAAATATAAGCAGAAATACAAAATAAAGAGGGTCTAAATTCATTTTATTTTGCTAAGTTCTGATGAGAGGAATACCTTTAAGTTGTAACATGTTGTTACTTTTTTAAATTGCATCTTATTTTAAAGTAGAATTAGGCCTTCTGGTTTATCCTATCTCACTTGTTTTAGTCAAATGTTGAAGCTTCCTTTCTGATAAATTTAATGTAAATCAAAACGGCTGATTTGTTAAAACTACAGCTTTTACTTAGGTATATTTCTAAGGATATTTTTAGCTTATTGGCTTCTGATATTCTTAAATGAACTATGCCAATATAAACTTAATATGCCAAAGATGGAGTATATTGGAATCTTTAGCACTTCACATTCCGTGAATTATTTTCAGACTTCATCCCATCCATCACACAAGATTGTTATCTGGATCCATATTGAGAACAGAGGAAATATACAGCTCGGCAGTGTTCCTTTTCCCCCATATGGGAGCACCCACCCACCTACCTTCTTTTCTTAAACATGTATAAGGTGAGTCTTATACATATTTACAGAGTCCTCCAGAGCCCAAAGAAAGTATAACAAGTATTCTGTGTGGTCCTGGTGAAGCTGCATTTCCTGGGCTTGAGGTGAGCCACAAGTATTTACTTCCCAGCATTTATTATTGGAGCTGAGAAGGAATGAGAGTGGGATGCAAACACAATAAATGGTTATGTTTTGTTACTACAAACTTTTCAGAGAATTAAAGACACTAATCAGTAGAACCATAAATAACCCCATGATGGCTACATTAATACTTCAATTGATTTTTAGAGTGAGCATTTTTTGTAACTTTGTATTTTGAAAATGACTTACAAAAGGCCATAAAGAGAGTTCTTGTGTAAGGGGCACACGGCTTCCCTCAGTGATAATACCTTACAGAACCATAGTATAGTGTCAAAACCAGGACATTGTCTTTGGTACAATACTACCAACAAAGTTACAGACCTTATTCAGATTCACTAGTTTTTACATGCACATTTTTAAATTTGTGTGTTTAGTTCTATGTAATTTTTATCACTTATCTGGATTTGTGAGAACATCGTCACAATAAGAAAACAAAACTGTTCTATCACCTCCAAACCCTAATCCATGAAAAACACTAATCTATACTACATTACATTACATTAATTGTTTCACTTGGAGAAATTTATGTAAACGGAATCATACAGTGTAACCTTTGACAGTGGTTTTTTCCACTCAATATAAAGACCTTGAAAATCATCAATCATTGTGGAAATCAGTCAATTCCTTTTTCCTGCTGAGCGATAGTGAACTGCATGGATGTGCCACCATTTGTTTTTGTATTCAGCCGTTAAAGACCATTTGGACTGTTTCCAGTTTGGGGCTCTTATGAACATTGATACACAGGTTTCTCTATGAACATAATGTTTTCATTATTCTAAGATAGGTATCCAACAATGTGATTACTGTGTTATATGGTAGCTGCATGTCTATCATTTTACTTCCCACCAGGAATGTATGAGAGATTAAACTTCTCCACATGCTCACCAGCACTAAAATAATCAGTATTTTTTATTCCATCCAATCTAGTAGGTGTATAATACTAGCTCATCATAAATTGAATTTGCATTTCCCTAATGGTTAATGATGTTGAACATCTTTTCATGTGCTTATTTTCTAAACTCTATCCTTTGTAACGAGAATATCTATTCAACTCCTTTGCACATTTTTGAACTGGATTGTTTGTTCTCTTGAGTATAGAGAAGCTCTTTATATATTCTGGATGAGATCTTTTGTCAGATGTGTAATTTGCAAATATTTACTTCTGTGGCCTTTTCATCGAATTAATAAGGTCTTTTGCAGAGAATAAGTTTCTAATTTGGAAGAAATAATTTTTTTTTTTTTTTTTCATTCTTTCGTGGCCCTATTTCTATTGTCATCTACAATCCCAACCATTTTTTGCCTGGAATTTTGGTGACATTGGAAGAGTCGCAAACTGGTTTTGAGGAAACTCCCTTTCTTATCTTGCAGAATGAATTTACACCTCACGTTGATACATGAGTAGTTAAGATTTTGTCTTGGATCTTGCATTATATGCAAAATTAAAACAATTTCTTTGAACTAACATGCAAAATTAAAATAATTTATTGAACTAACAGTCATTAATTCCTATAATTTCCATCAATGGTTGGTGTCCAAACTATCCTTTAAGGACAAGGGAGAACATGTATGCATAATATGGTGAGTTGAAATGATAGAACCCTGAAGCCTCACACATAACCAGATGTTTTATGTATATGAAAGATGAGATAAAGGCACAATATAGGTATGATCCCAGGCTACCAGAAGCTTACCTTCAGGAATCATAGAAATTAAATTCACTATTTATTTGCAAAAATGTTTCCAAGACATGTATATCAATATCCCCATCACACAATTGTCTGACAATTTTGCCAAAATAATCCCTAAAATTGTGTATAATCAATGTATAATAGGAATCCTAAACTTCTGTTAAAACTTTTATGATATATTCATATTTTTTAGTTAATACCTTTTCATCATCCTTGATTGATACTAATTTATACAAAGTTTATGAGGTCAGATACTTGGAGCCTCTTTTTTTATGGTATGACAAAGCAATAGTTTATTCTTTTCTTTTTATAACCCATACATTTAGTTATGAAAGTAGAAACACTATACACTGTTGGAGATCACCTAGATGGGTTTATCCTACTTTATGAATGCATAGAGCCTCAAAAATAGATCAGGTGAATAAAAAATGTATTTCAAGTACATATTTTATTGACATTAATAAAAAGGGTAGTGACCTAAAACAATAATTGGATATGCATAACTGCCAATTATTCTAAAAGTATTTGTATAATGATAAAGCAATTTGTCTTCTTGATGAGAGATGAGACAGATTTGGGAGGGAGATTAGCAAATGAATGTGTGACTTTTGACAAGGCACTTAACCTTTGTCATTTAGATAACTTCTGTGTAAAATGCTTGATGATTGGTACTGGCTACCACTGCATTGTTCGTTGACTGCTGATGATTAATTAGCCACATTGGTACATATATGTACTTGTAAAGATAGTGGGTAATGATTAGAGGTTTTCATATCCTGTTTGTTACAGTAGGCTGTTCAGACTGCTGTTAGCATTAACATTAGGTACTTTACAAAATTTTTACGCATATTCCATAAAAATAATGGGACTATTCAGGTGATGAGGAAAATTATTTCCTGAGTTTTTTCCCATTTCTTTCCCCATCCATTTAAGACAAACAGCTTAAAAGACAAAGGAGTAGAAATGCAATGGATTTTGTTCCGTTAGAATTTTGGCTGAGTGCATTTGATAATCCAGGCAAATCATTCTGTCGGTACCACTTTGTTACAGCATTTGGTATTTTAGTAACAATTAAAAATTTGCCATAATTGTCTGACCTGCCCATAAGCTAGGAATAAACCAATGCACTAGCTCCAAGATGGCTTTCTATTTTTCCATCTCACTTCTGCAATTTTATAAAAACAAAATCATATTTTAAATTTAATTAGACACAAGTTAGCAATAAGTGGTACTCTTCTTTTTTTTTATTGTGTTTATCTGCATTTCCACATCTGTTTTGTATCAAGATTTTATATATACATAGATATGTTACTGGACTCTCTGTTCTCTACTTTTAACATTTACATGTTTCCATTCCAATATATCATTTCCTAGTTACCATGATTATTGGTTATCAATTGCTATATTACAAATTATATGCAAACTTAGAATTCAATAACAACCAACTTTTATTATCTCACACTTTCTTTGGGTCAGCATACCACACATGACTTCACTGTGTGCCTCTGTGTCAAGGTCTCATGATATTCTAGTCCAAGTATTACTAGGCTTCAGTGTCAACTTTGTGGAAGATAGATGTCCAAACTTGACTGACCTTGGCCTCTCACCATCTGGAGCTCTCTCTCCATAGCGCCTCCTCATGATACAGCAGCTGTATGCCCATCCCACAGAAAGAGCAACATGAGGAAGAGGGAGAAAGTACACCCAAGAGAAAAGCCGCAGTCTTTTTAATTACCTAATAGCTAAACTGGCAGCACATTGTGCCTGTCCAATGCTATATATTGCAAACAAGTCAATAAATCCTGGAATCACTGAATGGGAGAGGATTACACAATGTGTGGAGGCCAGGAAGTAGAAATCATTGAACTCCATTTTGGATGCTACCACAAAATGTATTTATAATTAGAATTTTTATTTGATAGGTCAAGAGCACCAATATATCCTTCTTTGGAAGTATCTTGACTGTCCTTGGACCTTTATCATTTTACATAATGTTAATAAGCTTACCAAGTTTCCAAAAAGTAAAATTTCTATTGCCATTTTGATTTAAATCACACTGAATCTGTAAACCTATTTTAAAGGAATGATAATTTGTAATGATGATAATCTGTGAAAATGGATTAATTTTTCTTGATTTATATATACTTTAAAGTCTTTCCATAAAGAGTATTATTTTCCTTTTTTCCAGTTTTCATATTGTATGTTAGACTGACTCATAAATGGTGTATTTATGTGTTCCTTTATGTAGTTATTTATTTAACATCTAGTATTCCCATCTTGTCTACTAAGCATGTGGATAAGAAATTGAACAAAATAGACAAAAATCCCTACCTTATATAATGTATGTTCATTTAGAAAAGAGATAGAACAAGGGTGCAAACCAATTGGGTAAATAAAGTGCTACAAAGCAGGAAAGGGAGAGAGTAAGGAAAGAGACAGACTCTAATTTTAAACATAGTGGTTAAATGAGAAGTTAACATTTGCGAAAAGACCCAAAGTTGATGAGTGAGCAAACTTGGTGATTACAAGGGGAGAGAGCATTTAAAGCAGCGAGCCAGTTGAGTCACAAATCCTGGAGGCCTGTGCAATCTTGCTTTGATCTAAAAGATCAGTGAGGCCTTTGTGACAAGATCAGAGTAAATGAATAGAAGTTGATACCAAATATGGTGGGAAGCCAGATTCTCTCATGCTTGTTATCCATTTTAATAGCTACTCATTTTTCTCTGAGTGAGGTAGGAAGCACATGGATGGTTTGGGGGCAGAAGAGAAATATAATACGACTTACATGTATTACTAATAGTATCCCTCTGTAGGCTATATGGCTGGTCACCATATGGAATGGTAATTTAATGCAAGGGGTAGTAATGAATGTGTTCATAAGTGATCAAACTTTTGATATTTTAGAAAAGTGTAACCAGAAAAATTCAGGCAGGCTATTTCTTTCTTTCTTCTGTCTCTTTTATGTATAGCTTATAGAAGAAAGAGTGATGTCAAAAATGATCCTTAGGACATTTTACATGAGCAACTAGAAGGATGCACGTGCCATCAACTGATATGCTAATATGGAACATACTTGAAGTTGTGGGGAAAAATCAGCAATTCACTATGAAACATGCAAGTTATAGTTAAACATGAATTTACAGTTAAATGTATGTCTAAACTCTAGACGTCTGCATTAATCTTTTGAGTCTTCTAATCAGTATAACTCCAGGATCCCCCTTTATTTCACTGCCTATATTCAGGGTCCCATATTGTGTTTTAAGTTTTTTTTTTGGTCAGAACCCAGGAATTAGTTTAAAAATCAACAAAATAAATTGAAATATATATCACACATTGAATATTGTTCTGCAGAGAATGATGTGATAATAAGTAGTTGGTTAAGGAAAAGCCATTCCGTGATGGAGACCTTAAGGCTGAGACATACGTAAAAAGATGTGAAGTCAGCTATATGAAATCCAGGGAAAAGCATATTTCAAGAAAAGTAACCAAGTACTGCAAAGGAACAGTCTGGAGCATTTTAAAGAGCCAGTGTCATTGGAAAATAATGAGAATGTGGGCGAGTAGGTAGTTAAGGGAGATGTAGGTAGGGCCTATCACATAGGTTTTATAATCCAATGTAAAGAGTTGTGGGTTTTAGTCTTGCAGCTTTGAGAAAACATTGAAATAATTTAAGCAGAGATATTTTATAAATTTTGATTGGAAAATTTATAATAACTGGGTATGTGGAAAATGGATTGTAAAGCTGAGGATTAGAAGCAGAAAGATCATTAAGTGTGTAGTCAAGGGGATGGATAATAGTGATATGAATGGTTATAGTAGAGATGGAATATGTGGTGGGATTTGATAAAGATTTTAGAGATACATATGAAAGAACTTGATGATGGATAAGATAGGGGTTTGGGAAACGGAAACCAGGAATATGCTATTGATTTTTATGTTGGGTAAATGTGATACAATAAACAATCAGGAAAAATTGAGGGTACACAGATGGCTCCGGAAGGCAGAAATCAGTAATTCTGTTTTGTGTGCATGTTAACACTAGATGCTTTAGATCGGGGTGTCCAAACTGCGGCCCACAATCCATTTTTAATTGGCCCACAGCAAATTCCAAAAATGTATTTAGTTTACCTAAATAAACCTGGTGAGGCAATATGTACTTCACCTCTAGTGAGTGGCCCGGCTGTTTGTGTATTTTACCGCATACGGCCCTTGGTAAAAAACGTTGAAAAAAGTTTGGACACCTCTACTTTAGATTTTCAAATGGAAATGCCAAAGGAATTTGTGCATACAATTTTGGAAATCTGTGGACATGTTGGGGTTGAAAAATCACTGATTTGGGAGTCAGTAGTATTTACAGACGTGGGAGAAATGTGATCAAAGGAAAGATAAAGTTAGAGAAGCAGAAGCAGACATGGGCCAAATTATATTTTAAAAATCATATGAACTTATGTATTGAGTTAATTTGAAGCAAAAATACAGTAAGATACTCTAGTCGATATATCAAAGACAGAGCATTTTTTACTCCTTTATGTACTTTAAGGACTTTTAAGTACATTTGCTTATACCTGCAATTATAATTTCAGTTCCTACCACATTCTCAACTTTCCTGTCTTTCAAGCTACACTTTCTCTGACAGGTGTCTCTAACTTGGAGTGACCTTTTTCTTTTCTTTTCTTTTTTTTTTTCATTCATATTTTTTTCTTTTCTTTTTTTTTAATTAAATTTATTGGGGTGACAATTGTTAGTAAAATTACATAGATTTCAGGTGTACAATTCTGTATTACATCATCTGATCTCCCTTACCCTATAACAAACTAGTCTGAAATACTGGCATGGTACGATGTCAAAGATCTTACACCATCTGTTTTTATACATACTTTATATTAATCGTTCACCTAAAAAGTTTTTATGTATTCTTTAAAAGGTCATAGATCTTTATTTAGATCATTATTATTGTTCCAGCGGTATTGCCATGTAGTAAATCATTGAACTATTTGTATATTAAAAAAGCACTATTGAAAACCTCAAATAAAACTAGCCTGTACCATTGAACTAATGTTGAACATGTTTAATTGAAAATGTATTTATAACTAAAGGAAAACATTGTAGATTAGAATAAAGTTAGACATGTGAAGGAAATCAATTTAGGGTTTCAGCTAATAAAGAATATATGGGGCTCATTATTTGGTGACTCACTTAAAAACAAAAGATTTTGATTCTCAAGGTCATCAAAAAGTTTCAGTTGTTTCTTATTAAATTCCTTTAAACCAATCATGTTGAAAGTATAATTGGCTATTTCACTTTCCTAAAGAACCAAGGCTAATCTTTTTCATGTTAACTAAACAGGTTACTGCACTTCACACTTCTCATTCTTTCCATTACTGAATGTATTTGTTCTGTTTTAGACAAGAAGCTCTTTATTATGTTTTCATTTCTTCTTTAAAAGGAGCTTTTGATGTAAAAATGTCCCACGTTTATAATTACAGTCTTAGCAATGGAACATTTAACTCTTTTGCATATACAACACTTCTAACAACAATCTTAAACCAGAAACTGATCCTGCTTTTAAAATAAGTGCACCGGTCAAAATTTCGACATGACTATTAGAATGCAACATTTAACATTTTTGTTTTCTAAAAGTAAATTTAAGGAAGAAGGAAAATCTACAAAAACACTTTTTGTACATCTCTTTCTGTCACGTCAAAATATTATGTTTAAAACATAAATGAAATGAAGCTGAATGAAATTTGCAAATCCTTTGAATTCCTTTTATTTTCTTAACAGTAAGTGTACAAAGAAAGAGATATATCTGATTCTGCATTGCTCTGCTGCATATTGTAAGATCTTTTTTAAAAAATGTTTGATACTGAATTAGTACACTTGGAACTAATATAATGTTGTATGTTAGTTATATTTTAATAAAAATCTTTAAAAAATAAAAAAAAGTATTACCGGAAATTATGCAAGTAAATAAGTCAATTATTAAAACTAGATCAACGGAACAGCAACAAAAACTGTATATTAGAATGTGAGACAGCTGTGAACAGCATTTAGGCGATCATAATTCAATCAAGCAGTTATAATGCAATGGTATTTATAAAATGCGTGGAACAAAAGTATGTGTGTGCTCCTACACACTTGGGTGTGTGTGTGTTTATTAGCATATGAATGCATTTTGTATGAGTGTGTGTGTGTGTAAATGTTGAAAATAGTAGTGTAATACGAGGAATCTAATGGTCAACTTCAGAAGGTCAATAATCAATGCCTAACATTATTTTTAAGAAAGAATAAAAGGAAAAAAAAAGAATTAGTAGAGGTAGGTTATTTTAAAATGTTTTTTTTTCCTAAACACCAATAAGTATGTTATTTAAAAATGTTTTGTTAAATACCAGAAGAAAAAACTAAAAATAATTGAAAGTTTTGCCTTTTGAAGATAAGAATCAAAGGAGTAGAAAAGTGTGGGGAAGAGAACTGTTGTTTGGTTTACTGGTTTGGGTTTTGGTATAAGTTTGACTAAGTCACTTCATTTACACTATTTCATAAACTTTGATTTACATGTATATGGAGTTCTTGACAATGTTTTTTATACCCACTGACTACTGCAACAATCTCTGTTTTGTCTCAACCAAGCTGCAGCCCAACAGCAGGCACAATCCGAGGTCACTTTACCTTACGTCCACACCAAATGTCCCTCACCTTCCTTCAGCTTTTCCCTGTGACCCCAAGACTTGCAAATCCATGGGGCATCCATATCACTCCCACATGACCCACACTGAAGAGAAAGAAAGCAAAGTCTGACCAGTGAGGGATAGATACCAACAGATAAATTCTCCTCCCACTCCAGAGCTAGATTGACGATAGGCGACATGACATACTGCTTCTCAGAGAAATAGTTTTACATGATATAAAGCTCGTGGTAACCACCCTGGTAACACTTGATTTTATTTTCTCTCTGACATTGCCTGCCTCACTCACATCCCACCTCCCCTCTACTCTGGTTTCTATTGGATTGTGCATCATAATAAAGTAGAAGCCTATCACTGTTGCCCTCGAGGTCTGCTTCCTGACGAACCTACAGTGAAATCGCTGATACCAGAAATGAACTGATGATGGAATATGGCATGTGTTCCCATCACTAGTGTTAAGAATTTCACCTTTGATTAATATGGATGAGGCAGAAGTGGATGGAGAGGTGTTGGGTATATGAGGATGGTGGCACTTCAATGGTATGAGGGCAGTGATAATGATAATGGCTGGAAGAGTGGTCTGGCTTCTGTTGATCACATTGGAAGACCTGAAAGAAAATTATAGGCTTGGGGCAGCCAACTGGTAATTGAAGGTGTGCTGTAAAACCGTAAAAGCAAAGAGCTCTGTGGCAGATTTGAGTAGCCTCTCATCTCTTACAGGCTTGCTGCAACTTACGTTAAAAATGAAGCCACAGACCTAATTGTAAAGGTAGCAAAGCAGACAATGAAAATTAATAGCCAGCCTTGACAATGTTCCTAAATTATACTAAGGTTCAGATAAATCAATATCGGGGGCTTAAGTCTTGGCAAGGAGATTGAGGTAATTGAATTTGAAAATACTAAACCATTATATTTCCCTAAACCCTCTGGGCTAACATAAACAGTGTCCCTTTCTAGTCTTACAGGTCATGAAAGTCCTCATGCCTAAGTATGTACAATGATCTCATGGGAAGCAAGTTTCTCACAAGGTCATACTTTTCCTCTCAATATATGTCTCTATCACCCCTCTGTACACACACACACACACACACACACACACACACACACACACACACGGGGCCAAAACAATGTATACACATTTTAAGAAAGGAAAACGCTTAATAATTGGGTATTATTAAGATTGTAATACCCAATAAAGACCAATAATAAAAGATGAATACAAGTCACGTGTGACTTCTGCAATTACAAGAGGTCCTCAAAGTGTTTACCACCAGCGTCCAGGCACTTCTGATTACTTCAAACTACTGCGTGAGCAATGCTGACCAAAGTGTCCACTTGTATATATATATATTTAGCACCCACAATAAAAAATATATACCAACTAAATGTTTTAGCAGGGGTTTGAAAAGAATAAGACTTGATGGAAGATGAGGATCACGGAGGTCTGAGAAGGAAGTGTAGAAGTAAGCACAACATGTATAGATGTTTGAGTCCCACTACAGTTGCCTCCAAAGAGGTATATCAGTCACCATCTCTCCTCAGCTACTCCAGGATTGGTGCAATAATTTCATTAACAGAAGAGTCATAGTGGCAAGGATAGCAGCTATGAAGTGGACGAAGTTCATAGGTGTCCTCTTACCAAAGCTAATTCTAGCCACTGCTACTGATGAATGTAATGTCACCATTGCAGACACCAATAATGAGCACGTTATAGTGAACTATTCAGCCATTTGGTGCTAGGTCACTTATATCAGACCTCCCACCCTGGAGAAGATAGCAGCCCATCTTTACCATCATTGATAACTTCTAGAGAGCAATTCTGTGTTTGTCTAGATTTGTGTGTCTTCTTCATGTTCAGTTCCTCCACCATCCTTACTGTCTGATATCTGAGGTCTCTAAGAGAGTTATCTACATTCCTGTGTTTATGTTAAAATGAGGAAGTCTGGTAGATCACTGTAATGACAGTTAAATATGCTTCTCAAGAGCCAGAATAACAAAACACCTTGTAGGACTGAGACATTTTCTCCAGGATGTGTTAGATGTTCTGCCCCAGGAGTAGACATATAGTGGCGTGTCTGAATAGTTAGTTGTGTGGCAATAGCACACTAGATCTGGAACCAAGGAGTCGAAGGAGGCTAACATCCATCACCATCATTCCCAGTGTGCGATTCCTATCTTTGGAATCTTAGATACGATTAGATTCAAGGTCTTGGTTCCTAGGCTATGAATACTCACCCCCACAAAAGCAACATTATAAGTTACACTGAACTACAAACAGAATCAACTTTCTTGCCATGTTGCCTTCCTTACACCCATAAATCAGAAAGGATTTACAAAATTGGTTGGGAAATCAATCCTGTTTAGCAACGTGGGCTGTACTTTCCTATGAATAGTGGGAAAAGAGAGAAGTATGTCTGGAATTTGTAGATTTTCTGGAGCATTTCTTGCTGTGTCCATGCCCAAGATGAATGGGAAATGGTAAACTGCAGCAACCACCTGTTAACAAGGTCAAGATACCTAAGAACACAAACCTTGCACTGAGGAAGGTCTGAGTAACATCATTAATCAACCAACTCAGACCAGTAGAAATTCTGGCTGAAAGTGAAAAAAATATTGAATGGGTTGTAGATGAAATCATGAATATCAATTACAGCCTTGAGAACAGCTGCAGCAATGGGGACTGTAGATTGTTTTATTAATTCTCTCCTTGTCTTTTACAGATCTTGTGGCTGGTCGTCTATTTGAAAGAAGTTCTGTGATTGTCTGAATGTGCATGTCTACTCTCTCAGGTAAGATGAAAAGGAATATTATTCTTACAAAGTTTGGAATTCCATACTGTTGGATGGGAGTTTGATAATAAGGATACAAACAGATATGAATGGACTAACTAGCATGAGTTGTATAAGATTCATACTAGATACCGTCTCAGTTCTTCTTGAATCTGTTTCCTGGCCCTTGGTCCTTTGTTCAACCCTAGAGTCCTTTTTGGTAACAAACCGTGAATAGGTTTTGCTTATTATAAATCTATTTTGTTTATTAAAAACAAGCAAAATTATTCCACCTCTATTGGTATATTGGTCATCAATCATTAAATTAACCATATTGAATTATTTTGGATGTTTTTGTCTCGTTAATGTCCAGTTATTTTAATTATTGGAGGATATGTTTAATTGCTTGGTAGGAATTCAGAAAAAGAGTCTTAAAATATTTAACTTAATTATCTTCCTTAAATTAACTAATATAGTATCTGTATTTACAGCAATGGATGTTTTTCATATTAAGTACTGTTCAGGCCATATCACCAGGGCTTAAAGACAGATTTACAGTCAAAACACCAGGCAAACATAGGTTCATGATAGAGATTCTCAAGTGGAAACAGAGTTTCCATCTGACCGTTGTAATTGTGATGCGACACAATTATTAGAAATCATCCCTGGAAAATTAGTAATTCAAATACTTGTATTTAAATCCAAATGTTCATTTTGTAATTCTATTTAAAGCATGTTTTCAATTTAAGTTTTTAAAAAATATTCCTGAAATATTTTTATATCAAACCTAGTGTCCTCCCAATAAAATCTGAAGGGACCATTTTAATGTTTGTAATCTCCATGAACAGCTCATTTCAGTTGCCATGAATATACCAGCAGTGATTGTGCGTAGGTTACTTTGGGAGAAGGCTTCTTGTCACAGTTATAGTCTGTATTGAGTTAGCAAAGTACTTTGTTGAGAAGAACCCCAAAAGTTTTATAAATATTATTTCATTAATCCTCAACACTCATGTGGCAGGTACAGTATGTGTGTTGCAAGAATTATTATTCCACTTTGTTATGTAAATGAGCCCCAAATGTCCTCTGTATATGGGACCCTAAGTTGTTTATTTCTTGACTATAGGATGAAGCCTTTTAGTTCGAAAGCCTACCAGAACCAATGTAAACTTTTACACATCCAATTATTTCAAAAATAGTCGCCCAAAATAGATTTTTAGCCATTTAGAGCCTGGCTGCTTTGCATACCTGAGCAACTTCACCCTGCATTTGTGGTCCATTGATAAGACAGGGCCTTGTATTTCTAAGACCCCATACTTCAGGGACCCCTTGGAGCTCTCTGACCCAGAGACTCTGGGTCGCGCTGCTGAGCAACAGCACCTAGACATGGAAGCACCCTCTCTGAGCCCTCTGTCCACTGGGAGTTCCCCACCCCTGCTCCCCTTCTGGATGGTGCCCCCCACCCCAGCTTCGTAGATCTCTCGATAGTGTCATGCTCTCAGAGACTTCCTCTCTCATGCAATCTTGTCTAAGCACTGTCCAATAACACTTATTGTACGTTACTGCCTTTGTGGTTATATCTTTTTCCTTGAGCAGCCCCTAGGTCCCTCGAACTTCCTACATATTTTTCAATGGAAAATCAGGCATGGCCATGAGGCGGTTGTGTAGTGAGGTAATAGCAGACAATGTGTAAGGTCAATCCTGAAACTTCCAGTTCAGTGCTTTATTCAGGCACATTCATTCCTTTTAGTTTACTGTTTTTTATGATCTGGTTTATGCAAATACATATGATCTCTGTACTGTACTTATCATGTCTTGTCACTGTTTCCACAGAGGTTTAGTGGGTGAATATACAATGAGAAGCTTAAAAGAGTAGATTTGGTACTGGGATTTACGTAATGTTTGTAATGGGAAGTTATTTTAGAGGCAATAAAGTTAAGGTATGTGCTTGAGTGTTGTATCAGAATAACCAAAATGACTGTGGTTATACAAGTAAATTTTCTTTTTTAAAAGATTTTTATTAAAATATAAGGTGATATAACAACTAAATGCAATGTGGTTTATCTTGGATAAATCCTGGAACAGAAAGAAGGTATCAGGTAAATCATCATCATCATCATCATCATCATCATCATCATCATCATCTCACATAAATCTAGGACTTTAATAATAACCTATCAATATTAGTTAACTGTGATAAATATACTCTTCTGAGATGTTAACGATAGGAAAAACTGTGAGTGGGGTCAGAAGGTATTTGTGAACTGTGTACTATCTTTTCATTTATTTGTGGAATTCTTAAATTGTTCTAAAATATAAGGTATCTTAAATATAATGTAGAAAATAGATGTGTACACTAAATTTGTAATTAGGAAACGTGCACATTGTGTTGAATTAGTCAGGATTCTTTCTAGAAACAGAAACAATAGAATGAATGGATGAATGGATAGATGGATGGATAAGAGGGGGTGAAGGAGGGGGGCAAGGAAGGAAGGAAGGAAGGAAGAAAGGAAGGAAGGAAGGAAGGAGATTTATTATAAGAATTGGATCATGCAGTTATAGTTGCTGAAAAATCCCAAGATTTGCCATTCTCCAGCTGGTGACGCCGGAAAACTGGCAGTATAATTCAGTCTGAATTCCAAAGTCCTGAGACTTAGCATTCACGTCAAGGACAGAAGAAGATAGATGTCTCAGCAAAAAAGAGACAATTCTTCCTTCTTCTACCTTTTTGTTTTTATTCAGGTTCTCAACCAATTGCATGGTGCCCACCTGCATTGGCAAGGGGGGGTGGGGTGTGTGTCTTCTTTATTCAAGCTACAGATTCAAATATTTATCTCCTCCTGAAACACACTTACAGATACCCCCAGAAATAATGTTTTACCAGCTATCTTTGCATCCCTTAGCCCAGTCAATTTGACACGCAAAATTAAACATTACCTTGTGGAAAAGAAAATTAAAAAATTTAAAAAAAGTTATAATAAAAATGATATTATGTTTTGATAGAAATTTTGTTAAATGAGTAAGTGTTGAAAGTAGAAAAATTATGGGAGGTTTTAACTTTTCTTTTTAGATTTTTCTTTAATACTATTGTCACATTTAATTTTCAATTAAAATTATGCACAAAAATAATAAATTTTCTGGTAACATGAATAGAATTACCTAATGGGATACCATAATGAAATGTTTGCAAATAGCAGATATAGATTAGTTTTCAGAGCCATGTTTATTAAAGCACATTAGAATCAATGGGACTGTAACCTTCATATTTTCTATAAAAATAGCACATTTGGGCAAGGATTTGTGATACTTACATTAATCACCCATGAGAAGTTTAACTAGAGAGTCAGATGGTCTGAATATGTTATATATCTACACTCAGTCATAGTTGCTGATTAATGTACAATTTAAAACTTAAAAATAAAAATAAAAATATTGAATTAAAAAGAATAATTACTTTTTAAATAAAATCTGCCTTTATATTCAAATATTTCAGAAAATAGTAGCTGTTATTCCATATAATAACCATGTTTCTCCAGTTCACTTTGCACATGTAGACACATTCAAATATATTAAAAAGAGAACTTCAATTTCGTCCCACTGTTTTGAGAAATGCAGAGTTCTCATATGCAAATATTCCACGAACAATTGTAAATTCAGCTCAGCACATGAACTTGGCTCTTTAAAAAGCCTATTGCAAATTGGTCTTTAGAGCTCCATTTAATTATTAGCAGGCTTTTAAAATAACTGTATTTTCTCTCTGTGTTTAAAGGGAAGTGAAAATGCCTGACTTTTTCTCAAATTCTCATAGGTTATTTCTTTAGAGGAGAATAGGCTTTGCCAGAGACGGTGACCCCACTGTGCAGCTGTTTAAAGATATTCCGAATAGAGAAAATTATGATTGCGATTTTGATAGGTCTTGCTTTAGTTGTTTCAAAACAGTTATTTCTGTCACATATAGCAGTGGGAAGAAAGATTAAAAATGTGGTAGATTTTGAACCTGATTTGCATTATCGTTTCTATTGCTATTATTTTTATAAAAGGAAAGAAACCAGAGGCTCATAATTAAAGAGATTTTTTTAAAAATCTGTAGTTCTTTGTAATACATTTTACATAGATAAATAAAGTTTATACATTTGCCTGAAGATAATGCAAAATACTAATGTCCTTACTTCTTTCAAGACATATTGTCAGTGTTCCATGGAGAGCCAAAGATGTCTCTGAATTCCTTTCATTGTGTGGGGTGTGGGAGCTTTACTTAGCAGAGGTTTGGGATCGGAATAATTGACTGGAGAACTTGGGGGTGAGAATAATTCCTAAGGGGGACAGTGAGACTTATCTGAATTGCAATTCCTAATGAGGATGCTTAGCATTATGTGAATACAAGGTAGGGTGGTAGAAACTGTATATAGCACACCTGAGCTAAAAGTTTCTGCGACAGGGATGTCTTGAGTCTGAGTCATTTCTTAGAGCTACTGAGGGTCTAGCCGTTCTAGCCTAGAGGTAGACGACAAGGTCTATCTCAGCTCTCAGACAGCTCGTCAAGGCTCCTGAATGGTCAGGACAGAGCCTATGCACATTGAATAGTTGCCCTGCTAATCTAATGTGTCCTGTTCTCTGCGTGGGATCTTTGGAACCTTGGAGAATCTATACACTTTAGCCTTGGGCTTGGATTAATTAAAATTGGAATGTGCTCTTTAAATACAGATAAGACCCACCACAGTGCAGCCTCTGATATAATATCCCTTCCTTTGTACCTGTGTGGGCACTTTTCTGTGAAAGCAAGAAATTTAGGTCATGGTGAAATGTTACTATTAAATGTTTAAAGTGGCAAAAATTGTAGAGCTGACATTTGATGGTTTAAATTGTATTTTCAAGTGCTGCTTACATTGTAGCCTGGTATTACAATGTATTTGATCAAGAAAGCTGAGCATAATTCTAGCTGGTAAAAGAAATAAGGACTAACTTAATTTGGGTTTTTCAGTATTATGTCCTCCACAATCAGTTGCAAAGTTTTCTTAGGAGCAACAGTAAGAAGTATCAATACAGGCTGAAAAGACCTGAAAATACTGTATCATGGGTACCATGTTGTTACCTTAGTTTAGGAACAGGGACAAAAATTAAGGAAAGGGAATCCTGAGTAAGCTCTTGGTTTGAATTTTTTATTATATTGACTATACTTTTTCTAGGGATTTGACTTCTGTAATCTTATATCTATGACTGCACAAGATTTTCTTTCTTTTCCCCCTTCCTTCCTTCCTTCCTTCCTTCCTTCCTTCCTTCCTTCCTTCCTTCCTTCCTTCCTTCCTCCCTCCCTCCCTCCCTCCCTCCCTCCCTCCCTCCCTTCCTTTGTATTACTTTTATGCATAAAACATTTTTTTGGGTGTATGTTGCCATGCACACCTCCCACCTCTGCTATGATAGAACCCCTTATACAAAGCAGAGAACTTGGTGCACATTTGCCGTATATTCAGTGTACCTCAGAGAGTATCTTTCCTCCACCCTTGTCTACGTAAGAATGGCTTTCAGTTTTATATAGCTCCAATTTGTTTCCCTTGAATTATTTTCATCGGTGGAATTAATGTTTCAAAAAACATTCTCCTGTTTATCAAATTGCTCTGAAAGGTTGGACTCATGTGAAGTTTCACAATAACAAGTGAAGCTGTCTGTTTGCTGCCACTTTCATTAACCCAAGAAAGTAAAATTTTAGCAAGTTAGATGGAAAAAAAAATATGTCATTGTTTAAATGAAATATTTTTAGTGCTGGTAAGGTTAAATATTGAGTTACATTTTAATGAACAATTTGTGTTTCTTTTTTGTGTGAGTTTCCTCTGCCCATTTCTGTGTGGAATTCAGCCACGAATATTTTCTGGCCTGAATAGTCAGCTTCTGTGTTTTAGGAAGAATGGTAGTGTTTTGTCAAAAAAAAGTGTAAGTTCTAAAGTAGTTTTATATGTAAGTGGACAAAGTTTGTGGTTTTGTATATAGGATTAGAAAAATCCTTTGTTAAAACATATGTCATATTTACTTGGTAAATAAATAAAGGTATAATTTGCTAAATATAAATATGTACTATGTCTAGGCTCTGTTGTATGAGATCCTAGACATAGAGCATCTTTATGAGCAGTGGTAGGTATGCAATCATCTAGCCTATACCCCCGTTATATCAAGGACCCAGATGTTATGGGAGTTGACTGATAGTGGCTCAGAGCTGCCACGTATTTTCACAGAACTGCCTTTGACTGATCGGAACCACCGCACTAGGAAACTTGCAATGCCTCTCCTCCCTCTGGGGGGTGGTCTTCACTCCACGATTATCCATATGGGAGGTCAAAAGCCCCAACCTCTGACATAAAGGAGGGACAATTTTGTCAGGTGATGCATAGTCCAGAGTCTTCCTCCTTGGATCAAAACATCTTTTTTCTTCTTTGCTCCTCTGTCCTTCTTCAATTATTTTACTGACGAGCACATCCCCCCAAATGTAGGCAAACCTTGACCCCAGTCTCAGGTTCTGCTAATAGTGGATTTATCCTAAGTGGCCAGGTCACTTTATATTTTCAAAGAAAACTCTGGGGCACTTAGAGAGGATATTATTAATAGTATTAAAATATGTTTTTCAAAAAGAATAAAACCATCACTTTCATAGTGATATAAAATCAAAACAGTATTAAAAATTTTATTAACTTATAAGGGGACTAAACTCAATAGGGAATCCAAAGAAGACACATATAGATTAGTATGTTGAAATGAATATATAAATGAAGGCAAAACTATTATTTTCTTTTTCTTCAGAGTGGAAGAAATTTGTTAACTGAAAATTGATTGATTAAAACAGAATATGACTGTCCATAGAAATCATTTTTCTTGGTTATCAGTTACCTACCACTACAGAGTTATAAAATATGTCAAAAACAGTGAAACACTGCAATCAGATAACCTGGAGGGGTGTCCTCTAGACATTGAATAGTTTTCAATGTCTATTAAATAAGTTACACATTTTTTTTTTACAATAGCAATTAATCAGTAAATAGGATCACAAGTATCCATTTATTTAGTCAAGATACATAGCTAATACTCTATTAATGCATTTTGGTCTATTCTTCCATTTTCTTTTTAGTTTTCTTCAGTATACTATAGAGAGAAATCTCATTGCAATGGAAAACTTATCTTCCAGCTAGACATCTGTCTAAGAGTAAAATTGTATGGGAGTGTTGGTTTTTATATAACTATATGATAGACATAATTTGAATACAATTTAAAGGACTTGACTTTGAGTTTCTTGATGAACAGTTTTACACAGTTAAACAATTTTGAAACTTGCATAGTAACCAAAATGCAATATAATCAGTAATATTTATTAAAATGAATGAATTTGGAAAATGATGCGTTCATTCAATGAAAGAATGGGTGCAATATGATTATTTTGCCTTCTCCAGTATCACTTTTGCTGTTTCATTGCACTCATGACTTTTAGTGAGTTTATCTGATTGCAGGCCTTTCTTTATTAATGTGCTATGAATAGCTTCCTGGCAGGGCCTTGATTTTTCATCAACTAACTAACTAACTAACTAACTAGCAACTAACTAGTACTGAGTCTGTTTTAGATTTTTCAGTATATTTACTTTATTTTTTAAACTATGAGTGAAGAAGAAGAATTTGAGATAACTGAAACTTTGCGTGTTTGACAATTCTACATAGCAATGGCTGTGCCTAGATTTAAACTGTACATTAAATATCAATAACTGACCTCTGTACTACTGCCCTGTAATACTCAAAGAACCATCCTAAATGTGATCTCTCTCTCTGTCTCTGCCACCCTCCCTCACACACACACACACACACATACACAGACACACACACACAAACACGTGCAATGGGGGATGTAAATGTTCAGTCCTATTGATAGCTAATGTAGATACTTAGCAAAATAGTCAAAAGAGATAAAATTTTCACATTATTCTGAAAATAAGTGAATAATATTTATGTCACAACTTACAAAGAGCTTCCCTTTTCTTTCCTGGGCACTGTACCGTGTTTCCCCGAAAATAAGACCTAGCCGGACAATCAGCTGTAATGCGTCTTTTGGAGGAAAAAATTAATATAAGACACAGTCTTATTCTACTATGATATAAGACTGGGTATAATATAGTATAATATAATATAATATAATATCATATCATATCATATCATATCATATAATATCATATAATATCATATAATATTATATAAGATACCAGGTCTTATATTAATTTTTTGTTCCAAAAGACGCATTAGAGCTGATTGTCTGGCTAGGTCTTATTTTGGGGGAAACACAGTACATGCAAATCTGGGAATACTTTGTGTTAATTCCAAAGGTAAAATTAGTTTTATAATGCATAAAATATAATATGCATCTGTGGAAATGTAATGATAATTGTGACAAACACTTTTAATGACCGTCATATAAATATTTGCTCATTTTTTTTTAAGTATAACACTGAGTAAATTCACGTTAAACAAATATAAATGTTTAGGGAATTTTTTATATTTATCCAAATATTTCAAATAAAATTATCATCTTTTCAATTTACGTCTACCTCAAAAAGTGAATAAACTTCACAACCCTGGATATGTAATTATAAATTCAAATCTCTTCCCAGTGATTGTTAGAGAATTATTGTTTTTCCAATTGACATTTTAAAACATTAATATTTTTAAGACATAGTTTACACAGTGTATTTAACCTTATTTTAGTGTAAAGTTCTGTGAGTATTGATGAATGCATACAGTTCTGTAACGAGCACCACAATCAAAGTAAGGACAAGTCTATCAATCCAACAAATTCTACTGTGTTTCTTTGTAGTCAAGTACTTGACTTCATAAATTTTAATGAGAATATGGGGGAATTGGAACTATTACACATTTCTTCGCAGCAATTCTACTCCTACATAAACACTCAAGGAGACTGAAAACATATTGACTCAAAAATATTATACATGATGTTCTTAATAACATCATTTATAATAGCCCAAAACTAAAAACAGCCCAAATACCTATTAAGTGATGAATGGATAAACAAAATGTTTATCCAGTCAATGGAATGTTATTCAACCGTGAAAGGGAATTAGTACTGATACATATTACAAAGTGGATGAACCTTGAAAACATTACACTAAATGAAAGAAACTAGACCAAAGGGGAAAAAAAAGTCATATAATGTGTAATTTCATTTATATGGATGTCTGAAGGAGGCAAATCCTTGGAGACAAAAAGTAAATCTATGATTGCTAGTGGCTAGATGGAGGGAAGATTGTGGAATGACTGCTGATACGGTTTTTTGAAAGGAGTAATAAAAGTGTTCTAGAGCTAGTAGTAATGGTTGCACAACCTTGTATTTTAAAACCACTGAATTATACACTTAAACAAGGTGAATTGTACGGTTATATGAATTATATCACAATAAATAAAAACAACCATAGGGACTGGAAAAAGATCAATGTTCTCCAGGTTTTGGTTGGGAAGTGACTAACTACTAAAGGACAATAAAAGGGACATTTTAAGGTAAAAGGAGTGTTCTCTATAGTGTTGCAGTGACAAATACATGACTTTATGCATTTGTCAAAATTCATATAGCTGTACATCACAGAGTCAACATTAATGTGTACAAACAGCAACAAAATCAAACTGGAGATTGGGCAATTCTAGGGTGGGATGTATATTGTGGCAAATGAATCCAACTATATTATAAATTCATGAAATAACCACATTGAAAGGGTTCAAGGGTGGGAAAGGAGCTAGACTGAGTAACATTGGACAAATTCTTTTTTAACTGTGGTACATAAGGCTAAGGACAAAATGAATTTTGCATAATAAACACTGTACTCAAGTTGATAAATTAGTTTCTTACATGCATATAGTTATAACATTCTGAACCTACTTTCCATGTATACTCAGTTGAACAAATATATAAATATATAAATATATGGTTTATGATGGACCAAGCTTCTCACTGTTAACATAGACGGGAACACTAGTATGAACGGTTACATTAGAATTGAAGGCAATATGAATTCATTTTAGCTGAATATAAGTGCACATGAATAGATGCAGAGATAATTACAAATAAGTAAGTATAAGTGGGTCAGTCTACATAAATATATTGCTAACTCTGTCTGCTAAGAAGACCTTGAATCAATGACACGCCAGTAAGAACAGGCATGTCCTATGCCCAGATCTTGACACTCAATAACATTGTTCAAGGAATAGAACCAGGGCTTCTATGAGAAATGGCCGGTTCTACAGTAGGGACAGAGCACATCCAAGATAGAGCTGGAGCATCCTGCACTACTAGAAGGTAAGGAACTGCCCAGAAAGCAAAAGGATGAGACTATGCCAGGGGACACAGGAGCCAGCCTAAAATAGTTCCCAATGGCCATGTCTGGAACAGTTTGGGGAAAAAATAACATATTATTAGATTATAAATCCAAGTATAAAATAAATACACATTGCCATAAATAATTCAATGACTCAATATATGGTAAGGAAGAAGCACATCTTTCTTATAATAATGTATTTCAAATACTATATTTTTGGTAATCCCCCTCAAGAAGGAACTTACCATTAGATTGGTGCAAAAGTAATTGCAGTTTTTACAGTTATTTTTAACGTTTCAAACCGCAATTACTTTTGCACCAACCTAATATCACTCCCTTTAGTGTGTGTGTGTGTGTGAGAGACTTAGTGACTCACTTCCAAATCATAAGAGTATGGAAAGGTAAATACTGTAACTCCAAGGAGAAACTTGGACAGACCTGGCAAACACTGTTTTAACATCACCATCGACATCACGTAGAAATCCTGTAACTCCTAATAAATGTGATGAATAGGTCACTCAACTCTGGATTTTTATTTTCAAAAGCCCATAGCCACACTCTAATCAAGAGAAAAACATCAAACAAATACAACTTGAGGAATGTGCTACAATACAGCTGATCATTACTCATCAAAATTGTCAAGGTTATGAACAAGAGGGAAAGTTTGAGAAACTAAAACAGACTAGAGGAGACTAAACAGACATGACAACTAATGCAACGTGATATTCTGTATTGTATCTCAAAGCTGAAAAAGAAACTTAATATGAAGCCTGGTGAAATTGAAATAGAGTTTGGAGTTGAGTTCATTAAAAAACGTGCCGCCAAAAGAGGAATTTCGACTGAACTTGGTCTTGCCGTTAAAAAGTATAGAAAAAGACTTAACCTTTAGTCTAGAAATATTTTATGTTAAAGTGGTTAATTCTCCCATATGACAGTAATTGCCCAGGTGAAGATAAGTTAATCATATGTGTTACCAAACCTATTATTTTTTGAGCTGTAGATCCTTAACGGTAATTAAATAGAATTTAAATGGGGAAAATTTATCAGGTAAATAATAGTTTTGAAAAATTGCCAAAGAAAATGGGATTTTTAGCAAATGGGTAATTTTAACAAATTAATTACCTAGAATCAGTCTCTATCTATCTATCTATCTATCTATCTATCTATCTACCGATCTATTAAAAACCTGTGTTTTTTTCTTATCTGAAAGACTTGAAATTTCAAGGAAATGTAAATTTTAAAACCTGGGTTAATTTTAGTTATAATTTTTAAGTCAGAATTAATGCTCATATCTTGTGAAATTTAATAGTACAATATGTTTTATTATTTTAAAATCCTGTACAGTTACAGAATTTTGAAATATATTAAAATGAACACAATTGTAAAATGTTAATATTAATAGTAAATAAAAGCAATAGTAAAATGTTATACGCACATAATTTAATTTTTTGCAAGATGTTAATTTTTTTTCTCTTTGTATCAATATAAAAATTGTTAGGTATGACTACTCAGTATAAGAGATAGTTCTTTTTGGGGGGGAATGAAACCAATACTGTTTTAGTAAGTCAATAGTGGATTATTGCTGGTTGATTTCCTTTATTTTACTTTTATGAAGAGTAATTACGGAATTCAATATGTTGAACTCAATACTATGACCTAAGGTGGAAATAATTACCACCATTAATACAGGTTTTAACATAGAGGTTTAACCTTTATCTGAATGTCCTCGGTAAGGAGCTATTGAAGAATTATGTTTAATTATTGCTGAAAAGTAAAATACAAGTAAAGCTATCTAAAGATAAGTAGGTTGATGCAAAAATGTCTTCTTAATAGGATGATCACTACCCCATTTTGATTACCTGTGTCACTGGAAGCAATCTAAAGGTCCCAGATTATTCTTTCTCTCTTTCTTTTTACCTCTTTGATATTTTGGCTTGTGTCTTTTATAATCAAAAGGTTATATAATCACATTTAAATTAATCATAACAGACAGCCAATTATATTCTAACTTTTACCATGGACTCACACTGCATTTATTTTTAAATTTCTTTTATGAAATGGAGAAATAAATTATGGAATTATGACAAATTATGTGCATGACCAAAGAATCAATCTATATGTCAAATAATTTTTTACTACCAATAATTTCAGGATGCTTCTCAAAACATTAAAATCAAATAAAAGAGTAACTTGTTATACGTTTTTTTTTCAGAATTACACATATTTTCATGGGTTGTAGAATATTCAAACATTAAAACTCTATAAATAGAAGAGAAGCTGCTAATCACTAATACATTATTAAAATGATGTATTTTCATTGAAATAACTTCTGACAAATATTATAAATACATTGAATTATCTTCAGCTTCCAGCCTCCATATTTTTCCTGTTGCCCACTAGTTATTATTATAATTGTTAAAGCAATTAATTTTACTGCTTTTATATATAGAACAACTGCAAAAGGAGGAATTAAATACATCTATGTGTTAGACAAGTCCTTTTGAGAGTGTATTCTGTTAACGATTTGTTCTTTTATATACACATAGACATGTATGCATTCATTAACATATAATCACGTATCAACTTGTTTTTAATATTCTTTGCTTTTTCAATGTAAATAAATTAATCAACTTCATCTGTGTTTTTTTAGCCCAAGAACCGTTAAATTTTTCCTAAATAAACAGTTCTGCATACATTACTTCATATTTGTTTTTTACATACAGCCGTATGCAGCATATTAATTAACTAATATCACAATTATTACTTAATCATTTATTTTTCTTTTAAACATGATTTAACTTTTTGTTATTGTGAAATTAAGGTTGAATTATTTTTTACAACAACTGGAAATTTTCTTTTCAAATGTAAGAAACTTTTAAGAAGACACTACTTTTATCTTGTCTCTGGGATAATGAAGAGATACAACAGTATGCCCAAATTTAAATTTTTCCTGTTTCCTTCTGTACTACTTACACAAATAAAGATACTCATTCACATACTAAAAAAAAATGCAAACACACATATACAAACACAAATAAGCATTTATTTCTACAACATAGTTAATTCTCCATAGTTTTCTCTTTGGAATTTAATTATTCAACATCATCCATTGAGGAGAAACTAATATGGTAGACCTTTTGGTAGATAAAGTTATTCTATGAGCATGTGTCCAGTAAAATAATGTGTAATTTGGATTAAAGTTAAAGGGATTATGAGAGGAACAGAGAGAACAGTGTAAACCAAGGCAAAGAGGGTGTATTCAGCAAACAATTCATAGTATTTTGTAATAATCCTCTTTATACCTATAAAATTAGATGTTTCGATGGCGTATCCGTTTTAACGAGACCAAAATGAAATATTTTTCATTTGTCTTCTAAACTAACTACCCTCTCTGTCATCTGTAACCTAATTGTGGTGAAAAATATTCCCAAGAGTCTAATGAATCACCACCACATCCTTAGATTCTATAACAAGCAATTTGCAAAAGATCTCAAAATCTGTTGAGATAACAAGTCAATGAATTTTATATTCCAGTTATAACAAATAAGAGTCTATGACTTATGAAGTGATGTTTCTCATTTCACCATTTGCATTCCTAAAAGCTCTTATTAGCCACTAAAACTCATAAAGAATTCTAAGGAAGGGAGGAAGTCGCTCCTCTTCAGGAAAAGATCTGGTATTCCACTGAGCCTGTCAGTGTTACTAAATCACTGCATCTGTGGTCTTCTTTTTGGTTTTAGTATTCCATTTTGTTTTAGTTTTACTTCATGAGAGTGTAAAATACAAATATTCATTAATGCATTCAACAAGTGTTTATTTAATGACTCTTCTGTGTCAGGTACTGTTCTTGGTGCTGTTGATGCAATTTGAATGGCGCTGTTGATGCAATTTGAATGGCGCTGACAATGACCTGCCATTGGGGGCACCTATGAATAAATACATGCTGGTGTGTGTGTGTATACGTATATATATGTATATATATGCATATATATATAAATACATATATATGTATATATACATATATATGTATATATATACACATATACGCACATACATGAAACATGTATATTCAGAGGTTAGTGTGAGTTTTATGAAGAAGAAAAAAAGGTGGATATTGAAGAACAAACAAACACTACTTAACAAGGGTTATGTAACCACCCTGAGAAAACCTAATATTTAGTTACTGCTATATCCTAACCCGTTTTGTAACATAGGTCCTTAAAACAGCAACCGTTTGTTTTATTCAAAACTTTGCGGTTTGGTCATTTGAGAAGGGCTAGTTTGAGTGTTTTTTTCTGATCCCAGGCTTACTAATGCATTGTGATCCACTGCTGAGGTGACTAGTTGGTTTGGGAGATCTCAGCTGGGACAGCTTTTCTCTGTTCCATGTGGTCCTTATCCTCCAACAGAGAAGGCTGGACTTGTTTCCATGGCAGCACACTTTCAAGAGACAGGCACAGTGCTCAAGGCATTTTAAATATCAGGCTAAGAACAGGCTTACATGCCACATTTGCTGCATTCTATTAGAGCAAGTCACAGGACCAGCCCTTGAAATGGCTGCACAGGAACAGTGCAAAGAAGCAGGGTTATAAAAAAGAAAATAATTGCTGCCATTTGTAAATAACATTTGAACAGAGAGTTAATAAAATGAAGCATTAAACATGCAAACATTGGGAGGTGTGTTTCTAGGAAAGAAAACAAATGGTACAGACTTTTCAAGACATGAAACCATAGTATGTTCTAGAAACAGGAAAAACAAAAAAAAAAGGCCAATGTGCCTGGAGCGAGAATATGAAGGAGATAGTTGCAGGAAATAAATTCAAAAAGGTAGCCATGGGGCCATTTAGGTAGGGCTTCTTAGGCCATGTTAAAGCATTGGGAATTTAAATAATAACTAAATACACCCGAGGTCCTCTTGGTCTTTTATTAATATATTCTATTTAGCTTATGCTTTAATCTTGTGTTAAAAATGTGCTATAATAATAATCCATAAAAGGCTCACTTAGAATTATGTATCTTAAGTACCATAATTATATTATAGTCTAGCTGGAAATATAAAATCATATTTTAAGGTTAACTTTCAATCACATTTTTTATTTATATAAAAAAACACTTTGTGATATAGGTTTCCAAATGTGTAACCATTACAAATCTAGATATATAAGTAAATAGCCTCTCTTTGTAAGTTTCTATTGTTTAAAAAGCCGGGAAAAATTTATAGAGAGTATGAACCAAACCTGATTAAGGTAAACTACTCATTCTCCCCATGGTAATGATAAATGCTCTAATGATGCTGACATCCTTCCCCTGTTTTTATAGGGTCTCTCATGGTACTGCTTCCCCGAGCTATCTGGGAAGTTTAGATAACTATTATGTTCCTCAGAGGCACTGATCATAGTCTCACATATTATCCATATATTTTAAATTTGAAAATTATGGCTAGAGGATCATTATGGTGACTGGCAGAGTGACATCGCAAAAACAAAATTTGGATTTTGTAAGACGATCTAAGACTTAGTCCCAAAATACTACAATACTGCCTTAAATTTACTGTGCACTTAAATTCACAAAGTCAGGTTATGTCACAATACTCAGAGCCTCTTTTCTTTCACCCTTTCTATCAGTTTCCCTACTTTCCTCCAGAGATTGTTGGCTGGTTGATACTCCTAAATAATGTAGTTTATTACTGTGATAAAATTTCACATTTCTTAAATTTATATATATATATATATATATATATATATATATATATATATGTATATGTATATGTATATGTATATATACACACACATATACATATATGTGTGTGTATATATGTGTATATATACATATATATGTGTATATATGATGTATAGATTTATATATATGTATATATATAGGATGTATGTAAATATATACATTTAGCAATTTCACCTATGAAAATGTGGTTGAATGCCTGTTTTTTGTGATGGCCAGCAATTTGAAAAATACAGAGTTTTCAGTATTGTATATAAACTGAAATGGAAGGAAATTGACAATAATTATGTATTCAAGTATCATTCAGTCCTGATAGCTTTCACTGTGATTAGTATGTACTTGAGGCTACTTTTATTTATATGCTCTATGGAAATAAATGAACACCACCCAAATGAAGACAAACAGCATCTATTTAGATCTTGCTATAACAACTTAAGTTTGGCAGAGACTCACAGGCAGGCAGGGCAGTGGGAATGCTTTATAGTGAAAAAGTGGAAGGCTTCAGATATGCGCTAATTGTAAGCCATTGTTGTGGGAATGCTTGAGGTCAGCTAACTAACAGCAGAACATCTTCTGTGATTGGTTTGGGGAACATATTTCACTTTCCCTGGTTGGTCCCTAGTTAGAGGCAGGAACAAAAATAGGTCAGTTGGTAGTCATGACAAACTCCTGAACATTCTGGGCTAAATGATGCAGAGATGGTGGATTGGCTTGATGGTCTTCTTATGTGGCTATAGTTCTATTGTCATATGTGGTTTGGTCATTGTAGAGTTGCATGTTCCTTCTCTCAGCTCTGTAATCTATTATTTCAAACTTGGGTTACAACTGAGCTAAAATAATGATCTGTGATTAGTCACTTTATAGTTACATATTGTAAATGCAACACTTGTTAGACTGGTTATAAATAAAAATTACATCTTATGATTGATTGCATCAAAATTTTGTTATATCTGTGGAAAACATATTCCACTAATAGGTATTTCCAAATATTGCCATTGGCTATCTGTTTAGTGTATGGTCAGAATAATTTGAGAGAGGTGATAGCAACATGGCAGAACAGAAATCCCAAGACTGTCTTTTCCCCACAGAGACACTGACTCAACAATACATGACTCAACAGTTCCCTTTGTGAGAAATTCAGATACCAGTTAAAAGGCTCCTGCACCCCCGGAAAGTACAAAACCAGCGACATCAAAGCCAGGAAATTCATAGCACTCACTTATCATAGTCCCTCCCTCTGGGCTTAGTGTGGTGCCATCGGGATGAAACTCCCACCTCTTGGCTTTTTCATGGAGAGGGAAAGAGAAAACTGATCGATACATCTAATGTTGTAATACATCTACAGAGTGTTGCTCAAGGGACAACTTCTGTTTCAACTGTATATAAGTGCTGGCAAGAAAGAACACCAAATTGAGATCTGCTGAGAACAAGGGAATGGTTTAGACTAGCATGCACTCACTCTCCAAAGTCGCTTCTCTCAGCTCCGTGTGGAATGAGTGTGAGAAAACCTCCCAGTCTTGGGTTCTCCTTGAGGAGGAAAAAAATAGGATCATGCATCCAAAGTTCCAGCTTTTTAGGGGCCTATACAAGGGAATAGTTTCTGTGTTGCTCAACTTGGAGGGAAGATGGGACCTGACATACTAAAGAAGCCTATGGACTGTTGAGAACAAAGGAGAGCTGGATGTCTGCAGCCTCCAGAGACCCTGCAGTAACACAGACACAATAGGGGGCAAGAGATTATGAGCTCCTGAAAAAAGAAAAAGGTAAATAACTCTAATTGGGAATTTACATTCACAAGACCAGAGAAGATTCATTCACAGGAAAGGTTTTAGAGGCCCTGAGAATCTCTAGCCAGGCTGATTAGTAAAGGTCTTTCTTTTGTCCAAAGCTAGTCCATAAAGACTGGGAGAGTAGACTTTTTTTTTTTCCCCTAAATGCACTAATCCCAACATAATGTTGAACAGCACAAAGAAACAAGGTAACATGTCCCAATTAAAGGAATAAAATAAATATCCAGAAACAAATCCTAAAGAGATGGAGCCATATGAATCACATTACAAATAATTCAAAATAACCATTGTATAAATGCAAGCTCAGAAAAATCATGCATGAACAATATGAAACAATATGAATCACTTTGCTAGTATTTTGTTGAGAATTCTTGCATCTGTATTCATCAAGGATTTTGGATTTTGGTCTGTAGTTTTCTTTTTTCCTTATAGTATATTTATCAGGGATTGGCAAGAATGAAACTTGAGGCTTGGAGTGTTGTAAATTAATCTTAAAGACTGATAACCTAAATTTATGGTATAAGTATTCTTTCCTTTTATTATGTATATCTATTCGATGAAAATAAAAAAGTACAGCCTCAAGTTTTTATATAGTATAACCAGCCAAAATAAGTATTCCTCTTCAAGGTCTGGATCTAAGATTTGTAAAGCATTTTCTGATACTTTCACCTTTACAACACAACAACAACAACAAATATGATCACATGCGATGAATCAGAAGACTGGTGAGTTTTGTAGGTCTTTGCGATGCTA
The DNA here is from genome assembly GCF_057876585.1 of Rhinolophus sinicus. Classification (NCBI taxonomy): domain Eukaryota; kingdom Metazoa; phylum Chordata; class Mammalia; order Chiroptera; family Rhinolophidae; genus Rhinolophus; species Rhinolophus sinicus. The sequence goes on from NC_142517.1 coordinate 20,260,225, forward strand.
ACCGATGATATGAGCCTTATAGATTGTGAAATGAAAATAGTTGCAATTAATGTACAGAACCAAAAGTTTTAAACTTCATTTACTCTTAAATTGTGTGAAGTTTCAATGATCTAAAATAAACTTCCACAGATACAAGATGTAATGTTTCAGATTGCAAGGTAATAGGTAATGTAGTATTTCTAAAATTCTCTTGTGTATTATTAGTATTTTGATTTGTACAGTCATAATTTGTTAAAATGACTTCATCTTAATATTCACTGATGTAGATTAATAATGTCAATACAGATTTAAAGATAAATGGGAAAATGGTGCATGTAATACTTTTGTTCTTTTCAAAAGAGTTAAAATTACTCTTTAACTTTTGTGTGTCTGGAAATGGGTTTTCTCATAGTGCATTACAGCAATGAGTAGACCTAGTAATATTAGCCGAGAGCATTAACTGTACATCTTATTAACAGTGAAGTGAACAACTTTGAATAAAGTTTTAGAGAAACACATTGACTGCATCAAGGGGTTTTTTGAAGGAGAAACTAAAATTTTGGTTTGGAGCAGGTTGAAAACCAAGAGCTATCAACCTTTACTGTTGAATGGCAATATTTAGCAGTGAAAAAACCGTGGCCTGCAGAGACAGAGATTGGTGAATTTCATTTCCTCAATTTACTGCACACTAGCTGTGCTGCCTTGGGCAAGTAAACCTCTTCAGGTCTCCATTTCTTCAGTTTAGAAATGGAGTGTTATGAATAGGAGCATTTCCAATCAGTTGCTGTATGGATAAAATTGAATGAGATAATGTGCACGTAAGACACGTAATGTGGTCTATGCATAGGGATGGGAACTCAATAAACGATCCCTATCGTGATTATAAGGATTAGAACCACCATTATCGCCAATTATTTTTACTACTCCTCTCACACTTTTTTGAAAAGCAAAAGTAACAGTTTTCCTAAAGTGATTAATTGTACCAGGGATTTAGAAATTTAAAACAAAACTTGTTAATTATTATAATCGTTCTTATTTGTATGCCCTTCAGCCAGTGTACAGTCCAGAATTGTATAATTCAAACACATTATTTAAAAACTATAATAGTCTATCAAAGAGTGGCTATGGAAGTAAATTGTGTAATGTAGTTGTCAGAGTGAGTACACTGTACTCATGATCTATATCCAAATAGTAGATTAACTTGCTTGATATAAAATTGAGTTAATAACTCCCCAAATTCTCTTAATTATTCTTCCTGATATCCATACCTTTCATTAACAAACATATCCATCATTATAAAATATTATTACCTGGGCAGCAATTTGGGCCTAGTTTCAACTATGTGTGATGAATTTGAGTTTTGAATTATTTTTTGGTTACTAGTCTAGTTTTAACAACCCATATTCAAAAGAGAATAATTTTGGTCATTGCATTTGTTTTCTACTGCTATATAACAAATTATCATAAGCTGCTTAGCTTAAAATGCATTTATTATCTCACAGTTTCCACAGTTCAGAAGTTGAACATCTGGATTCATTTGATCCTGTGCTCAGAAGCTAAACAGGGTTGAAATCAAGGCGTTGGTTAAGCTGCCTTCCTTTACGGAACTTGGAGTCCTATTTAGGGCTTATGTAGTATTGGGCAGATTTCAGTCTTTGTGCTTTTAGCACTCAGTTCCTTGTTCTATTTCTAGCTATTGGCCAAAGACCACTGTCGGGTCCTAGAAGACACCTACAGCTTCTTGTTACATGTCCTAACTGCAACCCAATCCATCTTCTTAACGAGAAATATAATTGAATTTCCTTCATACTCTAGATCACTTCCTTTTTAAGCTGCCACATGATTTATTCAGATCCACCTGTAAAATTCCCTTTCTACTAACTCAAAATCAGCTGATTTGGAAGATGAATTGCATCAGCAAAATCCTTTCTCTTTCATCGTTTAATGTAACTTAATCACAGTTGTGAAATCCATCATGCATAGACCAGACACATTCAAGAAGAGGTATTTATAAAATGCATGTACCCCACAGGACAGGAATTTTGGGGTCCATCTTAGAAAATTCTGCATATTATAGTCAGGTAGTAGATAATAACATTGTTATACCCTGAAAAAATGCCATGATATTGTATAACAGTTCAGTGTATGTAAAAGTAAATGACTGTTGATTACCTAAGGGAATATTTTTTTAGCATAGAGACAACCTATTAGCAATATTTGTATTGTTATGCAAATATTCCCATTGTGTTTTTCTAATTACTTTAATTACATGGCAACAGTTCAATACGATTTTTTGACAAATATCATGTAAATGGGTACAATGATCAGAGAGAAAAAAATCACAAAAAATTATAATCACAAAGTCAAATTTAAAGGCTGTTTTCCTTTTAAAGTGAAATACTCGTAAATTTGAATCTCTACTTTGGTTTTCCAGACTCCAATAATTAGAAAACTGTATGGTTTTAGGACAAATACTTAATGAAAATTACTACAAGAAATATCTTAGGAGGCCTTTTTGTACATAACCTGACATTTACATTATCAAATAAATTACATTAAGCATTTCTACAAACACTTTTTCCAAGAAAGACTTGTGTATTCTTTGGTTTTTAATTCTTCTATCTAAATTTTCTTTCAATTAATTATTGTGAAAATAATGGGAAATGGATATATCTAAATTAGCAGTAACCAAGGATAGTTTAATAAAGTACTTATTCCAAAGTTATTCATATTCATATTTAAACAGAAATGGACTTTTAGAAAACTAATATTTGACAGACATAACTGTGAAATGCAGGAGTTCTGAGGCTCTAGAACAATTACACCAGGTAGGTTTCTCATTATACCTATTTGCCATTCAGAAGAATTTCTCTTCAAGTATTACCTCTGCCCATCATAAACAGGTCTTAGTATATATTATTAATATTCTTGTGCAATTATTTGAATTTATCCTCCTACTGCTTTTCTTCCTTTCCATATATCCCTGGCCAACCATTTAAGCTGCCATTCTGTTTCTTAACTGCTCTCAGACACCATTGCAGCATCCTTTCTGAAAAAATTTGCTTCCCACTTTGTATATATTCCCTCTTCAAAGTTCCTTATTAGTTACTGCTTACTCTTCTCTCTTCTTTCCAGATTATATATGAGGAATAAGTTTAGCTGGGTAACATAAATTTTTCAGTTAATTAGAAATACAAATTTATTAAATGGAGTTTTTGTTTATCATCCATATTTCTTTTCATTGACTTTTTTCTCTCCTTATTATCGGATGAAAATTTTATGAGGAGGTTTACACACTGTACATTTATTTTTATGTTTAGTGATTATTTGGGGATGTGACACTCATTAATATAAGTATAACATCTATTAATAATATATCCACAAAATATTTTCATAATTTGAAATGTATGTTTAAATGAGAAGTAGAAGGTGAATGACGTGCATAAAAAATACATTTTCTATATTCTCAAGTTTGATTTTCTTTCAGTAGATTTATATTTCTTAGTTTATATAATATTTTGCTTTATTTTGTACCTTCTTCCTTAATGAATGATTCCTTTGTTTTGTTTTTTTTCCTTTTTAATATTATCTACTCCTTTTTCTTTTACGTAATAGTCTTCTCTGTCCCCCACCGTAGTCATATCCTTATAACAGAGGAATTAATATTAGTAAAATGAAGTGTCAAGGGACTAAATATTTGCCACTATTATATTTGGACAAGGATGTGGAGAACATGACCAATTGACATGATCTATTATGGAGATATGCCTTCTATAAATATATGTATGTACCTTTTTCATTACTATTGATCCCTTTTTAGTCAAAGCAGATGCCATCCGTCCTTTTCTCATTGTAATCAACTTCTATCTGATCTCCCAGATCTTTATGTTTTCCCTCTACCCATTGTTCTAGAGCTATCTATAAGAATAAAAAGAGATGCTGTCGCTTCTTAAAACCTTTCAATTCCTTACCATCATGCTTAATGATGAAATCTACACTATGTGCCATGGCCTGTTTTGTTCCCAAGTTATCTAACATTGTTTCTCACCAAAATGAAATGTTTCCCCATTGATCAGGATGATTCAGAAACACTCGCCTTCCTCTCTTTCAAAATCTGTCCAATTATTTGCCCTTTCTTAAAGATGAGTCCATTATGATTATTCTCCCTAAAATTATCTTCATATATCTGATTTACTTCCTCCTACACATTGAAAAAAGGTGACTTCTTTGTAGAAGACTTCTCCATTAAGTTATATTTCATATTATTCTTTGCAAAAACTATCTTAGTTTTTACTCCCTAACATTTCACACTTGCAATTATTTATTTATTTGTTATTTTTGTGCTTATTTTCTCATGTTCCATTTTTACTGTAGGCATTATATGGGCAAGTAATATGCATGTCTTGTTCACTATACACCCATCAAAATATTTGAAACATATTGAAAGTTGACAAATATATATTGAGTGAATTAATGAATGAGTGAATGAATGAATGAATAAGGTTTACTTGTCAGTACCACTGGACTGGAACATTTTTGAATAGTAATATCTCTAAATGTTCTTTTTCTAAAATAGGATAACATCTCTTAAACACTAAGCACTGCCTTCCTACCTAATCTCCCATATGTCTGATGTAATTGTCTTCAAGGAATGGGACCTGTGAAAAACTGTCTTTGCTCCAAAATATACAAGTTAGTGGAGGGCCCATACTAGGATGGCTGTGTCCAAATCACCAACTGAAACTGTTGCTATGGACATTTGCCAATTCAAGCAATAATTTGAGATCTGATTTTACTCTTTGCTTTTATTGAGTCAGCAAAGAAATGAAAATGTTTTTAAAAAGGAGTCTTGAAGCAGGCAAATATTTATTGAAAGTGGGTCATCACATCATACCTGTAGTCACTCACATTCTTCATGACTGAGCCTGTCTAGACTGTAAATTTCTGTCCTAGGATCAGAGATGAACCTCTGGGAAGATGGGCAACTGATTCCTGTTCACCACCTTTTCCTTCTCACCACTACATCCATCACCTAAGCGTTTTTGTTTAAGTATTTTATGTTTCTACTCATTTCCATTTTGCCCCCAGAGGCTTCTATTAAAATTATTTAATTTCACTGGACACAGTGGGTGGGATAGACTTGCAGTTACAGCAGTCAACCAAGAATTCCTTCTGCAATGAAGGTGATTGAATTATTGCAGCACCAGCTCTGAATTGATCATATTTCCTTTTAATTTCAGGTCACAGAGGGATGAATAGTAGCAAACTGCTAATTTTGTAAGCTACCTGATGTAGCAATTATTAAATTATGTATTTTTATTATTTTGATGACCTGAATATCTCATATACTAATCATATATGATGTTTTTTTGGGTTGTATCTAAATGATTTTAATTAGCAACACATCTTATTTTGAATGTAATACTTCATTATTAAGATTGTAGACTTTTAAATAGTAATAGAAGTAATCAGTGAGTAAATTAACAAAAACAGTTTATAGCTTTCTAAATTTTCTTGATATATAGACTATTAGTTGACTCTGTTTAGGTGAAACACTGTATTGTTATTGTTATGATAACAATGGAGGTGGTTATCAGGATGCTTAAGTGAAAGAACATCATCCACAATATTTAAAGCATTTGAGGTAAATAATTTAAAGAGTGGAAAAGTGCATCTAGATAACTGACATTGCATTGACTTTACTATATTTAGAGATGACAGTTGCATAAAAGAAATAACGTTTATCTTTCTATTTTGCAATAGCTTTTTATGGTTAGCAAATAGCAAGTGCCTTCTATTCCCACAGAAACACAATTTTTAGTAAATTTATAATTTTGGACATATATCTTTCAAATTAAGGTAGTAAAAATAGATTCACACATGATAATAAATATATCATTTATATTTTTCATATTTGAGGTATTTCTGATTTGTTGTCAGTATTGCATGATTAAACCTTGTATAAACCATTGCTGTAAAAAGCCCTGCTAATATAAATTAAACAAAACGGTGGGTAAAATTATTTCAGCAAACATTTACTGGGTGTACAAAACTCAGTATTCATCATGTGTATAAGTCATTGCACTCGGCTCTTTGGGGATTGCAAATGCAAATTTAACAGACATCATCACTGCTAGGTCCCTATGCTCAAGTGAAGACAAGTTATCGCTGTGGTGGAATATAATGCCATACTCAGTAACTCCGAACTATGAATTATTGATTATGAGTTTCACGTATTTCTAATATAGAGTTTCTAAGTCTGGGTTTTCCCCAATATAGAGCTCAAGGCAAAGACTTCTTCACAAATAGTGTATTTGGGAACGTGACAGCTGAGAACAGAAGTGAGAGACAGAAGTGAAGCAAGAAAGGAGGAAGAAGTATGTAAAGACTTATTGTGAGCTACCCCTGCCAACCACAAAATTCTCACATCCGTAATACCACAGCTACTGGGGCAATTTGCGTTAATCAATAGCACATGTGAAATTGTTGATTTAAAGCAATTACAACATTTATTTTCATCTAAGAAACAAACAAACAAATACCTTATGAACTTATATCTGTAGATTTAGAGATTTAAAAGTGAATCTAAATATAGATACAGATATGAATGTGAAATCCATATGTACAAGTATTATAGATTGAAAAAGATCATCCTTAGTTATAAAATTAAGTCAACAAATATTTATTGAACATCCATTGTGTATATAAATAATCTCAGAATTCTAAAAAGCCAGGACATGTCCTCTTTCCCTAATATATTGATAGTTATTTACATTTTAATTGGAATTTTATTTGCACCATATAAATAATTATTGTAGTAGAGTCAACATTGTGTCTCTTACGTTTAAAACGCTCTTGAATTCACCTTCAATTGACAGATCTCTTTAGGACACATAGAGAAATACCAGTTTTCTTGTATTAAACATTTATCTTTTCAGTGATACCTTTTATGCTATGATTCCTTCCTGACAAACACAGCTCTTGGGTGAAAAATGTTTGCTTTGCATGTCTCCCTGAAAATATCTCACAGAAGGTTTGATAGGTTATATACAGTGCACTTAGTGGTGTATTTTGTAGTATTCTATGTGGTTTATATATTATAGCAATTCCTATTTTGAAAAAGAATTATCTTTGAAAATATGATAAAATAATTGTTTAACATTAAAGGTTCAGGGCTAGGTAAATTTAAGTTTTATATGACCGTACAGTGTCACATGCATTCAGGGACTTTGATTGAAAGAATAAATAACTTTCCCAGTTTAAAAATTAGTGAAAAATTTCACTATGTTGTTTACATCAATATAAATATAGAGTCTGTGTATTTAAAAGATGCAAAATATACATATGGGGTAAGAATTAGCTTAGTTTTTCTTAAATGAAAAAAAATTATTTATTTAATTTTAAATTGTTTTGCTAATCTTCCAAAAATAGTTTCTACATATATGATTAGTAAGACACTTTGGTCATAGTTTTGTAGGTTTTATGATTTCAATATTTGGGAGTTTATCAAAATAGTAAGTAATAAGTAATGTTTGTTATGTTACTATCTATATGCAGTTTGCATGTTTTAAAACTTGTAAAATATGGGACTTTATGCAAAGTACTCCAACTCTAAATATCTCAGTTTCTTTATTTGTAAAATGGTGATAATAATTTTTATGTCAAAATTATGAGGAGTAATATATATAATTTGTCAGAGTACCCTCTAGGAATTTTTCAGTATAGAACTATAATGTTTACTCGTATATACTGGAGATGGCACTTTGCCTTTTACTTTACTTTCATTATCACTACTTAAAACTCAAGTGCTTTTTATTTTAGACTGGCAAAGAAAGCCAATAATTTTTCCTTTCAGATTTTGTGTACCATTTCTACTTCCCTTTAAAATTACAGCCTCTCCTAAAAAGCAATGTCACATTTTAAATGTCTTTTAACATAAAAAATGTCATACTAAATCAGTGGTACTAAATTCTGGATAAGCTTTTTGGGTTGTTGTCCATTTGTAAAGTTACATAGATTTCATGTGTCCAATTCATCATCTATATCTCGCGTTATGTGTTCACCACCCAAAACTGACCAGAGTCAGTTCTCTTTCCATCATCATATATTTAACCCCTTTTACCCTCTTCTAGAACCTTACCCTCCGGTAACCACTAAACTATTGTCTGTGTCTATGAGTTTTTGTTTCTTCATTTGTTTGTCTTGTTCTTTTGTTGTTTTTCAGTTTTATGTACCACGTATCAGTGAAATCATATGGTTCTCCACTTTTTCTGTCTGACTTATTTTGTTTAGCATTATAATCCCAATAATATACTTTTTATCTCAAGTTACTCGGTAACACAAATATATTCTAAAGTAGAAATCAGCATTGAAAGAATAATATGTATATACGGCTAGGAACACAGGAAGAAAAAGGAGAAAGAGGTGAAGAGTGGACACATCATAGCTGGCTAATCAACAAATGGTTCTTATAAAAAGTACCAGCAAATTTGGTCATTTGGAACATGCTAGAAATGTAAGATTATTACCTTAAGTTTGTGAAAATTCTTTGAATTATAGCTAAATTGCAAAAAGAAAAGTTAAAAATGAAAGTAGGTTTGCTTTTGAGAAAATCTGTCACTGTTATTTCATAAAAAAAGTTGTCTTAAAGTTCCGTGGTTCAAATAAGAGAAATTCTTCATGATACTAACAGCATAAAAAAATGTATAATTATTTATGTGAATTTCCAAATGAAAGATTATTTTTCAATGAAGGTGAATACCTAATAAATAGCCTTACGCTATTTCTTGAGGAAGCTCAGAATGGAAAGACATATCTAGGTGGGAGTAGCCAAATTTGAATTCTATATGATTACTTCAAGTCGTAGTCTCTTTATTTAACGTTCATAGATTCTGCCAAGAAACAAAGTAATTTTCATTTTTATTACTGTACTTAAACATAGAATCTTCAGTAATAAAATCTTGTAAATGTTTAGGAGGACTCTCTGTGGTGCAGTGTCAATGCCCTTAATTTTCTATAAATCTTCCTGAAATACTTTTGAACACCTTGCTAAAGAAAAGTGGTCTTTCCCCTTGTAATATTCCAAGTATTTGATGCTGAAGATTATTAAATTTTTTCTGTTGGAGTGTTTTCTGTATTTTCAAGCTTTTCGTTATGTAATGTGGAAGACTGTATTTCAAAAATTGTGTTAACTGAAATAAAAGATCACTATTACATTCTCAAACTCAAACTTGAAAGTACTCTTAAATGTTTAAAGGTTACTGCTAAATAATAACAATTAATTCATTCATTTATCATTAAATGATGGCATCTGAAGAAATGTGTTACATTTCATTTGACATAAAGTAAAACGTATTTGTAAAGCAAGCCACATCAAATGATAGCTTACATTATTGATATTAAGTTGATTGTATCAGTTTTTAAAGACAGTTTTAACTTAAAATCATAGAATAATTTTGACCTACATAATTTTCTTGTATGTATATGTGTCTTATTTATAATTGTAAAACATGTTTAAAAATATTTACAAATAAGACATCCAACATTGACAGTAGGTTTTATCAAAATTAACTTTATGCTGAAAATAACAAAAGCTAGAAAATATGCAAAAATACTCTAAATACACTTAATCAATATAAGACCAAAAAAAAAAGAAAAGAAAAAGTCAGCGTTCTACAGAGATGAGTATTATTTCCTGAAATAGAATTTTCAAATTTCCATCAAGGAAAATGGAATACAAGAAGAAAGATACTGCTTTGGGCTTTCGGTAGTCTCACCTGAATATATAGACAGGTTGAAGTCAAAAGTTAGCAAGCAACTCAGTCTTAAAGAGCTGAAAACCTTTTCAGCCAAAGGTTCTGTAGAGACTTTAATAGTCTTGTCCTGGGGAGCAGAGATTAAAATATGGGGCATACCATGGTAAAGTGATGATGAGTTGTTTGTAGAGCCCACAGGGTTTAAGCTATAATAATAAAGGCTATCCTCTAGGACTAAAATGTACTCCGTGGGCTAAGATAAAACCATATACTATACATACAAGATTCAAAGCTATTCTCTTAATTCTAAATAACAGCCAGAGGGAAACTGAAACATTCTGACAGAAGAGGGTATCAACCAATGACTGACTTTTTTATTAATAAAATTGAAAAACTTTTAATTAAAATTTCCAGACATGCCAAAGAAACAGAAACATACAAACAAAAAATAAGCCCTACGAGGATCAAAATACTAAAATTTAAAGAGGGAAAAAAAGGAAAAAAAGAATAGCTCAATGGATTTATAAATACATCAAGCTTATTTTTTTTTCCAAGCCATTTATCTGTCCATATTCCTAACTGGATACTTTCTACTTATTTCTGATCCAATTTGAAGCATGAAAGAAAAAGGTTTTTAAAATGCATTTTAAAAACTTGTAATGGGTATATTGAAACTTATTTAAAAAAATAGTCTTAACAGTAATTTAATTAAAGAAAGCCAAAATAAGTTTTTGTTTAAAGTATATGTTGTTGTTGTTTTCTAAATAGATGAAAGACCAAGACCTATAAATTTAAGAAAATGTGTGAACTGAACGTACAATAATTACAAAGAGTATGAAGCCTCAGAAAGCACAGTAAAACTTCTAAGTGCTAATTCAGAGGGAAAATCTTGAAGTGGCCAGATGAAAAAGACACATTAATTTCAAGGAGTGAAAAAAAGGAATGACAGATAACATTTCAACCTAGGGTATGAAAGTAAATACACAAATAAATGACATTTTAATGTTTGGAGGGAATAAAGTCAATCTAAAATTCTATACCATGAAAAATTATCCTTTGAATATTAAGGTAGATAGTCCTAGAAAAACAAACACTCCTGAGATTATATTAAAGTATTTCATCAGTGTTAGTTTTTTACGATTTTGAACATTGTACTATAACTGCACTATAGTCACATAGGGAATTAATCCTATTTTAGGAAATACATATGGAAATATTAAGTAGTTAGGGTATGATATAAGTAACCTACTTTCAAATGTTCAGGGAAAAAATATATGTATAGTTTTTTAGGGGGCAGAAAATCTGAAAGACATGTAATGGATGCTATCAGTTCCCTACCAATACCCTGTACCCTACCTTGGAGGGCACCAGTAAGAAGTGTAATAAGCATTTATTAGACTAAAATCAGGATGTTGGCAGGATTATGTTCCTTCTGGAGGTTCCTTGGCATCATCCATTTTCTTGCCTTTTCCAGAGTCTAGAGACTGCATACATTTCTTATTTTGTGCCCCCCTTCCATCTTCATAGCCAGCAATGGCTGGTTGACTTTCTCATGTCATCTGTAGTTCTGACACTTCTGCCTCCGTTAGCCATGTGAGGGCCCTAGTGATAACATTGTGCCCACTGGATAATCTAGGGTAATTTCCTTGTTTTAAGGTCTGCTAACTAATACACTTAATTCCACCTGTAACCTTAATTCTCCCTTGTTCATTAACCTAAAATAGTCATAGATCCTGGAAAGTGGAGCACAAACAATCCCCGGTGGATTGATTCCCATATTCCCACAGCAGTACCTCATTCATTTATATAGAATTTATTATCTTTTATTGATACATCTCTTACTCTCCCATTTCCTCACAGGCCTTCTTTGGATTGCTTTCCAAACAAACTGCTTGAACTCAAATCCTTATCTCAGGTTCTGCCTTTTCTGAAAATCAAAATTGATAAAGTGTTTCACAAAATGGAATACCATAATATCCAATTAACTTATTAAAATATGCTCAACATTATTAGTTATCAAAGTGATATCATTAAAACCACAATGAGACCATAATATACTGACCAGAATGGATTACAACACATATACATAGACTCTCACACTCATATAACATGAAAACATGAAAAAATTGGAATTCCATTGGTGGGAATATATATACAATATCCATTTAGAAAACTTCTGGGTAATATCTTGTCAATATCTTAGAAATTATAGTCCTTAATATATGTTCTTAGGCAATAAATACTAAAAAAAGTAAGACGTATTGCATAAGGACCCTTTCTCAGATTGTTCAGAAAAAAATAGTATGTATGTTTAAAAAATAAATAAGATTTACAGGCATGTTACAGTTGCTGTTGTTAACCCATTCATACCCTCTAACTTACTATAGAGGTCCTATGAGTCCATATATGTAGCAAAATCATACGTTCATAGATTTGTTCATAATATACCAAACTGGAAATAATTGAATTATTTATCAAAATCCAGATTCATATTATTGTCTACTTATACATTACAATATTCTAAAATAATGAGGATTATACAAAAATTGAATACTAACTAGTATTTCTACTGTATTACATTTTCATGTTACTGTCATATTTATAAATATCCAGCCTCAATTTCTGTTAACGTGTCAAACTTAGAGTTTTTTGCATGACATCCTGACCACTTGTACTTTCAGTTAGCCTCAACTTTCTCCCTCAGAATAGGGTATCACATTGAATACCTGTGATAAGACTTAATTGCAAGATCTTGCTTCTCTCAAATCTTTCTTCATGGAAAACTTCACCTACCTTTACTCATTTTTCCTGTAAAACCAGCCCTACAAATACTTCCCTAGTCTCTAAATCCTCATTAACTTCCCTTTCCTCAAAATTCATGTGGTACTTAAAATCTGAAATCTTAGTTGTGAGACAACCTTCCCCAATGATTATAGCTCTATTAAACTTTAAATTTGTTTTTGCATTTCTTAGCGTGCCAAAATAGACAAAATAATTAAACACAACTATTATTTACAGGAAGAAACAAAAAGTGTATTTCACATTTGTCTATTCAGTGGTTTAGTTATGCGAGCATAAGATGAAAGCCTAAAATTATTTATATCAATGTTGCTAATATTTTTAAGAAGTAAATCCCTGTTATTTCTATTTGTATGTCATTTTGTAAGACATTTTCTGGATTTATTGAACTGCACAGTATTTTAAATTTAACTTCTAAAGCTTTACTTAAATTTTTACTTATGAAACATAATTTATTGAATGAATGTATAAAGTATCTGACATTTTGAATCATTCCCTTAAATGTTATACATCCATAAAAAGTATAATTATGATCCTGTAATACGTCTATTAGTTGATTATTCTAACTTTAGGTCTATTTTAGTGTTTCTGACTTTTTTTCCTTTTTTGTTACCTGATTTAAAAGTTATTTTTGCTTCTGGATTTCCAGCCAATGCTTTTGTCACCATGATGATCAATTTATTTTATATTATCTGTATATTTAGATATTATAATTGAACATTTTTTTTCTGAGTGTGGCAAAGCTTTAGCAACTTATCTCACAAATATGTGTAAATTCTCTTTGAAAATCATCTAGTTCTTATGAGTATCACTGAGAATTTTGCAGAGGGATCTGCTCATTAAACATTGCTAAAGAAAGGTACAGCACATTTGGAAACTACGTATTTAATAAAACTGATAGAAGAGTGATGCTATTTGACAAGAAACAAAGTGTTGTTATGAAAATATACAAAACAAACAATGAAAGTACAGCAATAAGAAAGTAGTGGTATTGGTATTACTGGTATATATAGTACTCTCTACATATATGGTGCTATCAAAATGAAAATGAGTGAAAAACAGTATAGTGAGACAAAAAATAGCTAGCTGCAGGTCTTTTGATTATTGTTTTAAGTACACAGTAACAGAGCATCTAATGAATTAAACTGTTTTTCTTCTTTATTTTTCATTAAGAAAGCATTCAGGAGTCCAAATGTGAGAATAAATATTATAAAAGCAAATAGAATAAAGCATATACCACCTAACCATAAATGTTTTTAATACTTTGTATATTTTCCAGGCTTTTTTCATATGCATTATACAATACATACAGACTTGCAATATTTTTATTTCACTGTATATTTAATAATATCTCAAGTCAGTAAATTTTTATCTATAGTGTCTCTCTAAATAATGATAGCAACTAAGATTTCCCTCAACGCCCACTTACAAAATTTACATGAACTGCTTCTGTTTGGAAAAAGTTGGCCTGAGTCCCCCGTGAAAATCTGTCTTGCCTTCCTACTACATTGTTCACCAAGAATTCCTAATCTTAGTGAAGAATACTGCCGTAAGCCCAGTTGTAACTCCTGGTGAAACCTGGAAGGTGAACTTGACACAAATTTCCTCTGTTAATGAGCAGAGAACTTGGATTTAGTTTCCTTTCTTGACCCACAATGGAATTTGAGTTTTCAAAAATGACTTCCATCTGAAATTACTACCGTAACTTAATCAGTGTGTCATCCTACTACTGTGCAGCTAGAGAAATTCTTCTATAAACTCATTGTGGCTTCTTCTTGGTTGGCATCCTTTATTGTTTTCTGTGATTTGAGAATCAAATCCAAGCTCCTCAGATGTGGATGGTAAGTGTCTTAGTCCCCTAGGATTGCTATCACAAACCACCACTGACAGGGTAGCTTATAAACAACGAAAATGTATCACAGTTCTGGAGGCTGAAAATCTGAGATAAGGGTGACAGCATGGTCAAGTAAGGACCTCTTTCAGGTCTCAGATTTTTTGGAATCCTCACATGACTCAAGGGGCAAGAGTGCTCTCTCAGGCCTCTTTTATAAGAGTGCTAATCCCATTCATACAGACTTAACCCTTATGATCTGAGCACCTCCCAAAAGCTCTCCTGCTACTATCATCTCTGTGGATTAGGATTTCAACCTATGAAAATTTTTTTTTTTTTTTTGGGGGGGGAGGCACAAAAGTTCAGACCACTAAGGTTGTTCTTCATGACTTACAGACCTAAGGCCCTTTATGACCTATGGACACACTGAAATTCCCCAGGCATCTCTTCCTTGTCTAGGACTTTCATCCTTATTCTTCTTTCGGATGGATTCCTTTTCCACCTCACATAAGTATTGCTTTTACTAGGGAGTCTCCTCTGTGTCCAATTAGCTTTGCTTTTGATGGCTATGGTTTATTGTGTCTCCTGTACTAGATTGTTAGCCCACTGAAGACATAGTGTGTATTCATTTATCTCAAAGCATATCAGACAGCCAGAAACATCCTCAATAATTTCTTGTGGAGTAGTCAAATGAATATTTTACTCAGTAAATCTCCCATTATTGGAACACCTATTTAAATGATGTTGCTGTTTTTCGTTTTTTTTCTCATTTTTGACTCCCATTATTTAAACGTCTATTTAAAGGAAGTTACTGTTATTTTCATTTTTGACTGCTATATATATTTTTACTACTTTATGTGCACATCTGTTAAATTATTTATTTCACTGTTTTGCTGAACTTAATTTTGAGAAAGTTTTGATGTTTGGCATTTTTAAGGTAGCAAGGTTAGAATGTGCTTAAATTATCACAGGATTCATAGCAGTACGCGTGTGGTAGTAGGTGGACTCTGAAAAAACACAACAGTACTAATACAGTGTTACATTTTTTAGTATTAGTGTTAAAAAGGAGAGAGTACCTTTGTACTAAAGTTAGAATAAAAGTGGTGAAGGCAGTTGAATGTGGAGGAAAGAGCAAAGGGCTTGGTATTAGGAGATCCTGCCTTAACTTACTTCCTATTTATACATTAGTAAAGTAGCAGTTCACAAGTCACATAACCTTTCTAAGATGGGTTCTAGTTTCCACCTCTGATAATTAGGAAATTGCATTAACTGAACTATAAAATTAAGAACTTGTGATGAAAGTTCTCAGAAGAGTAGAATAAGATTGAAATGGCTATTTAAGTATGAATATTCTATTATGACAGAGTATAGTTCAAAATGCATTGATTTGAGCGATTTCTTCACTTTTTTGTTTTGAGGTTATGTTTCACAGTTTAATGTTCTTAGTGGCAAGGTAGAGTTAAATTTTATACACACACACACACACACACACACACACACACAACTTTAAGAATACCAGCATATTAGAATTTAACTTGTGATTTTTTTTTAAATTCAGAAAATTTTGATTACAATTACATTAATAAATCCAGTTATTCACACCAAGATAAAGATATGTTGGCTATTCCATAACAAACATCTATTTGCTTTATAAATATGATGGGTACTCAATAGGATATGATATGTAATTAGTATTTAAATCATAATTTTATATTGTGACGTTATACCACTAGTATAGAGGAACTAGAATAAAATAAAACTACAGATATAGTTTTAAAGTAATTTTAAAAACAATTTTTAAAATTCTGGAGTCTAATTCACTCTCCATATAAATTATATAAACATATATATACACATGCATGTACAATAAATATAGAATTCCAGATTGTCTATAATTAATATGTATTTTACTCAATAAAACAATAGACTAAGTATATATCTTACTTTAAAAATATGTCTTAATTTTAAAAAATGTTAAATCATAATAATGTACTTACATCAAATACTTACGTACTTAAATTAATATTTTAAAGTTCCCAAATTTGGGTAGATGGAATTTTAAGATACTCCCAAGATTCTCTGACAGAGAGATATTAAGTCATAATTTTTTGTAGTTTTATACTCCTACGTTTATGGTAAATTTTTTTCACACAAGTACAAAACTAACATATAAACATATGTTGTATAATATTTCCCTGGAGGATACATCCATTATACCGTACATCTGCAAAATCAATTAATCATTTACTTTGTTATTTATGATGTAATTTTTAATGTGGGTAGTACTACTTAGTAATACTGTATAAATATAAATTTAATGTTTAGCATTCATTCAAATATTCCTCATTGTTTTACTCATAAGTTCCCTACTCTCATTCCTACTGACATGAGGATAGGAGGAAGAATTAACTAAGAAAAAAATGAGGAAGGGAAAAATCTAAAGCTAAAATTTCTGTTTATATATTTATGACAGGGAGTTGGTTTAAATGTATATTTTCCCCTTGGCATTTGTATTAAAAGTAGATCATAAAGCAGTAAATTTTAGGAGTAAGTTTAGTTTGAAATGTATATAGATAGGTGTATATTTGTACTGAATGCAGTCTGACAGAACATGAAACAAAATGTGAATTGCTTATCTTTAGGTCATGAGTTTAAAGTTGAAAATATTTTCCATTTTCATGGTTATTATTTCAATAATGCAGTCAAGATAGTACATTGACCACAACATAAAATGAATATGAAATGCAAAACAAATATAAAATGAAAATCACTTGATTAAAGTATTTGCACTATTCATTATTACTTGTAACTTTCCAACAAATATTTAAATTTGTGAGTTTCCCAAAAATTTGTGAAGAGAGGCACTTGTTTCTGCTTAATGCAAAGTATGCTACTCAAACATCCAGATTATATTTTATTGTGATTTCTGATTATACATTTTTGCTGATTTTATGACTATATTTGAATTATACATTATTCCACATTTTTGTCTCATATTGTGCTTACTAAGATTATTGGCTTCTACATTAATAAATCAATTTTTCTTCTCTTAGATTCTCATCTGTGCCTTTCTAATATTCTGTCAATGAGTCTATTAGTTTAAAGTAGAAAAGCAATGCATTTGATCTATATTATAAAGTTTAATGAAGGCTCAGTTTAATTAAAAACTACACTGTTGGATTACTTTATAGATTTTTGTGTCTTAAAGGTTTTATTTGTGTTTCTGAGAGCAAAGTACATTTCTTAAACATCCGGGTGCTAAGCTGCGTTTAATATGTTTGTCACCCAAAAAATGCAAATTTTAAAGTGAGTTTTAGAATTTGAAGTGAGTAGTGACAAATAAGCAACAGGCAAAGAAAAATGGAAAGTATAAACAAATTTTCAAATTTGTAATTGAAATTAGAAAGTAAACCTTAATGCTTATCACAACATAAAGATCATCTTGAATTCTGTAAGTAATTAAGTTGTCTCAAAAAAAAAAAAAAAAAGAAAAGGGAAAACATGGTTCTAGTCAGTGGCAGGGAATGCAATGTTTTTTGTTGTTGTTTTTCTTTTGTTTGCTGTTTTTTTTAAGTGTATCAAGAAAAAAAATGAAATACTGAGAATAAAATGCCTAGGCCACTCTCTCTTTCTCTCATTTTTTAATAAAGCCTTTTCTACTTAACTTTGGAAAATTACATGGTGAGTTTAGACATTGGAAAAGCCACTTCCTCGTTTAATTTTTGTGGTAGGCAGCTCCTCATATCGCTTCCAATAATTCGCACCCATTGATAGTTATATGCTTGTGTAATGCCCCCACATTTGAACATAAGCAGTAACTGGTGACTTTCTTCTAAATTGGGAAAAGTTATGTTATGAGATATTACTCCCAAGACTAGATTAACAAAGGATTGTGATTTCCATCTGCTCTCTCTTGCCTTATGTCTCGCTAACTCTGTTGAAGCCAGCAGCCATGTTGTGAGTCTCCTAAGAAGATGCCCAATTGCTCACGTAGCAATGAGCCAAGGGAGGATTTTGGCCAGTAACTTAACAAAGAAGTAAAACCTGCTGACAACCACATGAGTGAGCATGGAAGGGCTCTTTTTCCAGTATAAACTGGGACAACTTCTGGCACCTGGAAGACAGCATTATTTGTGACCAGAGCCAGGAGACCCAGCTATGCAGCACCTACCTTCCTGACCCAAAGAAAATGAGATAATAAATGTTGTTTCTATAAGCCACTAAGTCAGGGGATAATTTGTTATACAGCAATTGATAATTAACACAATATTACATAAATTATGTTCTGAATTCATATAAGGACAGATTCAACAGATGTAATTTCCCAGAAAATACACAAAGAATGAAATTAATTTAGGTAAATAGATATACTTAGTTATGCTTTCAATAGGAGGTGAAGAAAGAATTAAGAAAAATGTGATGAAATACATATGCATATTCTAAATGAATAGTAAAAAGAAATTTTCAATAATTCACAACTTGATCAAAAATGTATATGTACTCTATTTTTATAAGAAATCAGTGAAAGTTTAAGAGTTATGTATATGGTGGAGCAAATTGGCATTCTAGAGGATAGCTTTATTGTCACCATTATAACATTTCTAATCACTTTCTAATCACTAGTCTGCTAATAACTCATTGGAGATTTAGGTAACTAGTCTCTGTGTCATGCATGAAGGTGCTGGATGAGATGATCTTTAAGATATATAACAACTACTAAATTCTATGATTATAAAATCTGATTTCTTACCTTTTTATACTTTAAACATCCTTATACTTTAGTGAGCTAGAGTAGAAATAATCGTTGGAGAAAATACACTAAATATAGATTAAGACAAAATTAACAGAAACAAAAACAAAATTACTGGACTTTCAAAGAAATCTTAGGCCGGTTTTATGGAAAATATTGTATAAGTAAAATAAGACTAATTAAAATAATAACTACTATTTTGACTGATTATGCTATTCCAGGCCATTTCCTAATTTATATAGGCACCTTATTATTCCCAATTAACAGATAAAAAATGATATTAAATGAGAAGCCTGTGGACACATATTCATGAAAGAATGGAGATAGCATTTAAATTTCCATTCCAAAAGCTTAGAATCACAATGGGCACTGAATATGCATTATTCAGTTATTTTAATTCATTGAAAAAAATTTTGTTAGGGAATGAAATATGTTTTAAAAGGTTAATTACTTATGTTAAAATTAGTTAAGAGCAATCAGAAAAATCTTCATCAAATAAAGTATAAAATATCTTTCATAATTACAAAAATAGCATTTTTTATACTGGAAATTAACACAGAGATTTGATAAAAGATTTATAGATAACTTGTAAAACAGTTGCCAGAATATATACATATTTCTTACTAATAGGTAATAATAGTAAAGTTGGATCATCTCTGAAATAGTGGGCATAATTACAGCTATTTCTATCTTGTAATAGTGAAGCATCATTGCCTTTTCTCTTAAAGTGCAAATTTAATTAAGGGTGTGTTTAATTTAAATATCAGAGTTTTTTTAAGCCAAATAAATCCAATTCATTTTAAAGAGCAATTTATGTGCTGGGTAATAAGCATGACACATTGACTCCTCAGGTGAAGCAGAAAGATAAAGATGGCTATATTTAATTTTTAAGAGATGTGACACATAACATAATAACTAACCTTAAGTAGGAAATCTCTGTGATTATATAAATCAGAGAGCTTCTAAGATGTGAAATAAAGCCTCCTGAGTAACTAATATTCTGAGGATTTTATTGCTGAAATGGAAGAAGCAAAGCTGACAGGCAATGAGATTAAGCAAAGGGTGTAGAGTGCATATCCTAATGCTTGACTTCAAGAGGCAATATGATGTAACTGACAGAAACCCTCCTTTTTAGGGAACCAAAAGGAACTTTCACTTACCATTTTACCATTTCCAAGTATTGTTTCATGAATGGAAATAAGTTGCCATACTATATATTGTATCATATTGACATGTTTGAAATTCACCCAAAAAAAGTCCCTAAAATCATTTCATTGTTCTTTCAAGAAACAATACAATAGGTATTAATTAATTGTTATTTTTTGTTTTACACTGTACTATTTTACAGGCAATTAAAATAACTTCCAATGTTTCCTTTAAGGGTAAGTGGAGAATATACATGCAGTTAGTTGAATCAGTAGAAAGATTGATTGGTCTCATCTGTTCAGTCATCATCATTTTTATTTGTTTTTTTGATAGGAGGATGGTCAGAAACAGTTGTAGCATAAACTATGGATCCAAAAGCAATTTCATCGAATTAAGAAGCAAAGCTAATACTGAGAAAAGTCATACATTTAAATAAGTAAAACGCATAATTATAAATATATTAAAACTAGAGCATCTACAATCTCTGAAATTTTAAAATATATAACCGTTTATAAAATAGACACTTGAATTGATATAATCAAATCACGTTGGGATTCTTGGTGTATTCTCTGGTGGTTGACATTTTTTCATAATTAAATAAATATATGCAGTAAAGTAAACAAATAGACAAAATGTAATTCAACTTTTCATTCTTCCATTTTTAAGCTTCAACATTATTTGCTAAAAATGTTTAAACATAGTTCTTCACATCTTCTTAGTATGCAAATGCATATTTTTCATTGAGAATTTTAGACCACATTTATAAATTTCCATAATTTACTGTTATTCTGTCCTATAATTCAATAATAGATCTCATAACTTTCGTTACTAATAAACGCATCTACCTATGTTATCAAATATTAAAATTGTTTCTTTAAGGTCATGCCTTAATAGCTTTAAATCTAGCCATTTTATTAAATTGCTAACTTAAGGCAGCCAAGGGGTATAATTCAGGAATTAGAGTGTCTCTATATTTAGATTGACATTTTGGTTCACTCTTTATATAAACTGAATTCATCTGATAGTTCACACATGCTGCTTTCTGAATAGCATACAATTTTTACTGACCTATAATCACTAATTTACATGTTAAGTACCCGAGTAGAGACAGGTCAAATATTCCATATAATTCAGTCATTGGGGAAGAAAGTAGTGGTGCGCTCACCACTTTGAATTTTGAGTACACTTATATAGGAATTTTGAACAAACTTATATGTTGTTAATTTAGAAATTGAGTAATTTGTTAATACAGTACATTGTGGGATAACATAAAAGTTAAAATTATTTGGTTTTCATCTGTTACATTGCTGGATGAATGTAAGTTTTTCCTGATAAACTTTTGAAACAACCTGTATAGAATTTTACAATTGAACTGACAACACAGAAATGACTACTCTGGAATATTCAATTGTATTTATTATAAAACAGCCAATTTCAAATTTATTATCATCTGCAGTCATTCAGAGAAGTGTATTTACTTTCTAACACATAAGCACATGCATATACAAATCTATCGTAAATAAATGTGTAATGTAAACATATCTTCATCTATATACTAAGACATACTAATTAGGATGTAACTTAAAATAAATAACCAAATTAATATATTACATTTAAAACCTCTAGTTTGGTAAAATGTTATATTTTTAATATATACTCAATATCACTTCATGTCTTCTTTATCTGGTTAATATTTTTCTTGGAAACAGGCATCCTTGCAAATCAATATATTTTACATATTGCAAGTGTTGCAAACAAATAAGAAGTGTTGAGGATAAAATTTAGTCCTGACAAATATGACCTTTGGGTATTAATTTTATAAACAAATAGCATATGTTTAAAGATTAGTTGGTGGTTATGATTACATTTTTTACCACTTCTAATTTTTACTACCGTGTTTCCCTGAAAATAAGACCAGGTCTTATATTAATTTTTGCTCCAAAAGACGCATTAGGGTTTATGTTCAGGGGATGTCCTTCTGAAAAATCATGCTAGGGCTTATTTTCTGGTTAGGTCTTATTTTCAGGGAAACACAGTAGATATGAAAATTTGAACTTGGGAACCTAAAACTAATTATTATGCAAGGGTTAAGATTCATGATGCCATTTGTATTTTATGACTAATTTGATTCTTTTATTTTTTTCTATGATTCATTTTTCAAGTGCATAAATATAGTCAGTGACCTACATACCATGTTTCCCCTACACACCATGTTTTTTTGTTTGTTTTATTTGTTTGTTTGTTTCTTTGTTTTTAGAACTAGCCGTCAGGCTTATTGGTGATGGTTTTATACAGTAGTCCTCCTTCATCTAAAGTTTCACTTTCTGTAGTTTAAGTTAGCTGTGGTCAACCCCAATCTGAAAATATAAAATGAAAAATTCAAGAAGTAAACAATTCATAAGGTTTAAAATGCATGCAGTTTTGAGAAGTGTGGTGAAATCTCACTCTGTCTTGCTTTGTCCCACGAGGGACATGAATCATTCCTTCACCCATGCTGGAGGCACTCCCCGAGCTTTAGTCATTTGGTATCCATCTCAGCTATCACTCTGACTGTTGTGGTATCACAGTGCTGTGTTCAAGTAACCCAATTTTACTTAAGAATGGACACAAAACCATTCGCATAACTTTTATTAGAGTATATTGTTACAATTGCTCATTTATTATTAGTATTGTATTAATAAATCCCTTACTGTGCCTAATTTAAAAATTAAACTTTATCATAAGTATATATACATAGGAAAATATAATATATATAGGGTCCTGTATTATCTGAGATTTCATGTATCCATGGGAGTCTTGGAATGTATTGCCAATGAATCAGGGAGGAGCACTGTACTTGAGTTAGTTTCCTTGCCATCATCATGGGAGTACTTTTTATGCTTTTCAAGCTGTCAGCTGTCATTGAGCAAGTTAGTGTGTGTCCTTTACAAAAGACAAAAAGCAATGAATGTAAATCTTTCCAATATATATTCAGTTCTTTAGAAAATGAAGACAATTTAACCTGTGTAACCTGTGGAATGAAACAGAAAACTGATTTTTTTAAACCTGCTAAAGAAATGGAAATATGGCTTTTTAGGAAAATACTTTAAAAGCTAACATATAATTAAACCAGTTGAATATTAGAGTGTGTCTGAAAATGTATTTTCCTTGTATTAGTCTGAATTTTAATTTGACCTTTGTTTAATGCTATGCCCATCAAAATTCCAATGGCATTATTACAGAAATAGGAAAAAAAAAACAAGTCCTAAAATTCATATGGAATCAAAAAAGTACCCTGAATAACCAAAACACTCAGCAAAAAATAAAATACCAAAGCTAGACGCCTCTCACTTCCTGATTTAAAAACGTATTATAAATCTCCAGTAATCAGCTGGCATAAAGACAGATATAATCAGTGGAGCACAATGGAGAGCTCAGAAATAAACCAATGTGGATATAATTTTTGACAAAGGTTCCAAAGCTATACAATGGGGAACAGATAGTCTCTTCAACCAAAAATGATATTGGGAAAACTGGATATCCACATGCAAAAGAATGAAATTGACATACACTACACTGCACAAAAATCAACTCAAAATGGATTAAAGACTTAAATGTAAGACCTGAAACTACAAAACTCTTAGAAGAAAGCACAGGGAAAAACTTCATAACAACAGTTTTAGCAATGATTTGTTGAATAGTATACCAAAATCACAAAAAAACAAAAGCAAAACAGACAAGTGGGACATCAAACTAAAAACCTTTTGCATAGCAAAGGAGGCAACAGGATGAGAAGGCAATTTATGGAAGGGAGAAAATATTTGTAAACTATGTATCTGATAAGGGTTTTATATCTCATACATGCATGTAAGAAGCTCCTACAACGCTATAGAAAAAATAAAAGAACACCACCAACAAAAGACAACAACAACAAAAAACTCAAAGTGGGCAAAGAATTTGAATAGACATTTCTCCAGAGAAGACATACAGATCGTCAACAAATACATGAAGAGATGTTCAACATCTTTAATCATGAGGGAAATGCATCAAAACCACAATGAGACATCATCTCATACCTGTTAGGATGGCTATTTTATAAAAAAGAAAAAGAAGAAAAAAAAAGAAACGTGTTTATGAGACTATGGAGAAATTGGAATCCTCTTGCACTGTTTATGAGTATGTATAATGGTTTATCCATCATAGAAAACACTATGGAAGTTCCTCAAAAATTAAAAATAGAACTACCGTCTCGTCCAACAATCCCACTTCTGGGTATATTCCAAAAAATAGAAATCAGAATCTAAAAGAGTTATCTGCATAGCCATGTTTATTGCAGCATTATTCACAACAGCCAAAATATGGAAACAACCTAAATGTACATCTATGGATCAACAGATAAAGTATGGTATACATAAATGGAATGTTATTAAGCTCTAAAAAATAAGAAAAGTATGCCATATGCAGCAACATGGATGGACTTGGAGAACATTAAGTTAAATGGAATGAGTCAATTACTGAAGAACAAACACCCATGAATCCACTTATATGAGGTATCAAAAGTAGTCAAATTCATTGAATCAGAGAGTTAGAATGGTTGTTGTTAGGGGAAATGGGAAGTTGTTCAAGGGATATAAAATTTCAGTTATGTAAGATGAAAATTTCTAGAGACCTGCGGTATGCCATTGTGCCAATAATTAACAACACTGCATTGTGCACTTAAGTATTTGTTAAAAGAATAGGTCTCCTTAAGTGTTCTTACCACAGTTTTAAAAAAAAGAAAAAAAAAGATGACCTTGATAACCTTTGCTTCTGGTGTTACTCCAGTGATTATTTTGTGTTACATGGCAAAGGGGATTTTGCAGATGTAGTTAAGGTTACAAGTCTACGTAAATGTTGACCTTTACGTAGAGACATTGTCTGAGTGGGCTTAATCTAAATCTATGCACTCTTACAAAGCAGAGAGTTTTCTTAGGCTGGTAGCAGAAGAAGTCAGAGAGATTTGAAGCATGAAAAAGATTTAATTCACGTTGCTGACTGGAAAGTGGAGTTGGCCATCTGACCAGGAATGCAGTTGATCTATCAAATCTGAGAGTGGTCTCTGGCTGACAAACAGAAAAGAAACCAGGACCTTAATTCCATAACCACAAAGACCTGAACTCTGCCAAAGACCTGAACGAGCTTGGACACAGATCCTTCCAAAGAAGCACCCAATAGACCCCTTGCTTAGGACTTGTAAACTGTTACCTGAAGACACAACTGAGCCTGCCCAGACTTATAATCTGCAAACTTTTCCGAGTCTTCTATAGGCAGATCCATCGGGTTTATTGACTGTATGCTTACGTAAATAGTCCATCAGTGAGATTCAAAGGGAAAAAGAACGCATGGCTCTTGAACTTAGACTAAACTAGCAGCGAAATTATAACAATATAATATGTCTAAGCTACTCCCTCTTAAACCTACAAAGTACTTTCTCAGTTACCAGTGCACAAGTGTATGCATGCACACACTCCATTCTTTAACACATGCTGCAATATATATCTTAAAACTTTGCTTTGATTATGTCAGTTTTCTGTTCAGTACTCTGTTCATTTGATTTTGTCATTAACTGCCCAGCAGTTACTTTCTCTTTTTTACAAATTAAAAGTTTATTCTTTTGTTTGATAATTAAGCATTCATATATCAGACTATCAGGCAAGTTTTTTTTTGTTTGTTTTCCGCGGATGATCTTTCTGTTCTATCAGGTGTATTGTTGTTTTTTTTTGTGTGTGTGTGTGGGGGGGGTTTTGTTGTTGTTGTTGTTTTATCCATCACACACACTAAGATAATATTTCCCTTGGCATACATAGAATTTACAGTGTATTATTTCTTCACTCAAATTATATTAGTCAATTAGCTAAACCTTCAATAGTAGGACGGAAATAACCAAGAAAAAATATTTTAGAATAAGGGAAGAAAAATAATGTATAAACACTTTCATGGAACAAGTGAGTTGAAATATATTTCATTTGTTTTTCATAGCATAACCTTTAAACCTCATTTATTCCACAAATATCGATTGACCATTTTCTATATCCTAGGAAGAACTTGGCCAGGGACCTTCCTGAATATAAGGCATTTCCTGAGAGTTTGCATTGTTATACTGGAAAATGTTCAAAAGGTGATTTATTATTATTATTAGTGACTGATTATAGTAAATGCCTTGTCACCTCTGTAGCTAAATGTTTGCCTACATTTATCACCATTCCAAACTTAAAGCCTATTTACTTTAGTTGAATGTTAAAGAAACAAAAGCAATATTTTTTTTTTTTTTTTTTTTTTTTTTTTTTTTTTTTTGTCTTGTCTAATTGAAAAGTCAGGCAAGGACAAGTTTGAATGCTAAAATGATGTCAGTTTTCTGGTTCTCTTTTCTTTTCCTCTGAACTCCATTTTTCTTGAAGTTAGCTCCTGTTTTTATGCAGAGGTCTGGATTTAAACAAATTTAGATACAGCTATTAAAGTTAAGACCAAGCCAGATGACAAAATGATTGCTCCATAAGTCCCAGCATTTGTTTCTCACCATCAAAAATCGTAGAGTCTGATCTACATGCTTGTGTTAATTTTTCTCTGCATGAATAAATCACTTTGTCCACAGGACAAGGACTTTTTGGCTAGATCTGGCTCACATATTCTTCCTTGTCTCACATGAAGACAACACACTCTCAACAGGAAAAAGGTTATATGACTAGAAAAAAGAAAAATGTAAAGCGTATATAGTTGCAAATCTACTACTTTCCGCTGGAACATAATGTCATCCAATACAGTGTATCTGATGATTTGATGTGTTTGGGGTTTCCAATTTTTATGCCATTTTATTCACGTATCAAACTCTTTGTCCCTTTATATTATAGTATGCTATTATCTAGAATGTTCTTTATCTACTTTACTTTTTAAAATCCTACTTATGAAAATATAGTTCAATTTATATACCCTATATGAAAACTTTTCTTTCTAGGTTAATTTTTAGTTCCCTTAACACTTTATGATAGTTAATATCACTTTAAAGTATTTTACCATATTACTTTCTCATATTACATTGGTAATACCTTAATGCCAATAAAACCTTAAACAACAATGTTATAGCTCCTGGAATGTGCTAGCATATTAGAAAAATACCAGTTTTTTTAGTACATTCTCAAAAAACATTTCTTAATTACAAATGGCTTTCTAAGTGGAATCCTACACATATATAGATGTATGCAGATATATGCAAAGCTACATCTTGCCCTAAGATGGAGCATTAAATATGACAATTCAAAGCCCCTAAGATTATTTATTTTTAATTATACAGAATAAGATTTACTTACTTTGCCACATCACTTAAAGCTACCTCTGTCTGTCTAGCTCATCACAGCAAACATCTCAAGGCATTTTCTAACAGATTTTTATTTTGTTTTTCATATTAGAATTTAAAATATACTATGCATAAAAAATATTTAGCAAATATGTTGATTTAGAGCACAACTGTTCGGGGAATATCAAGTACTAGTTAGATGAAAGTAGGTTAATTGGGTGGGATAAATAGATATTTACAAACTCTTGCTATTTCTTAAAAAGTTAAGCCTGTCTTAAAAATAAAGCTCCTTTATCCTTGAATCAAAACTTTTAATCATACTGATTTCTACAATGTGTGAGTAAATGAAACAAAATGACTTTTGACACTTTCTAAAAACCCTAGAAACCAGACTGTCCATATTTGTTAGAGAAGGCAAAGAAGGGGTCTGTCATCCTATATCCGTGATTCATACACTAAGTGCTTAATAGATCATGAGCAATGAGACATTTGGGAGCTGGCCCTCTCATCTTCCTAAAATCTGGAGCTTTTGTGAGATGGCATGAAAAATTGGTTTACAATGAATTAATTGTGGTTAGAGGAGATAGAGACAAATTTTGCATTCTCAAGTTTAAAAAAATGAAACCTTTCTATAGCTATCTTAACTATGGGGTTAAATAGAAACAGAATTAAGCAAAACGTTCACATTAACTGGGCAAAAACTAAATATATACATATATACATATATACATACATACATACATACGTGAGTTATCAATTGCTCTGTATCCATGAGTGAGATGATAAAGTGGTGATATTTCATGTTTTGAGAACATATCTTTATTTATGACACAAGAAAATTCTTGAAAGTAAATCAATTATATGTAGAATTTGTAAATAAAAATCTTAGTTTACTTTTGAAATCTCCAGGAGTTTTCCAGATTTTCTAGTCAGTAAAAAGGAGACAAACTTGATTTTTGAATCGAAGGATGAAAGAAAACTCATTACATGAGATTTTCTCTGTTTGAAAATTTTAAAGATTTAAAATCATATAACTTAAATAAATCTGTATCATTTGTCACTTTTATGCAAATGATTAGAAACTAGTATTTCTAAATATTCACAAAGTAATTCATATTTTATACTGTTTAAAAGAAGACATTTTACTTATTATAAATTTAATTTAAAATGTAGTAGCAACCACATAATATATTTAAGTTATTCTTCTGAACTGTCTTTAGAAAAACTTTTTTGTTTTATTGTCATATATTACATTTTTATATACTATGAAAATTACCAACTCTTCTCATGCATTATTATATGTTTTATTTTCCGTAATATCTGAAAAATTAGTACTTTTATATTTGTATACTGTCAGTATTAAAAAAATGTTTTCAATTAGCACCGCATATCTTGAGTATTACAGTAAAATATTTTTGTTTGCTACGTTTAAGAGCAGCATCGCGTGGACTTATTCACAGTCTCAGAAAAGGTTCAGGGAAGGACTCTAGTATCAAATAGGTAGGGTTCATTTGGCTGAGTTTTAGTTTTAGTTTTCTTTTAATGCACTACATTTATTTTTTCCCTGTAGCTAAATTTCAGCACCCATTGTTTCCACTAGTGCACTTTGTTTCACATTAGACATGGTAAAACTTTAGGCTTAAGTACTACACGCTATAATGTATTTTGCTTAAGTAGACATAATAACATATTCCCTTTATTGCATTCATCTGTAAAGCTGACTAAAGGGTTGTACTGAGAAATTGATTACTTGGGCAATGAGGCAAAACCTCATCTTTGATATTCAAAGATAATCATCTATCCTGAAACAAGGTAGCTCTATTACATAGTTACCTTTTTATTTTCTATAATGCTAAATGCTCAAAATAGGAAAAACATCATCTGTCCCTTGAATTCCAATGAATTTTTAAAATAATTTGTATATCAACATTATATTATAATGTTTAAAGGAAGATGTCTTTTTCAAGGCAGTATTGTTACTTGCATAAGTTCAATTAGAATCTGTTCTCCTTGTAAAGGACATTATTGGAAACTGGTTATATTATCAAGGCTTTGACTAGAATGTCATATTTGAGGGGGATATTCATAGACTCAGATATGAGCACTAAATTTTAAGAAATTACGATTGATTTATGGAAGTCAATAAAACCCTTGAAAATATCAGCCTGGCACCTTATAGGGTTCGCAGCAGCCTTACCAAGTGAGTAGAAAAGGTCACTTACTGGCAGGTACAGGAACCTCAAGATATTTGGGGGACTTTGAGAAGCGAAGAATTCACTCAAATCTTTAAGTATTCCAAAGTCTGATGGCAAGTCCTTGCCGTGGCATTTCTGGCCTCAAGAGGACTCTTAAAGTTCAATTTGAAGATTCCTTATGCAAAATTCCAGCAAAGCATATTTAAAAGAGACTATATGTTTAATACTATCCCTGTCAGACTTACACAAATAATCAGTCCAAATTTATTGGAACTAGACTTATTTTGCAAAAAAATTAGTCTTAGTTTAACTATCTTTGGTAAAAATGATGGTGATTTTAGAAGAATTATGTTTCAGTAGCATAACTTTGAGGATATTAGATTCGAGTGCTGTTCATTGTCTTTGGAGGTTTTTTTGTTTGTTTGTTTCTGTTTTTGTTTTCCTGCCTGTAAACTGGGCTGGATGATAAATTACAGTTTTCTCCATTATCTACCTGCCTATGACCCTCTAAAAACAACCTTACCAATTTTTCTCACATCCATTGATTTGGAACCATTGAGAACTAAAACTACACTTTTACCAAGGCTTTGCAAGCTAAAGTTGGGCAACTTGATGTAAACTTCAGAGAAACCACTCTAAGATAGAGAGAATCCTACCTGTTGCAGAAAAATCACTAGAGACATCAAACTGGCAAATCAGGAGATTGTCGATCAGATTGTCACTGCCTGCCTTCACTTGGTCTGAAAATGCTTCAAGCCAAACAAGAAGATCTAGATGTCTTCTCAACTGGCTGCCTTCAGAACTCAGAAACTCAGATTATAGTCTGCTTCACTAGCTAACCAATGATTCTCTTTAGTTTCCATAGAGGTGCCTTTTATTAAATACCTGATTGCTTGTGCCATAGGCCTACCTTTGACAGCCTACCGCATCACCACCTCCTGAAATGAAACACAACTGTTTGAACTGAACTGAACTGTTCTTGAGAGAACAGTTTAATGTGATGTGGAACTATCTACCACCAAACTGTTGGAATGTGAAACTTCTCCAGAAGTTTCAGAGGTGGGGAATGTATAGGTTCAGAACAGGCCTCCCCAGAATGTATCACTGTGGCATGTGAATTATTTTGAGTTGAAGGCAATCAAGACCCTGTAGGTCCACACAAAACTTCCCCTAAAGAATTTAAATTAGGGGCCTTGTCCATAATAAGAGCTGTTATCAGAAATAACTTTTTGTTGACCCATCTCTATGGCAGAGCAAACATCTAATAACTGAACATCGGCTCTTATTGGGCCTGCAGTGACCTCCCTTTCTTCTAAAGTCTAAGGTATCTTAGCTCATTCTTATCTCCAAATGTCAGACGAGCATATCCTTTCTTCTCCAACCAACTCTGACCCAGGTTAATAGATGAGATTTCTACATAAACTATGCACAATCAGAATGAGCCACTTAGCTCATAAAACATTTCCATTTTACATCTAGATTGCTATATAGTTTATGTGATGGTTTCCAGGGAAGCATCCAGAGATTCTAGGTTTGTTTGCTTGAAGCACTCGTAGCCAACAATGTCTATCCTAAAAGCATTTCAAAGATAAATACTATCTCTGTGAAAACCATGGCATTTTTTTACCAGTATGTTTGTCCTTAATGTTTTTAGAAGGAGGTGAGTTCTATAACCAGCCTTCTTACCTTCCTTGGGGTGTCCCTCCCACTATAATAGGATTAAAAGGTTAATAGTTCAGTTGCTTAACCCTATTCTTCCCTGTAACATACCAGAATTTTAAATTTTCCCATTCACTATCCACAAATTGTAGAAGGCTTCTGTTCAGTCTTCAAGGATGATATTTAATGGCCAAGAACTGGATTTATTCACTCTGTCACTGATTTATGTGTTGTGTTTGTTTCAGTCATTCAATATTTATGGAGAATTTACTATATGACATAATTATTTACCATGATTATCTTGAAGCCAAAACAGATATATTTTTGCCCCTAAAAAAAAAAAATGATGATGACGAGATCATCAACCTCAATTAAGAGGAGATAGGCTTATGTTTTAAATACGAATGATGTGGTAAAAAGTTACAAAACATTCTGTACTAGATAATGATTATTTTTAAGGCCCTACTCCTGTTGTACAAAGAAAAAGGATGCTAATTTGACAGGGATTAATATCAAAATGGAAGGTAAAATGGAGCCTTCACTTACCATTGCTCTTTTGTTAGGTCAGGATCAAACTTATTAGTAAAAGCAGCATTATTTCTATTGTTACAATAAGAAAATTGATGACACCTTTCCTTTGCCCAAGACGTTATATCACATACTCTTCATATATTATATCTGATATTAGACTGCACTGGTCAAATTCTTGCTGAGATGATGCAGCATTACAAAAACTCCCAAACTATCAATGGCTAAACAATAAGCATTTATTTCATACTTAGAGGTTATGTGTATTGGTTGAGATTAAATTGATCTTATCTGGGGTCAGGTGGATACATCTGGGCAAGGTTGGACTCCAGACTTTTTGTTGAGTCTAAGTCACCCCCATGTATCTTCATTGTGGGACCATGGCTGAAGGTAGATTCAGGCTGAAGATGTTACATTCACTTGGGGACAGTTTTCTCATGGCACATAGTGAAAACTCCAAAAAGACTGTGGGAAACTGGCAATGCCTCTTAGGGCTTTATTTCACAAATTAACCTACTTTCCCTTCTGTCTTCTTCCCATCCACCACAGTAAGTGTCATGTTTCATCACTGTGGTATGTGAAAGTAAAATGAACCCACAAGGAAGTCATGGCAAAGTTCTGCAAAATAGAAATTATTTGGGGCAAGTAATGCTGTCTATCACATATAACAGTGAATATTCATTATTTTGCCTTGAGTGTCAATACCAAATAAAGTACAGATTTACCAAGGAGCGGCTTAGCGTATTAGTTCATTTCAAACTTTTACAATTTTTTTTTTTTCACCAGTGAGGAAATAAAGTATGTGTTTGTGTATTCTTAAATTGCTACAAGTGGATTTAGTTCTTGGGTAAGGAGTCAACATTTAAAATTTCTCTAAAATAATAGAATGCTAATAGAAATAGAAACCAACCATACACTGAGATCAGTTTGTGACCTACTATGGTATAATTATAAGAGAGGTAATTGTTCTTGTTTTAAATTAGAAAATCTTAAGATGATTGTCTTTAGAGAACATTATTTGAGGACTTTTTGTTTTCTATCGATGAGCAATAAATTACCATAAATATAATGGCTTGAAACACCATCCTTTTATTGTCTCATAGTTTCTGTAGATGAAAAATAGAGACAGGCTCAGGTGGGTCTCTGCTTAGTTTCTCACAGGCCGAAGCCAAGATGTTGGGTTCTTATCTGGAGGCTCTGGGAAAGAATTCTCTTCCAATATTATTTGGATTGTTGGCTGAATTCAGTTTCTTGTCATTGTAGGACTAGAGTTCCTGTTCCTTCTCTTGGCTGTCAGCGAGGAACCCCTTTCAGTTTCTAGATGTCACTTGAATTTCTTTCCATATGCTCCCTACATTTTCAAGCCTTAGATGGCATGGTAAATCCTTCTTGTGTTTCCACTCCCTCTGGCTTCATCTTCTGCAAACAGTGAGAAAACCGCTGCAAAAAGGGCTGTGCGATTAGATTAGGAACACCGGAATAATTTTTCTATTTTATGCAACTTCTTAATAATCTTACCTACATCTGCAACATCTCTTTTTCCATGTAGCATAATGCAATTATGATACTAACACCTGGAGGTAAAGGTCACGGAGGACATCTTAAAATTCTGCTTAGCACAAGGAAAATCCTTTTTCAGACACATTTCTTATTCAAATTCATTTAGTAGCAGAATTACAGATTACCCTTTAAATATTTTTTTCTTCATGAAGCTATCAGATTTCCATTTCTCTAGGGGAATTTTTCTAATTTGCTGTTCAATTATACCAGTTAAGTTTTCTTCATTATTATTAAGAATCGCATACGTATTAGAGAAATCATCATTCGTTACTTTTTTCACCTTTTGGAAAAGACATAGGCCTACTTGCTAGATGAAAGTTGATATCTTTAAAGGCACAAAAACATTGCAAAATATTTCTTCACAAAATTGTAAGGTATACATTCAAAGTATTATCAAGAGGCATATCTTGTCACACCTTAAAATTATGAGCTGAATTAGTTAAAATTGATTTGTAAGAATGCCTAATATAATAGAATCACTATAGAAGTGTTGACTGAATATATCTAGGCCCCTATTTAGATAATTATTTGGTGTAAACACACAGATAGCACAGAAGAATCCAAGTACAGCAGAAGAATCCAAGCCCAGGGATGTCCAATATAGACTTTTCCACACACACAAAAAAAAAAAAGAAAAGAAAAGAAAAAAAAAAAAGTAATTTAATAACAATGCCCAGATTTTTACAACAGGATGCTGAAATTGCTCCAATTACAGAACATATTGTTATATAAATGTCAGTCTGTCTAGAGCAAGATCCTGCCACAAAGATTGATGTTAAGGACAGAGTGACCACAGATTTCAAAATAACACTAAACTGAGATCATTTGTGAGACATTTTATTAAAGTCTATCCTCTCTTTTTTTGAAGCATGCCTGTAATTCATGAACTGAGGTGACTTAAAAGGACCCCATTTTTGCCATGAAGATTTAGTCTTTGGTTTAGAAAGTATGAAGAAAAACAGAATTTACTAGGACACAAAGAGCTTTTAAAATAGTCACTAACATGGCCATTGTAAATATATAAGCAGCAAAATTGGTTATCCCCACAATATCTGGAAGCCACGTGCATCCAATGTCTTGTGGCTGCTTCCAATAATAAGCCAGTGATGGCATAGTGAATGCTTCTTGTCCTTCAAATTTCACTTCTTTGTTTTCTGCCCAGCTCCTACGATATCAGTGTAGCCTGTTGCAACAATCCTTGAAACATACATGGCTACTCTGAGTTGGAATAAATACTTGATCTTCTGTAGTCAAACAACCACAGGCTCTCACATGCCCATATTGATCATCTAATTACAAGTGCAAATGTTGAGACTGTAGCCAACTATGTAAACAGCCTCCTCCTTTAGTGAATGATTAATTGGTACCTCACCAGTATGATCTTAAGCTATATCTACCACCAGGACCCAGGTAATGCCAGTGAAGAGGCTCTGGGCACACTTTTTTTTTTAATTATTTTATTTAAAGAGCTATAAAATTCAGTATGTGAATAGGTTTTGATGCAGGGCAATGTCAGATCAGCTTTCAGACATGAGTCTGGTGCATAATTTATTTTATCCTTTAATCTTGCTAAGTATTAGTTCTGTGTAATTAATTTTAGGTCACAATTTTACTCAAGGTAACTATGTCAAACTCACTCTAGAAGCCCTCTGTAGAATATATCTAAACATATGTCCTTGGTATTTATAAAATCGTAGTGCAACAAGTATGATTGAGAAAACAAGGTATCTTTCAATCCAATAAATCCAATGCTTCTCCTTTGAGTATTTTATGTCAGGATTATACATAAATGGATGTTACCTCTTTTGAGATTGTCTTTTTATAAGTAACAGTAGAAGGATACTGAGAATGAAGAATCCCTGTACAGAGTGTATGTAATAGAATTTAGGGTAAAGACAACTGTTTCTTCCTGCTTACTAAACTTTAAATGATCAGTCTGCTCAGATATCAAGCAGTACACATTTTTGGCAACCATCTAGGAAAAATTATATAGAAATGTCAGCATTTTTTATCTTGAAGGGGACATAAAATTTTAGTCTGAATAATTTATTTCTGGAATGAAGAAACAAATGATTTGAAGATTTAAGGACAATATGAATTACCCTAGAAATGTTTTAGGATAACATGCATGTTTGGATTTTGCAACTATTGGTACTTTCTGTATTTCTAGAGATTTACAGTTTTCTTTTAAAGTAAATAAGTTCAATAGCATTTATTTTGCAAAGGAGTGAAAGACGTAAAATTGTGATGTCTCATGCTGCCATGGAAATATTTAATTGCTACTTTTTTAACGCAAATTAATTTTCTCATATGCTCAATTTAAGTATCATCCAATTTTCCTCTCTGTGGCCTTTTGCTTAAGGAGTAATTACATTGCTGACATTTTTAATTAAAACTGTGCTATCTATTTAAAAAAGCATTAAGCCTGCCATTGATTTCAGATCCTGAATAAAATTTTAGTTGATGAATAATGATATGTGTCTTAATACTCTCTGAAGCCTATATGTATTAGCATACAATTTAAATTGCATGGTATTCAAATAGAAACTCATTTAAAAAAATAATGGCATCATTAAAAATTAGGAACGTAATACAAAGAAACATACACATAAGTGTGTGTATATATATATATATATATATATTTACTTCTAATGAAGCTATGTATATCACCTAATAATTTTCAGTTGGAAAAGTAGAAAGTTAACACTTTAGCAATCTTTGGAAAAATAATCTACAATTAATTGTATATTCATTAAATATATCTCAAAATTCTGGAGAATGTTTCAAACTTTTAATACAGAGGACTTATTAGCCACTTAACCAATACATTGAGAGTGTTGGTAATGTTACGGAAAATACATCCAAAGAAAATGGTGGAGGGAATGTGCAGTCTAAGGGAACTGACCTATGAATTCTGAACATGAAGATGGTAATCTTAGTGGACAAAAGGATTCTCAGTAATCTATAAATGAGGACAAAACTGAGATTTAGCCAAGCATGTATCAAAAGATCTCACTTAGAAATTCCACAAACCAAGGATAGATTTATCTACTAATCTAATACATATGAACCTACTTCAGAAGATAAGGGAGTGACTATGATCAATCTGTTGCAACTATGTGCAACTTGACTTTGGTTTCTAGGATCACCCTACTCTTAATATCTTACACAAAAAATAAGTGAAGTCATTAGTAATATCATACGTGAATAGCATGAAGAGCAAGATATAGTTCTCATTTATATTTACTGTAGAGTAAAAGGGGGCTTTAAAAACAAGGATATTCATACAATATAATTTCTATGGTGACCTATTTATATTTCTTCTAGTGTATTCTTTGTTCTGTATTCTTCACATTCTCAAGTTAAATAGGCTTCCAGACTCATTTTTATTTATATATTTTCATATATATATACACACACACACACACACACATTGTGTGTGTGTGTGTGTGTGTGTGTGTGTGTGTGTGTGTGTGTGTATGTGTATACTATATTTCCCCAAAAATAAGACTCGGTCTTGTATTAATTTTTGTCCCAAAAGACACATTAGGGCTTATTTTCAGGGGATGTCTTATTTTTTCATGTACAACAATTTACATTTATTCATGTACAACAATCTACATTTATTCATTTATTCATGTACAAAAGTCTACCTTTATTCAAATACAGTCATGTCATCTTCTGGAACATTGTCATAACTCTACAAATGCCAAATTCTGGCTTGAATTTCTTGTGACTCCATTTCCCGTAGAACCATTATCCCAAATCTCTCATGTACAGTAGTAGAGCTCTCCTTAAATGAGCACTTCTTGTCCATGTATCCTGCTTATTGTGCATTGGCAACATAGCTATTAGTGATTTTATCCCATGAATTCTTCACCCAAGTCACGACCTCTTACAGACTAGGCTTCACAAAGTTTCCACGCTCATTTATCTCCCTTCTGTTTTCAATGTCGTCATTGATTTCCATGAGCAAATGGTCCTTGAATGGCTTGTTTATTGCAATATCAAGAGTCTGGAGATAGGCAGTCATTCCTGTGGGAATCATTATTTGATCTATTCTTCTCTCTGCAAGGATGTTCTTCATGTCTTTA
Organism: Rhinolophus sinicus; assembly: GCF_057876585.1. Classification (NCBI taxonomy): domain Eukaryota; kingdom Metazoa; phylum Chordata; class Mammalia; order Chiroptera; family Rhinolophidae; genus Rhinolophus; species Rhinolophus sinicus. The sequence goes on from NC_142517.1 coordinate 20,297,830, forward strand.
GTGCAGTGAGTGCTGGCTGAATCCCAGACTAGCAGACCTTTTTGGCCACCTCACAAAACAAGTGGCAGAATTAAATCAACCCACTTCCTTATAACTGCTCTGTGCACCAGGCTTTTTCAGTTTAAAGAACATAAATGCCTGGAACATGTTCAAGCTTATCTTTCTTGCCCTTAGTGATGATTAGAGGTGGGGCTTTCTTTCCGTCCAGACGAATTGTAAAAATACAGGTAACACGTGCACTTTCGTAACAAGTGGAGGGAATGTAGATTGGCGAAGCGCCCTTCTGATCAATTGTCGTTTAAGATCCTTGGCCCATAAACACTGCAGTTTCATCCAGCACAATCATGTTGGAGAGTTGGTATTTAGAAAAGTCGATGCCATCAACAAAGGACTTGAATGCAAGTGCACGTTTAATAACTTCAGTATCTTCCAGCTTGAACAGTGTTGTCAATCTTAGAGACAGTTCATATGGCTGAAGGAAGCCATCCAGCCAGTGTTGTGATGCTTTGAATTCTTCTGTGGATATTTCTAACTGGTGCCATTGCAAGGGCAAATGCTTGAATATCAGTCCTGTGCACAACCAAAGCCTTTGCTTTCCTGTCATCAGTCCATTCACAGATGATGTCTTCTAGCTCAGGAAATAATGGTTGAGACCTGATCCACACTTGGGCTTCTTAGCATTTCCCTCATCCACCTGTTGACTGAGGTTATCATACTCTGCTCGCCATTTTTGGACCATTCGGAGATCTAACTTCTTATCTTTGCAGAAAGCCATAAGGTTCTTGCCCCGGAAGTCCTCCAAGATTCCTTTCTTGTACTTGACAGAATAGCTCTTTCTTTGCACTCATCTTGTGTGGGGGTCAAAATATTATTCCCTTTATATCTAACATTAAATCAAGCGTTAATTGAAGACTTACGAGACAGGAGTGGCAACAACAATGATGACAATTAAGAATGACGGTCCATACTAAAGCGACAAAAAATTGCAGGCACCAAAATGCAGAAAACGTTTCTTTATTTCACACAAGTGCATTAAGTACGTCCATTACAATACACAACATATTGAATTATGAAGATTCACATTAGACACAACCACATCCGTTCGTTATCAAGTGTGCACCTTATTCGTGCATTGTGTCTGTACTACACTTGATCTTAGCCAAAAGGTCGAGAAGCGATGTGTCTGTACTATGATTGGTCATTCGGTGATAAGTCTTGAGTTCATCTGTTAACATAGGCGTTTACCTCTCATCCGAAGGAACCCGCTTGGGTATTTACAAATACTTAATTATAATTTATATTATCATTTATTTTAAGTATTAATGTAGGTAATGTTATTTATTTATATTTAGTTATATATTAATATTATTATTTTATAATTCAATACGTCCATTGTGCGTTGCAATGGACATACTAAATGCGTCTGTCTGACCGATGATCTGAAGTGGGGCTTATTTTGGGAGTAGGGCTTATATTACGAGCATCCTGAAAAATCATGTTAAGGCTGATTTTTCCGGTTAGGTCTTATTTTGGGGGAAATACGGTATATATAAAATATGTCATATATGTATATATACACACGTATATTAGATTATGTTACCTAAATTTAATATTTAAATTTTGTTTAGATATTCCTTACTCATAAGGCATCTAGTGCCTTATATATGGTCAGACATAGTTACTTGGAAATGAGTCTTCTATTTCAAATTCAGATCTCGGATTAAATTTATTACATTTATGAGACTCATTACGTTAATTTTCTTAGTGTTCATTTAACCCAACAACACAACATACACTTAACTTTCCCTCAATAATTTCCTTTGATTTAAATTCTCTCCATTATTAAGGAATTTGATGTATCCCTTGTATGGCTAGAGGATAACTGTGATTTTGCCTGCTATGAAAGATTATTGTGATAATATATACTTTCGAAGCTTTAATTTTCTTCTTTAATTTGCAACTCTTTCAACTAATTCTCATACTTTTGCTGCTCCAGGTATTAAGCAATGGGTGTGATTTAATGATAAAAGCAGCAGATGTTATTAATGAAAATACTTTAGCTGCATAAAATACCTATTTAGAAGATGTCATAGTTGAGAAGGGGGATAGTCAGGGCCTTTCTTATTTCTAATGACTACTTTTCATATTGGCAGAACAGAAACAAATTTCTGCCCCATTAGGGAGTTTTCAGAAGTCATAAACATGAAGGGAAGCAATATATATATATATATATATATATATATATATATATATATACACACACGTATATACATATATATACACACACATATATATATATATATATATATATATATATATATATACATACATATATGATAAAAATACTGAATACACCTCTCATAAATCAACATTTGGGTGAAAACTGCATATGTCAGTTACTAGCCTCACTAAGAAATAACATTCCTCAGTAATAAATACAGTTTCTAGAATTAAAATGCAATGAACTCTTTGATAGCCATCTACTCTAGCTAAGGAAATAATCAATTAATTAATTTAAATTTGTTTCAGAAGTATTTTAAAAGTGTAAAAATATTTTCATTTTAGCTACTATTATCTCATTGTACAGGTTTGAATTTGAATGGTTCACTCCATATAGACTGAATCTTGAATCTCAGTTAGGATGTATATAAATATAGAACTGTGTACATATGGAAAATATTCTCTACATTATGTTGAAAATTTTCTTGGGCATACTAAATTGTGATACCAGGGAAATTTAAATTTAACTTTTCTCTACTGATGCAAATATCCAAAAATATTCAATCACTAAATACTGAATATCAAGGAATTTAAACAGAGTGAAGAATACCATAATATTTTTATATTTTCTTTGTGTTGTAGTTCATAACTTTAAAATTCCACATACTGCTGGTAGGATATAGATTGGTAAAATCTTTCTCTAAAACAGAAAAATGAGTCAAAGACAAGATAAGGCAATATGAACTTTGATATAAAAATTGATCTGCTGCAAATACATACTCTAGAAATAATTTGACAAATGGCAAAAGGGAACAGTACAAGAAAATTTTTTGTAGCTTTTCTTACTTTTGGAAGTATGCAGTAAAGAACAGACAAATACACAAGGTAATTTCAGATAGGGTTGAGTATTTTAAAGGAAGTAAAATAATATAATAGTTGAGCACGGTGGGAAGAGGCTCATTTAAGTAAGGTGTTTGGGGGAGTCTTCTCTGTGGAAGTAACATTTGATTTGATTCTTAAATGATAATTAGGTTACTAGTTTAATAGTTCTAGGCTAAGAACAAGCAAGTATAATAATAAAGAATTGAGGTGAAAATAAGCTTGGCATTTTCAAAGATAATAAAAATGATCAGTGTGTGTTAGGCATGTGTCAAAGAGGAAGGAGAGAGATTGGATGGAGGCATCATAATCTTGGGTGATAGACATGTTAAGAAAGCCTGAAGATGAGAACCTATTTTTAATTGATATGTGATTCCTATTGGAACTGCTAGAAATTAAAAAGTCAGAATAGCAGTCTGAAATCAGATAATACAAGGTTTTAAGCCCTAGGAAGAGTTTGGGGTTTATTTCAGCATGCACACAAGCCACCAGAAAACTTGGAGAAGCACCACAAATGTATTTGTATTTTAAAGGACTATGCCTTCTTCTGTTGGGCGATTGTACTCTAATGTGAGGAGGTAAAGATTTGAAGCAGTGAGATCAATTATAAGCTGTTATAGTGATACAATTTCTATTAATATATTTATGACCTTTGGAAAACATGTAGTTCATATATATATATATATATATATATATATATATATATATATATATATACATACACATATATATATGACTCTCAGAATGTATTTTATTTATGTTTATATTATGTTCTGAAGATCCTGACAACCTTAACTGTTCCACTATAACAATTAGAAAAGCTCGATCCATTGTAAAAGTCATAATTTTAAAGACACCAAAGAGCAGTGGAAGTGATAATGAACACAATTGAAATATCAGTGATGGGAGACTCTTCTTAGGTGAACTGACTATCCTATCGCTGGCTATTTCTTCTTGGTGGCATTTACTGATTTTGAGTAGGGACCAAGGAAGGACTTGGCTGTGGATCAGACTTGGTCTATGCTAAGGGACTCAACTGAAAGTAAGAAAAAATTGTATCTTGAAATGATAGGGCTGATGGAGGAAACAGACAACTCGAGAATACCCAAGTACAGCCAGTTTTCCCCAAGGGACAAATTCTGAATCTGGATCTGCTGGCAGGTGGCTTTGTTTGCTAGTAAACCAAGTACTATCTTTTATGATTGTGTAGTACTTAGCATATGTCGCAGCAGATAAATGGAGCCTGCCTCAAAACACATATCTGCCTCAACATATCTGCAAGATTTAGAAGTAAGAGGAGCCAAGAAACTGGATAGCTAAACTTATAAAGTCTGTAGGTCAGAATCTCTCAGATTTTCAGGGATGAAGAAAGAGATCTGACAGACTCTCAATCCAAAGATTGAAATGTCACAAGAACACACCCCCAGGAACAGACACAAAGCAGATGTAGATTGAATCTTACGAAAAGTGCAACCCAGAAACAATCCCGTTCCATCCTTGTCTAATTTGAGATCAGCTCTTTACCCTGTCTTCTAACAGGGGAAAGAGAAAGCGTTCTTTGGCAAGAAAAATAAATAAGTAAATACTTTCTGGAGCCTCCATGGTTCTTTAAAAAATAACTAGACATACAAAAAGGCAAGTAAAATGTGACTAGTAATTCATAGAAGCACAGTGACAATCCAAATAATGAAGGGAATATAAACAAAGTCTTATTAATAATATGCTCAATGTAATATAGGAATGATAGACAAAATGGATGAAAATAATTTCCATAAAACATTGAATCTATAAAAATAGAATCAAATGTACACATAAGAACTGTAAAATACAATATCTGAAAGAAAGCAATCAAACCTGTTGAATGTTTTTTAACAACAGATTGCACACCGAACTTTTACATTCACTTTGTTGTATATAAAGTGTACACACCAAGTGTTTATGTAAAATGTGGATATTATGTATATGGTGTATATAAGAATTAATAAATAGTAATTATGTCGAGAATTGCTGCTGACTCCTCTTTTTCATCATGTTTTCTCTTCCTTTTTGTATTTTGATTAATATTGATTACTGTTTTAGACTGGACAATTGGCATTATCTACTGAAACAAACAAGCCCAAGATCTCAGAGCATTTAAATGGATTTTTTTTCTTTCCGATGATAAGTAAAATGCTAATTTTTCTTGGAAATGGTCCCTCTAGACAGTTCTCCGCTAAGTGGTGACTCTGGGACCCAAGTTCTTTTTATTTAGTGACTTCAAGAATTGCCCGGGTCCTCAGAATCCACTGCATTCAATGGTTTGACAAGAAACCTTTGCGGGATTGTGCAGTCACCACCTTAGACCTTCAATGACTTCCATCAACTTCCCAGCATGCAATGCTATCATGGTTGTAGTGACCTGAGTTAGAGTGCCTGACAAGTGAACCACTCCCCCACACAGCTCTGCACAATGGAAAGGAAACATAAATAGGTGTAGCTCAGCAAGTAATCTTTGCCACAATTAATGTGTGCATGCAATGAAGCGAATTACAATCTACATGCAAATAAAATGCATTGTTTCCATATTGAAAATAGTTACTTAACCCCTGTCTTTTCTTCTTTTCTCTAAAGTCATCTTATAGATTGGCCTACTTATTTAATTGGTCAAATTCAATTTTTTCACAGCTTCAGTGTTATAAATAAATTGTCTCTAAAAGTTTTAATTGCTTGTAATTTATCAGATAAAAGGGACACTTCGTCTCTTTCACATTTATCTGTCCATTTTAAATGTACAGATTAGATTTTGTGCTCCCCACACGGGCAAAAGACAAAAATTTATGGAGCTATTCTGTACATATATATGTATGCATGTTGAATCATCATTTTTTCATTCCAAAATAATTGTTCACAGGACAAAAGTTATACTTCCTTACCAGTACAGTATCAGTTTAACCTGGTTTTCTAACCACTATTGCTTTGTAAAAGTATTCTTTTTCTCTTTACTTATATAAAAAAGTTTTCATAAAAAATATTTGCAATAGGTTTCCTCAAAGTGTAAGTTAGTGATCATACTGTTTGCCTTATCAGTTTACTTCCCCATGCCACTCATCAGTCTTGAAACCTGACCTATATGACAACTTCTTTTCAGGCAGTTTCAAACAATGGGAACCCCAGAAGGAGATAGGGAGCTCCTAATGTCAGGGTGTTTATTCTTCTGGGTCCATCTATGACCCAACACCGTGGGGTAGTTTTGACTCTGGACTGTATCAGTGCTTCTATCAAGGTGATGTCATCTGTAGGACTCTCCCCTAGGTTCTGGTACATGTCCTTTTCTCTTCTAATCCTATTCACTACTCTATCCTCTACTATCTATTGCTTCATATTTTAAAAAAAATAACATTATTTTAAATTAAATGAAGAAACAAAAATATCCATTACAATTAAAACATATATTAAAGTGTGTGTGTGTGTGTGTGTGTGTGTGTGTGTGTGTGTGTGTGTATCTCCACACTGGGCACACTGGGCCTCATTATTCGGCCATAAAAGATTTTAACCATATTATCACTCCAATTTCATGTACATATCGTTATAAGAGACATAGTTATTCTGTCCTTTATTTAAACATTAACATTGACTACAAACTACTATTTATAGGTTCAAAAACTGGTTTACTATAGAGCCAAAAAGTTGATGTGCAATTCAAAACCACTAATCACATGAAAAATTACATTTTGTATTATATTGTTTATCATCAATATGCACTTTAGAAAATTGATGGAAAAAACTCTAGAAAAGTATATGAATAGAATGTGTTATTCATAAATGGGAGATAACCTATTGGATTATAATTATGTATATTTTTCAGGCTTCATCACTGAATGCAACAAAATGTGATACAATTAGATGATAGATACGAGTAGAGATGGATAGAGACAGAGAGATTTTACAAAATTATATTCATTCTTAACATGTTTATAAAACATGATTTTCAGTAATTAAGATTAACTGATGATTAAGAAAACTGATGATTTTCAGTAATTAAGATTAACTTTGTGATTAAGTTAAACATGATCATAGCTAAAAATGCATATAAAAAAGTACATTGTCTCAGAACTCATTACTGCTCATGGAGATATGTGGCTCTCCTCCTTCTGAGAGCATGGGGATCTGCCCTGTGTTACCCCCTACAGTGGGAGTCATGTCCACATTACTTGGTTTGTCCTATGAAATAGATGTAACGTAAATATGTAAGTAGATATCTGTGTCATTTCCATGAAGAAGCATGTACTTGCTGGTGCTAGGCTTTCAGGCCTTCCTTAACTTTGCAACAGAGAAAAGGTAAACAATGTTTTGGTCATGGTGGATTTTCCTATTCCGACTTTCCATAGAAATGGAATCATACAATACGTAATTTTTTTAATGTCTGGTTTCTTTCCTTCAGCCCAGTGTTTTTAAGATTCTTCCAGATTGTAGCATATCCCGCCCTCCCCAATTCTGAGTGGCCACCAATTATCCAGATTTCTGAAATGTTTATTAAACATAAATGATGCAATTCTTAGTAGGCTATATCTTTTCATTGAGTTTTCTTACATTTCATATTATCATCTACCTTTTCAGGAGTAGAAAAGTTTAAAAGGCAAAATGTATTTAATTCTACAACTGGTCATTATCTTACTAAATAGTATTAGCTCAAAGACAGCTTTGGAACTGAAAGGAAAATACAAAAATTTTTCTTTTACTGTTTTAATACATTCTCCTAGATGTTTCTGAAAACATATTTTAAAAATTTACCCACCTCTGTAACTCAAAGTGAAAGGAAATGTGAATCATATAAAAAAATGTAAATATGTTCTCTCAACAGCAACAACAAAAATCATAATAAAAATCTTCATTTTGGTAACTGATAAATTTTAGACAATTTCCATGAAATTTTAATTATACAGAAACCCCCCTTTTTTCATAAATTGAAATAAACTACGTCTTGAAATCTTAGGATCAAAGTGCATTACATTTTTCTTTAATATATGTGAAGTTCTAAAACTCAACTCAGCACCAAAAGAAGCTACAAATGAATTCTTCATCCTGGGTATTAGTGACAAAAGGGATTAAATAAATACATTTGATTTCTTTTCTTCTAAAGTATAAGCTTGCTACAATAACAGAATAAAGCTTCAGATTTCTTTTCTGTATTATATTGCAAAACTCTTATCTAATGTAAATTGATATTTAACAGCTTTTTCTCATCCCTGTGGGGATTTGGCATCTTAACAAAAAATCAATTCTTCTTTCAACTGCCCTAAAGTTAGTTTGCCTACTATAAATTTTGTTTCCGCTAAAAATATATATATTTTCTTCCTCACTCCAGCTGTTATTACCGCTCTCTCCTACCTTTATCTTACTCTACCGCTTTGCCCTGCCATGGATTCTTCAATCTTCTGATAATGCATTTAATCCTCTAGTTCATCATTCAAGAATATCAACTGTGTTTTTCTGTTTTTTGTATTTTTGTTTTTAATAAAAATATTTTTTAATAGAAGGGTTAAGCTATAAAGTGAATTTGGCATATAAAGAGCAAATATAAGGCAAGACACGTGAGGCATCAGAATCTTGTCATTTTTAGTGACTCAGAGTCTTCTGTCCGTATCCTTTGTTATGTTTCCATGGTTATTTATAGCAGCTTTTTCAAATACAGGGACTCCTTGACCAAAAGGTAGATATAAAATGCTACCAAGGCAGATCTGTGACCTACAGTGCTGCTCATAAGGTGAATGTAGTTTCAGTTTCTAAAAGATAAAGGGCCAAGTGCCAAAACTGTCATCTGCACAGGTACCGAACTGTCCGTCTCTCCCCACAAGCTGTTCCAGTGTTGCACCCCTACACAAAAATACACCGTGGGATTTCCATTCAGTATGAAACTTTATTTCAAAACACAATGACTTCCAATAATGTAGTTAGCCACCATTATTCTGCTTTTTTTTTTTTACTCTGCAAAATCTATAGGAGGAAGTCATGGATTTATCATTGAGGGCTAGCCCTGTGTTCATGTTGTCATTCGTTTGTGTGAATTTTGCGCATGTGAGTTAATTTCATGTGTCTGCGTGTCTAGGCCACAGTACCCTCTTAGTTAATCAAACAGGATTCTAGGTGCTACTGTGAAGTTATTTTGTAGATAGCATTACCAGCTACAATAAGTTCACTGTGAGTAAAGGAGGTTTCCCTTCCTAATGTGGATGGGCTTCATTCAGTCAGTCCAAGGCCTTAAGGACAAAAACTGAGGTTTCCACAAGAAAATCTGCCGCAAGACGGCAGCGTCAATCCCTGCCTGAGTCTTCTGTCTGCTGATATACCCTATAAATTTCAGACTTGCCAGCCTCACAAACAAGTGAGCCAGTTCCTTAAGATAAATCTCTTAGCATGCAACCACATGCATATTTGGGTATGTGTACGCACATGATCTTCTGTTAGTTCTGTTTCTTTGCAGAACCTAATACAATCATCTCTTTCTTCTCTTCTCCAGCTTCCCCTATTCATTCTCTCATCTCTTCCCTTCTGTGCAGTGGTGCTTGTGCCGACCAAGGTGATGGTTGGGATATGGTTGAAGGGAAGCTGAGTTCAACATATACTGAGTCAGATTGGATGGGATATACTGTACGTGGTTTTGCAGTGATTTCCCTCTAGATTTCTCTTCTTTATAAATGTGTCTTCTCTCTCACTATAGCCACACCATTGTAATGTCCTCCATGAATACTCCTGCTGCCCAGTGTGTTGATATTGTGAAATAAACATGCAGGACTAAAGGTTATAACAGCGTGAACTTGCCCTCCAGAACCTGTCCCTGGAGTGTGAGTAGCAGAGAAGAAAAAAACGTTTGAATGAATGACCTAAGGAACTAGTCCTTTGAAAATTCCTACACATCTTACAGATCACATAAAATACTGTCTTGACAGAGGTTTATTATTTTTCAACATTAAAGAAAAATCCTAAAATTTGGATGAATAAATCTGAAAGGAATCAAATCAAATCTAAATAATATGAAATAAATCTGAAACTAACTTTTACAAATGATAAATTATAAGAAATATATTTTGATCAACTATGAGTGCAAAGTCTTTCTATCCTCTATATAGAATATATTTCAAAATTGTTACATGATGTGGTCATCAACCAATATGCAGCCAAAAAAATGGGAAAATTATTATAGCATTTTCTCAGGCAGATAATTAATAAAAGTTTCATTTTTATGAGTTATAGTGCTTTCATTATTTGCAACCTTTTAAAAATACTGTATTTTTTTTTCCTCATCCTAGTGCCCATTTCTTTTCTTTCATACCTAACGTCACGTTTAAAGGGTGTATACTTTAGGTTAAATTTCCCTGAATGTAAAAATTTTAGGTGAAAAAAAATCACTGCAGGGAGGAATTACTGGCTCCTGTTTCTGCTGTAACACGGGCTGAAGTCGTTCTTTGTCACCATAGCTATGGCTGCTGATTCAATCAACTGGGATGCTACACAGACAGTTGCAGTCTGCCATCCTCCGATAGTGAGCCCGCGGCCACTGAAACCAGCTCTGTCGTAGCTGAGTCATCAACCCCACACCACTTTCCACTAATGTCACTGCTGAGAAAGCTTACACAGGGACATGCCACCTCTATTTCTTTTTCTTGCTGTGGCAGCAAAAAATAGGAGTACCAAGTGCCATGGTCCCTTGATCAGGTATGTCTAGGCAGTGATGGTTCTTTGCAAACCAGAGTGCAACATTTCCTCTTCTTTATATGTGTTTCCTTTCCTTCACCATAGAATAAGATTGCCATTAAATAGAAGTAATATAATGGGGTTTAATTTAATGGAATATTATTCAACCTTAGAAGAGATCATGCCTTTTGCGACAACATGGATAAAGCTGGACAACATTATGCTAAGTGAAATAAGCCAGGCATAGAAAAATAAATATTACATGATCCCATTTACAGGCAGAATCTGAAAATGGGAAACTCACAGCAGCAGAGAGTACTGCAGTGGTTTTCAGTGGCTGGAAGGAGGGGGAAAGGAGGAGCTATTGGTCAAAGGGTACAGTTCCAGGGAAAGATGAGTAAGTTCTGGAGATGTAATGTACATCATGGTGACCGTAATTAATAACACTGAGGTATATATTTGAAATTTGCTAGGAAAGTGGATCACATATGTCCTCACCACAGACATATTCACCAAGGTAACTCTGTGAGAGGATGGATATGTGAATTACCTATATCGTGGTAATCATTTCACTAGGTATGTGCATATACTAAAACATCACATTGTACACTGTAAATGTACACATTTTTAATTTGTCAGTTATATATCAGTAAAGCTGGGAAATACATTTAAAAAATGAAAGATGCATGCAATTGTGTTAGAAGATAAAGAGAAACTAAGATGAGAATTATGTTGTTTCAGAAAAGGTATCAATCCCAGGAGAGGCATCAGTCCGCCAACCAACCTAAATTAATATAATAACATTAGCGTTCAATTCAGTCAAAGTTCTCTGTAAAATCATATAATTCTCCAGAATACCCATCCTGCATGCAGTGACTCTGTGAGCTTGGTGGCCTTATATTATGGCTCTGTATTCTCAAATGATGCCTTCCCCATGAAGAAACAGACTGGTGACACATACAGCCTTCTTCACTGCCTTAGCTCCAAAATATCATATATTATGCTCATGTTATATTGGCCAGACCAGTCACACAGTCTTTGATATTGACCGAGGAAAAAAGAAGGACTAGTTATTGGTGAGAAGTAGATATTGGTCTACCTCAGAGACTCAGAAATGAAACTTTGATATGTCAATTATTGTGATGTAATGCTCAGAGTAACTCCTCTGCATTTATCCAACGAATGCAAAAAAAAAAAAAAAAAAAAAAAAGACTAATGGATTGAGTCCTCGGAAAAATCATGGATTCATTTTTGTAAATACTTTATTTGTAGTTTTGTAGTTACATTCCAAATTCTCCTGTTTTTACCATAATCCTACATAGCTCATATTGTAAGACATATATATATATATATATATATATATATATATATATATATATATATATATTCAATATAAAATGCTAATTTAAATACATCCTTTATCACAGGGAATGCATAAGTAAAAATTAGGTTAGCATGAGGCACATAGTTTATGAACATAGATTATGTTTCTTGCAATTTCTAACCCTTTGAGATTTGATTTAAGGCACAGCACCTCTAAACTCTTGGTGCCTTAACATTTGTTTTCTCCTTAGATATACAAACATAAAATCCATCTAAACCTTTCAGATCCAGTCACATACATGCTGGAAAACAAAAACAATCACTTTTCTAGAAAACTTAGATAAAAATGAATAAGGTATGTACCAGTTTGCATTCCCACCAACAGTGTTCAATTTCCCTTTCTCTACATCCTCACCAGCATCTATCTCTTACCGTTTTTTATCAGAGCCATCTTAACAGGTATGAGGTAATATCTCATTGGGGTTTTGATTTGCATTTCCTTCATGGTCCAGAAATGCTGTTGATTCAGATTTGGATCCGCACATCCATTTATCCACCAATGCTGGAGAACTGCATGAGGATATTTAATTGGCATCCCAAAATTAACATGTATAAAACAGAACCATAATTCTCTTCTCCTCACTCCTGCTTATTCCAGGAAACTGATTCTGACCTCACATTTATTTACTTTTTAAATGTACCAACAGCACAAACATTCAACAATTCTCAAATTCATCTTCCTTCTCCCTATGTATTATGGACATCACATGATTCATTGATTCCTGACTCTTTTACCTTCTATATTGATGGCTTTTTTTTATTCTCTCCATCTCGATGGGCAGCAGCCTATTTCAAGTTTTTATCTTGTTTTAGTTCAACTTCTCTAATGGCTACCAAACTTATTTTTCTGTTTCCATTCTTAAAACTCATTTGATCTATTATTCACAGGAGTCAGCATTATTACTTTTAAAATGAAAATCCTCTTATTCTAGTGTTTTAAAACTTTCACTGGGGTTTCTATTATAAATGGAATAAAACTACAGTTGCTACTTGGATTAGAAAGATATAAATAATCTCTATCCTCTATGCTATATATCCCTCTGGTCTCTCTAGAGGCGTATATTAACCAAAAGGAAACAAAGATAATCCATCGAGGGCTGCAATAGATTAAACTTCTACATTTTTTCTAAAATTAAGAAATATATTAAATTTAGTATTACTCATATTTAATGAATAAGTTCCTATTGTCTCCTTCACTTGTTCTATATGCAAGTTTTCTGGACAAAGAATGAATTTCAAATGCAGAGAAATTATTATCCCCACTTTTACTTCTTTCCTTTGGAGAGTTCTGGCATTTTGCAATTTATCTGTCTCTGGTTTAATTCTATCTGTGAGTAAACTGACTTTTAAAGTATATAACTTAAATTTTTTTCTGGTAACCCCCTCCCTCAAATTTAAGAAATTACCATTAATGTCATTATATATGAAAACTGTAGTGTTCATATTTCTCCTGCTCTACTGTAAATTACCAGCATTATTATGCACTACAATGAAAATTGAATCAGATATGACAAAACATTAGGCAAATACAGTACCTTTAGATGTCATTTAAAAATGTTATTAATTAAAATACATTAACTTACATCTTCACCTTAAGTACATGCAAATGCCTAATTTCTATGAGAATGAGTAAGCGAGAGCATTCCTGACAGATGAAACCTAGTGGATAAAGATCCTATAACAGAACAAATTAAAACCCCTTGCAGAAAGGTGAAAAAGAAAAGAAAAAGGCCTTGTGATTATAAGGACCCTTCCTCCTTACTGGATTGTAAGAGGCAAAGGGTAGAGAAACGGGATCATCAGGCAAAGTAGACAAGAATTAGGTCACTTGGTATTGGAGACCAAAGTTATTTATCCTAATAAAATGGGAAACCGTTGAAGAATTTTGTTTTCTAAATGTTCACTCTTGATGAAATGTAGATAATATACTACCGTGTTGCCCAAAAATAAGACAGGGTCTTATGTTATATTTTGCTCCAAAAGACACATTAAGGTGTATTTTCAGGTGATGTCTTATTTATTCATGTGTAACAATCTACATTTATTCAAATACAGTCATGTCATCTACTTCTGGAAGATCGTCATAATGTACTAAATGTGTCCGTCTGGCTGACAATCTTAACTGGGACTTATTTTGGGGGTAGGTCTCATTTTCAGGGAAATATGGTAGGAAGAGCTAATAGTAATTGAGAGGAAATCAACTAGGAAGCAAGTGTGTAATTTAAACAGAGATGGTGGTGTTTGATCTAAAGTGGTGGTGACAAATACTGAGAAAAACAGATGTCCTAAAGAGATATGAAGGACATAACATTGACAGGATGTGATGAGAGATAAAGGTGGGTATTTATGATACTTCGACAAGGTATCAAAAATAAATATGGAGGTCTGGATTGCGCAGCAGGATGACCGGTAGTGGATTTCTATAGAATATAGAAAAATGTGGGAAGATCACATTGGTGTTGGAGTGGGATTTCATGATATTCACTCTGAATATTTTATGTGAATGCCTCTGAGATATCACAGTGGAAATATTAAAAACAGATTACCATAGTAGAAAAGTGGCAATCTGAGCTAAAGATATAAATTTGAAATTCAAGGAGCATAATAATCATGACCAAGAAAACAACAATAATTACTAACGTATGAAAATCTCAGAGATTTCCTCCCCATTGCTCCTATTTTCTCTTCCATTCACTACACTACTGTGTTTCCCCAAAAATAAGACCTAGCCGGATCATCAGCTCTAATGAGTCTTTTGGAGCAAAAATTAATATAATACCTGGTCTTATTTTGCCGTAACATAAGACCGGGTATAATATAATAATATAATATAATATAATATAATATAATATAATATAATATAATATAATATAATATAATATAATATAATATAATATAATATAATATAATATATAATACCAGGTCTTATATTAATTTTTGCTCAAAAGACATGTTAGAGCTGGTGATCCGACTAGGTCTTATTTTTGGGGAAACACAGTATATACAGGCTTTATAGTCACCTGCTCATTTCCATTCTGTAGCTGCTCTCAGGAATTTCTAAGGTACATCTGTCATTTCCACTTATGGTATGCAGGAGAATCTGGGACTAGAGCAAAACAAACAAAAACTTCAGGTAAAAACAGTCATTCAACGATGGAAGGTGTATGGTTAGGAAATAATAGATGAATTTCAGGGTATTTAGGCAGAAGAAATGCCTTGAGGAGATAAAAAATATTTAGAACAATGAATAAGAAAACAGGTGATATCTCATTGTGGTTTTTATTTGCATTTCTCTGATGATTGGTGATGTTGAGCATCTTTTGTCTATTGGCCATCTGTATGTCATTTTTAGAGAAATGTCTATTCAGGTCCTCTGCCCAGTTTTTAATTGCATTGTTTGTTTGTTGTTGTTGAGTTGTGTGAGTTCCTTATATATATTTGGTTATTATATATATTTGGTTATTAACATCTTATCAGAGATGTTGTTTGCAAATATCGTCTCACATTTGTATGGTTGCCTCTTCATTTTATCAATGATTTATTTTGTTGTGCAGAAGCTTTGTAGTTTGATACAGTCCCATTTATTTATTTTAGCTTTCACTTACCTTGCCTTTCAGGTCAAATTCATAAAAATCCTCTTTGAACCCAAGGTCCATAAGTTTAGTACGTATGTTTAGTTCTATGCAGCTTATTGTTTCAATAAAATAAAAGGATGGTAAGAAATGTTACTTGGATTAAGTTTGTCAACATTTGAAAATTATTTTTTTACAATTAGTTATTTTACATAACTAAAATGTTTTGAAGCATTATTTGTATTTGTTTTTGAATTATTTCTTTGATCAAAACACCATTCTGTGATTGGAATAAATCCTCATAGCTTCAGGATCACTTATAAGGCCTGTATTCTGAAAGATTGCTTTGAAGATGCTAAGCCCAAACCTTTTGGGAGTTTTTTTCATCTCTAATCATAGACGTTAAATCTTTGTTGAGGGTTCGGAACCTAAAATTTTGTCTTATTGGTAAAAAAGGTCCAGTGACTGAGTTTCTATAAAGTGCTTGGGAGGTCAAATAAATTGGAGTGAAAAAAATTATCCTTTCCCAGAGACAGGAAAAGGCATAATTTTTAAGTGGAAATTACATTGGACTACTACTGTTTTAATAATTATTCTCTCATCAAATAATGTTCTTTGAACAAGGTTTATAGCCTCTCTCTCTCTATGCTTTGATTTCCTAATTTATAAATAGAGACATCCTTTTACTATTTGCATTTATCAGAACTGTGGGAAAGATTATGGGTGGTAAAGTTTTTAAATTTTTAATGCCGTGTCCTTTGTTGTTGTTGGGGAGCATTTTGGAATGCTGTTAAATAGAACATCTATGAAAGAATTGCTCAATCTAGAATGACTTTCTGGAATACTGTGTTAAGCTGTCACCAGTTGCCAGTTCATGGAAATATTTACCATAGAAATATAAATATGAAATGAATGGATGAGATATACTTATGTAAATAATTTTATGCTTTGTTATCATAAAGAAGGTGTAATTATTCTAAATGGTTTTCCCAAGTTTGGACATATTATCCCTTCCTCTTTTGAGTATGATATGACACCAAATCTTTTTATGGTTGCCAATAATAATACTAAGACCATGAAAATGGAAGGGAAAATAAACAGTAGAGTTGTTACTCATTTGATGTTTTGTATATTTAATTGATACCCTTAACAATATATTTCTACATCTGTTTATGGTTCATGTAAGATGTTTGGATGTGGAGGAGTTCTACTGTTGGTAAAATTTCTATTGTACAACTTTTTCTCAATTTTTCACAGCCTTGATCCCCACAACCTTGATAGTGTTGATAAACTATAAATGGTGGTAATAATAATGATAATAATAATAAAAGAGTTGCCTACCTATATATTACAATGAGAATAAAATCAAGACACAGTTTCTGGTAACTACTAGTTTGTTTTAATTTATATATATTATGGTGTTAAGAAATCGAAGAGCATATATATGTTTAAAATGGATGGATATACAGATGTTTAATACTAACAATAAGGTTTTGAAGCTCAAATATACACCTAAAAATGTAAATAATTACTATTAATAATGATGAACTGTTATTTTATAGTAAAAGATTATTATAGACTGAAAGTTTGTGTATCCCCAAAATTCATATGTTGAAACCAATACCCATCAGATGGTATTTGGAGTGGGGTCTTTGGGAGGTGATAGGTCATAAGAGTACAGCCTTCAAGAATGGGATTACTGCCCTTAGAAAAGAGGCACCAGGGAGTTTCCTGTCCCTTTTTGCCATGTGAGGACCCAGCAAAAAGGCACTGTCCATGAACCAGGAAGCAGACCCTCACCAGACACCAAGTCTGCAGTTACCTTGATCTTAAATTTTCCAGCCTCAAGAACTGCAAGAAATAAATTTCTGTTGTTTATAAGTTTTTTTTGTGATAGCAGTATGAATGGACTAAGATATATTTATAAAGAGGCATATAATCCACAGTGATCTGTTCTTTTTTAAGCAAAATTAATAATCTGAAAATTATTTATGAATAACTATTATCTTCAGATTCTAAAGCAGAATGTTAAATCCCTATTACCCCACTCAAATTAAACTTTAGCATCCTTAAAACTAAAGAGGCCTATAGAAATTCCAGATTCAATATAGCAAGCTCTTAAAGCCGTAAGGTAAATTCCCTATCTCCAGGCAAAAAACAAACAAAAACATTAAGAGATATATTTTCAACATAAGAACCAATTACAAACATCCTTTCAACCATCCTTAGAATGTTGGTTAAATAATCTTTTTATCTTCATTGCTTATATACTTCATACACATTAGTAATTTAGCATCCCAAAATAAAGAACACATTCAGATTTGATCATATTTAAATATTAAAATAACGCTCTAATATATTTTCCCAAATTCAAAATATCCATCATTGAAATTAATCTAGTTTGCTCTCGACTAATTTTTGCTACTCCAATATATAGGTAATGTAAGTTTGAAGTTCAATTAGCTATTTATAATAAATCAGTAATTTGATTTTTTTCCTTAGGGGAGAGATTGACAATATATAGTCAGTGTAGATCTTTATTTCTTAGTAATTATTAGAGAAATATGGAACAACAGATGGATCTAAATCTAATGAAAGACTTGTTCTAAATAAAAGAGAGGTGCTATTAAAAAATAGTTTTCAGTAACAGTTTAAAAAATTAGTACAATTGGATTATTCTATCAATGATTACCTTTATTAGCCAAGCTGTCTACCTGCCCTATTTTACATTTTATTTTGTTCTTAAACTTAATAAACATGTTGTATAATGATGCAATTTCAAGAATCCCCATTAATATAGCATATTATCACATAGATATGACCAAAGGCTTTATGTCTTTCTTAATCACACTTATTGAGCTAGTAAAGACTATATTATTATTTCTCATAAAATAAACTTATATTAGTGCATATTCTCCTTAATCTACTCTCCCAAGGTTTAATACTATAAACTGGTTATAAACCTGAGGAACGCTCCTAGAGGCTGAATTAATTTACACAAAGTAGGAGATGAGGAAAAATAAATGAACACTTTCTTGGATAATAAGAATCACACACACACACACGTGCATACACACACACACACACACACACACACACACACACACACACACACAAAATGAGGAAGAGGAATCTGGCTTTTTCTTCTCCGATATGGAAACTCCAGATACCCCTTTCCACTGATATGGTGACACATGATGTCTGGGACTGTGGCTGTTCTGTCCATCCAGTTCCTTGAGTGACTACCCAGGATAGAGTTCTCAGATAAAATACAGAACACTCAGTTAAATTTGATTTTCAGATACTAATAACAGAATATATACAAAGTTATCCCAAATATTGCATGGGACGTAAAAAAGATATCCATGGTTTATCTGAAATTTAACTGAGTCACTTTCATTTTTATTTGCTAAATCTTGCCATCTTAATCAATGCTCCCTGGCAACACATAATAAAACATGTAGCATGAGTGAAAAATAAACTCACTTTTCTAAATCATGAAATTGCAATAAAGCCTGGCGAATTATGATTAATACATCTACCTAAAGGCAACATATACTTGTGCTAACAAGGGGTAATTGTAATCAATCAGATGTTACTACAGTTAGATATACAAATTATAGATATTGGGATATAGAGATTATAGAGTATTTGAATTTGTATCTTGACTCCTCTAAGTTCCGAAGTCTAATTTGCTTCACTTTTTGTTAGTAGTGTTATCCTAATTATAGTCAATATAACATTCAACTTCACCTGAATAATAGAAAATTAAGTACTGTTTAATGTTTTACCTATACAAATTTCAGTTTATTACATGGTGTACAGCACTGAAATTCATATTTCTAGCATTGACTATGCATTGACAAACGTTTATAAATCAATACTATACTAAGGCACTGACAAATGGCCATCAAGTAATGAACTCAGTGCACTGTAGCCAACTTTGGAAAAAATCCACCAAATGACAATATTGAAAAGCAATGCTGGAGATACCTACATAATTATTTTGAAAGCCTACAAGGAGATAGATGTTGAATGCATAGAATCACTTTTACGTCTTACTGACTCTTACTGTGTTTGGATATTCCTATTTTCTATATAACCACAGAGAATCATCCTTAAAAAGGTAGAAGAAGAATGAAGACATAGTTTGAGAAAACATTTTTGTTTACTCTACATGCTTTGGCTTTCAGTTTTCACATGAGGGTAATAAGTATGCATTTTTGAAATTATAGCTAGACAGGATATTTAAAATTAGTTCATTTTAAACTAAAAAAAAATCCATTTGAAAAAGAAAAGGAATATTGTTTTCTGTTAGCATATATGCAGGCTCTTGCATCAGCTTTGAAATATATCTCATAGCAACTGGGACTGGCACCGATCTATAAAATAGAAAATCCTACCTCTAACTTGAGAAAAATACTTACTACTCCACAGGTTTCCAACACTGCTTTAAAAAACAGTAATAATTTATCAAAGAGGTATAAAAGAAAGATAGTTGAACAATAGGAAATAAATAAATCTATTATAAAGTCTTCAAAATATAAGTATGTTGCTAATACAAAATTTTATTTTATTTTGTACAAGATATGTACTAAAAATTTGTAACAGGATATTTACAAACACTCATCATATTATTCAGAAAGCAAGGAGATTTAAAATAAAGTTAGCAAATATTTCTATTCTTTGGGGAAATTTGCCTTTGCAAATTCATTTTCCTTTTTTTATTTTTTTATTTAGTACATGTTAATCATTTGTTCAACAAAACTGTTGTATGATAGGCACAGTTTTATGTATGGAATTTTAAACAGCTAAATTAAAACATAACACTATATAGTTTTTGTTCTAGTGGAAAAACAGAAAATAAACAAAATAAATATATAAAAGATATTGTATGACAGATGGTAATCATCACTAAAGAAAAAATAGTGGAGTTGGAAAACGGCAATATTAGAGTGGGGATGGCTATTATAAATAGGGTAGCAACACAGAGAGGGTGATATATTCACAAAGGATTGAAGAATGTGAGCAAGTGAGTCATGTTGAATAGATAGACAGCAAATAAGACCCATAAGTAGAAGATCAGCTACCATGTTCAGTTCACTCACAGTGACATTAAAACAAGTGGATATGGCGAAGAGAGTGAGAGGGGAATCAGAAAAGTAGTGGTAATTTGGATCATGAAGGGCCTTGTAGGCTATCCTATGAGGATTAGCATTTATCCTTAAATAAATGAAAAACCACAGTATGATGATGAGAAGATATATGACAAGATCTGCTTGATATTTTTAAAAGCTCATTCTCACTTCTCTGTTGGGAATAGACTTTGGAACTGGGGAGGAGACAGTAAATATTAGAAACAGTGAAACCAGTTAGCAGCCTCAGAAAATACAGATGAAAGATAATAATGACCTGAGTCAGGATGATAGCAGAGAATTGGAGAGAGATCATTGGATTATGGAAATAATTTGGTATATCTAGTAGAGCCAATTATATTTACTGTAGTGTGTGAGGAGAAGAAGGAAGTCAAGAATTACAGCAAAGTTTTTGTGTGAGTAAGTAAGTAACGGGAAGGATGAGGTTGTCATTCTTAACTGAAAAGAAAACTAAACAATAGCAGGTTTGGAATGGTGACAGTGACTATCAGGAGTTCACTCTGGGACATGAGAAGTCTGAGTTGCAAATTAGCCATCTAGTGAAGATATAGAGTAGGGATTTGAATATACACATCTGGAATTTAAAGAAGGGGTGTGGCCTGAAGTTATAAATTTGGGAGTCATTAACATTTAGATGGTAGCTAAAATCATGACTGATGATGGATGAAACACCAGAAGACAGCTTTAATGGAGGAAGAAGGAAGTAGAAGTATAAAGGCTGGACAAAGATGAGAGGATTGGGAAACTAAAAGAAACAGAAAGCTAGAAAAGAGCAATGGAAGAAGCAGGAGGGAAAACAAGGAAGTACAGCATTCAGGCAGACATTAGAAGAATTTATCTCAAGGGTGAGGGACGATTCACAGTGATATAAACAGCTGTAAGATCAAATAAGTCAAGGGCTGAAATTGGCTATCATCTTCACCAAACTGAAAAATTAAAAAAAAAAGAAAATAGAAAACTATACCAGTGCTTTTTTCAAGTGTTTTATTGAATTCTAATCTCTGTAATCCCCTAGGAAAAAGGCAGTTATTTTGATTGACTATATTTTTAGGGGAAGAGGATATAATGGGCTTTGTCTGGCCTTTCCACCATGAAAATCCATGCTTCAAAAGTCAGGGAAACACCATGGGAACTTTTCCTATTGCAAAATTATCCATTCCAAATACTCTCCAGGCTAGAGAAAATAATAATGTGATTATCACAGTTTTAGGTCCTAGCGCACCTAATGTGAAGCAGACATGGCTAACATGACACTTATAATTTACATCCATACTAGTAGATTGGGACCCCTGGACCATAATAATAATGAACCACTATTCTAAAAATTACTACCTGTCTGAGTTGTTTCCTTTACTAAGGGCACACTTAGAAAATTGTTTTAGTTTCTTATAGAAAGACTAGGGAAACATTCTGAATATTTACATTAAAAAACAAACAAACAAACAAACAAAAAACCTCCTCTGTGATAGGCTCTTGGCCTGTGAACAGACTCATGTTTAGGAGTTATTAACAAGCTAGGAGTGTATTTCATAATAGAACAAGAAAGCATCTCTTCAACATTCTTGCTGTTTTTAGCCATTAAACAAGATATAACCATAACTTAACAGGAGGCCAGACAGGATGTTCACAGGAAAAAAAGATCCAGCAAGGACTTTTGACTATGCATTCCTGGTATCAAACAGTATATAAAAATTCAAATCAAAAATTCAAACAGTTATAAAAAATTCAATCTTTTATAACTAAATCACGGAGATGTTAACCTTTCATTTCTCCTGTGATGTGTTGACTAGAAGCCAGCCCACATTCAAGGGGAAAGGATGACAAAAGGCATGAATAGTAGGAGATGATGATTAATGGGGGACATCTTATGTGTTTACTTAGCCATGTATATTTTTGAAAAGGGAAGTACAAGATTAGTATCACTTGAAGTTATATGTATGGAAAGATACAATTGTACATTTAATTTAGGCATAATTTTATGAAAAGAGATCATAATTTACTACTATTTGTGTGACTTTAGAAACACGATTGTATTTTTAAGGGGGAGTGAGGAATTTAAAATTTAAAGAGGTGATGGATGGAGCTTCAGTGTCTTTCTGGGTCATCTTTAGGTTAAAAATATATATATCCTCCTTACTCTTCATGTCTTTAAAACATTAAATCCATGTAATCATACTACCACCTAAAATTAAAAATAGTTGTCAGTAAACTTAAAGTTTGTACATAATATTATTTTGACAAGAGTTCAGCAATACCTGAAAACTGCTTTGCTAATCAACATTTCTCACAGTAGATGTATGGAATTAATCAATTAATCAATAAATAAAATTGAATCTAAGAATCCCATTAAATAAGTTGAGTCAATATTACATGACCCTCAAAGCAGACCACTGATAAAGTTGATTTAGGGAGACAGAGGAAAAAGAAAAATGTAAAGAAAGAAAGAGTCAGGGAAAAAATAAGAGATTGGCTGCATAATTCATTGGTGATTGATTCAGGAACCACCTAGGAAGAGTTGCCTGACTTTGCTTACCACTTTGAGGCAGTAAACTGAAGAGTTTAAAGAATAATGAGGTAATTTCACAACATTTTACTTTTTCCCATTTTTTTTTATTTGACAGTACGCGCATGGATAGGTAGTGTTTGTTTGTTTGTTTGTTTAATATAAAAGGAGATAAAATGAAAGATAGCATTGGGGAAAACATTTAGTGGTTCAAAACAAAATTATTAGTGAAAATGAGAATATCAGACTGAAAAAAGAAAAAAAAACTCAAAATTATTCATAGAGAATGGATAATTGTTTTGATTCCTTTAAAGAAATGTTGCAAAGTACTGTCTCAAAGACATTAAATTAATCATAAAACGCATTCATCATTCAGCACAAACAGAACAGAAATTGGAAACATATTACATTCTCTCCTTGAGAATAAAAGTACATCATTGCATAGAATATTTCAGTTGAAATAAAACTTTTCATAACTTCCATTTAATGTATGATATAGCTAAAGAACCAATTCATCTTTAGTAAAAAGGACAACCTTATTTGTTTCCTTTACCAAGAGAATGTTAAAATAAATTTTCCAAACTCAGGAAGGGTCAAAGGATTGTGACAGAAATAGTGTCTTTGACCTATTTTTCTGTCGTCAATAATTTGGAATATTAGGTAATTATGATAGTGAGCATTCAAAAGCTAATCGAAAGTTAGATTGCATCACTTTTTAGAGTGTGATAGATATATATAGCTTAATAAGATACTAAGATGGAATACTTTTCATAATGGTCGTCAGCCTTTTCTCTACACTGTCAATAGCCTAAACCCAAGGCAAAAGTGGAAAGTGTTTGAGGCTGCCATCTGGAATACTTTTAGAAACACAGATGGTAGAGGGGCTGCAGGATTAAGGCGTGAGGGGAACTTTGCTTTATGCTGGAACATCCCTAATGAGATTAAGGCAAACAGAGAGATGAAATTGTAGGTGGGAGGAAAGCCAAAGTTATAAATCTGGAAAGACAGGATTTTGTATGGGTAATGATTTATGGATGTATTCTATATGAGAGTAAATTAACAGAAGAATTACAATTTTGAGCAAAGATCAAAGTTATAAAGAGAAGCAATAGTACAGTTGAGCAAATAAATCTCAAATATTACGTTTACAGTCATAAATTCCATTTAACAGAGCACAGTCTATAAGGCCATAGCACAGCCATAGTGTGGGACTTTTGATACAAACCATTAAAATTTGATAGAAAAAAATATAGATATGACAGTGCAACTAATAAATTACACGTATGTGTTTGCATGTATATCAAACCCTGCTCTCCAAAATTAGATAAGTCACATATTTTCAATACATATTAAAAAACTGACTGTATACTAGAGCAATAAAGTCTCCAAATACCAATAAATTGGTATAACACTGACCATATCCTTTACCACAAAGCAATAAAATTATAAATCAGAACACAATTGTAAAACAAAATTTTCTATTCAGTGAAAAATTAAAATTTAAAAATAAACATTTTTCAAAGCTAATTATGAATCAAAGAAATATATAGAAAGTATGAAATACACCTGCGAACAAAAATAAAAGACCAATGCTTACAGGTTCATCAGTTGTACTATGAGAATTATAAGTTTAAATGCATATTTTAAAATGAGAATATTTGAAAAGTAATGTGCTAACTTTAGAAAAAAAATAGCAGGGCGAAGACAAATATAGGAAGATGAAATTCAACGAATCAGAATAGAAATTAATGAAAAAGGAAACAGCAATTATAATGAAATTAAAACCTGTCTGCGTACAAAGTATAAAACAAAATAATTGATTTTTCAAAAGTATCCAAAATGCTAGAAAAAAATTGTAACAATACCAAATGTCTAAGAAGATATCCTGAGGGCAAGTTTTTAAAATCATTTGCAGTTTCTGCAAGCACAAGGCACCTCCCTTCATCAATCACAATTATGAAAGCAAGGAATTTTTTTTTTCTCGTGATTCTATACTCAAAATCAGAATTTCTGACATACAGTAAGCTCTCAATTACCTGTTAAATAAATTATGTAGGAGTCTGGTAGTTAAGGAAAGAGAACTGGGATACCACTATGTAGTAGCTGTATTAAAATCTGTCTTCCACAGGGAGGATAAATATTGTTTTTAACTTTATCAAGGAAAATAAAGTTATGTTTTTAATTTTGACATGTAGCCAAATTTCCAGGGTCTCTTGGCCTTAATTGTAACAAGCTTTTAAAATAAGAAAGGATCTAGAACATTATATAATTACATCATATATTACATATCTAGTTTATAATTAGAAGTAAAATACAATGTTTATTTGGATACATTAAGAATTTTCAATTGATGTAATTTCACACTTATATCTTTGCAATTTTTCTAATCTCCCCATTTTTTGTGCCATTCTCCTGTATGTATCCCCATTTGTGCTCGTATGCTCTGTTAATACTTTCAGTGAAGATCCACAAGCACTAGTGCACTAGCTTTGAATAATATCTAATGTAGTGCCACGTATATATGAGCATTAACTAAAAACAATTAGGTAATGAGGATAAAAGTGATATAAGTTCATTATATGGAAATCTACAAAAAGTGTATTTTACAACAAAGTTCTAAAGAAACTCCCACACACCACAAGAAAGCTCATGCATCATGAACTGACATTAAATTTTCCAGTAGTTGTTCTAGCGTGAACTTAGCCATCATTAAAGCTAAATTTACACAAAAACAATTATGGAGTGTATGACACTAGTGTGACAAAACTTCAGGGCTTAAAACACACCGCCTTCCTCTGACAAACCCGCCAGTTGTCAAATAGGCTGTCAAACTGAAACATAGATTGATATAAGCTGTTAATTTCATTGATTGTGCACAATTCATAAGATTTTTCTGGTCCCTTTTACTTTTCTTTGATAACTCAGAGATCCTTTTTTTTTTTTATGTCCGCCACCAAACAAGATATATAGACTTTTTTCTGTAAATTGCTCAACAAGGGATCATGAGATACATATGAATAAACTTTCTTTCCTAGAATAAAAGACTGTGGTGAAAAGAGTCACCAATACAATAGAGACTTTAAGTACATGTTTGGTATGATTTGAATGTGTGTATCCCCCCCAAATAAGACAGAGACATTAAATACATATTGGGTATGGTCTGAATGTGTGTGTCCCCAAAATCCATATGGTGAAATCCTCATGCCAATGTGATACTATTACGAGGTGAGGCTATGGGAAGCCCTTAGGTCAAGAGGGTGGAGCCCTCATGAATGAGATTAACGCTCTTATAAAAGAGCACCCACAGACATCCCAAACCCCTTCTGCCACATGAGGACACAACTGAGAATCTGAGACACAGATGAGGTCCCTCAACTGACCACGCTCGTGCCATAATCTTGGACTTACAACCTCCAGATGTGTGAGAAATAAATGTTTATAAGGCACCTCGTCTGTGGTAGTTTGTTATAGCAGCCTGAACAGACTAAGACAACATGTAAGTAAACATGCGTTTCGGTTTTAATGTTTCATGACCAGACTTAGAGAGTTGACACATAATTTTCCGGTAAATTATGATCCATACATTGAATAATAAATAAATTGATAAAATAAAGGGAAGGGAAGTTTGATGAAGATAAGTAGAAAGTAATAAAGCAAACAGTAAAATGTTTGATCATAGAATATAATGTCCAGTTTATTTAAAAAGAAAAGAGGATATAATCTTAGAATGCTAAAAAAAAAAAAAAAAAGAAAAGAGGAGTAATCACACACACACATATTTTCAGTATATATGTTCAATATTTATGTAGATGGAATTTCCATCTATGCAAGTTTTCATATATGTCCAATACTTTTCTTCCTACAAGTCAAAATACTGCCTTAAAAATGTGAGTTGATAACTATATGTACAAATCAATTTCTATTCATATCTAGTAATCATTAATTTCAGTCAACCAATCTGTATATAACCCGGGGGATAGATATATATGAGCTGAGACATAAATAAACTGAAAAAACCTCAAAAAAAAGAAGTATAGGTTGCATCATGGAAGAAAAACACAAATGACTTCACATATTTAAAATTGACATGACTAATAATAAAACTGAAACATTGATGATACTTGCTTCCATAGGATGACTTAATTATTAATTTTTACAAGGTGGTGATGTCTCATTCTCATACAAAACTGTGTGTATGGCAGTTGCTTTCCAATGAGAGGAAGGACTGTTTATTGTAATAATTTATCAAGTTTTGTCTGTTGAGAAGGAAAAAAGAAATACAAAGTAAAAGTAATATATCTTACAACCAAAGGATTTATAAATGGAAAGTAAAACATTTTCGTTGAATCTAATTTAAAAATTATGTGTTTAGAAACTCTAGCCACATTAATCTTGATAAAGTAAAGGTCATGCTAAACTAGTAAGATGAATATTGGAAAAAATAGATATAAAGCTTAGGCTTGGTTTGGTCACTAGAATATAAATGTAGATGATAATGTGTAACTTCCTTAAAAAGAACCCTGTTTCTACTTGTCCCCTCTTGTGCTTCTGCCATCGGGATGGAAAGGACCTGCTAGATCATTGTGTGTAACCTGCTAGATCAAAGTGGATGAGAAATACTGAGCTAACCCATACCCAAACTAGAGCTTATTGTAATCAAGTCCATCTCTGCTCAGTCTACAGCAGCCATACTCAGCTGACCTGAAGAGAAATGACCAAGTTAAATATTTTTGTTTTAAACCGCTGAGATTTAAAGTGGTTTCTTATATAGCACCGTTTGAATCAGTAACCAATACGCATAAATAGAAAGAAAATAATAACATCAGTGACTACTTTCCTGCAACTATTTTATCTTATACAGTTTCTCCAGTGAGCACACATAATTTTTAATTAAATAAATAATGGTTAAATTATTTATTGAATGTATAGAAACTATATCTAAATTAAGATCTTAGGACAAAACATTAAATAAAACTCATGCTCTAAAAGTACATAATAGTTATTAAAATGTATGTACACAAAATATAGTATATGTGACTTCAGAGAATATCCCACACAAAGGTACAGGAAGACCAGGAAGAGTTTATACTCCTTAAGAAATCTTACTTTATGGTAAATGTTTATACTCCTTATATTCAATTGATATATGTTGCTTCTCCTTATCTCGCCAAAAGGATTTCTCCCAGGGATGCCAATGTTGTAGATAGTGATAATTTGATGTCTTTAATCTATAATCTGACCATCTCTTATTGGCAGGGTGGCACACACAGCACCATTTTACTATACTCTGATATTATGGTATTAGTATTGTACAGATCTTTTTTAATTTCAATATTTTTTGAACTTTTAGTTCTAATTTTTTTTAAAAGTTTATACTCTTAGATAAGTTTTATATAGCTTTAACCCTTGCCCCATCATTTTTTCTTGGCACTGAACGATTAACTTCTTTCAGAAGTAAACTTAGGTACTTTAGAAGGTGTATTGGATTGGGCTGCTAAGTCTGTGTCACTTGCTAGTATCTATTATATCTTCTTGACTTACCCAAGTCATAGTCTGCTTTGTCTTCTACTTTTTCTTTAAGCCAACATTATAATTCTTCAGTAGATATTCACAAAATCTGTTAAACTTGCCAAGTATATTTGACTCACAGGACATAATTACAAAGCACATACAATCACTATTTTAAAAGCATGTGTAAAATACCAAATACCTTAAACTTTCTGAACTTAGTTGAATATGGTATAGCCAGTGGGTATAGATGACATTTTTTTTTTTTTTTTCAAATCAGTCTGAAACTAAATTGCTATTCGATTCTTAATTATTGGCATGAGGCTGGGCTAGATATTAAACTTAAGCTTAATATCCTTATCTACAAAATTTAGTTTTAAAATAGCTCAGAGTCTTACTGTGTCTACATTCATGAATAATATTAAATGACCTAGCATATAGTAAGTACTACTCATTTTTGAAGGTCTTCTTACCAGCAGATGAAACTGAAATAAAAGATGGAGGAATAATATAGAACATACAATTTTACAGTTCTAAGACACAGAGATAATCTGCTCCAACCCCCTCGTTTTATAGATGGCTAAACTGAGGTCAAGAGAGATTTCCTGTTTTGCCTGAAATCCCTCAAGAAGAGAGTGCCAGGAAGAAGATGACTTTGTTCAAAATTTTATAATAAATCTGAGGGCTGAGAATGGAACTTCAAAATATTTGCTTTTCTTTGGGTAAAGGAGGCCCATCTACATTAGCAAGACTATGTTTTAATATCATTTAATATATTCAAATAATTTAAATATATTACAACCAATTTTTACATTATTCAGTTTTCCTAAAGCACCTAAGTTTTATTTTATCTCCCCACTGAAATCTTTAAAAACCTATTATGCCTCGTGACTGTTATGCAATGGAAAAAACATAGTGTAAAATTAATCCAATTTATTGAAAATTTGTTCCTTCAGCATTAGTTTTTGAAACTAACCCTGTTTTTTTTCAAAAAACCAAGTTAGGTCATGTAGATCAATAGAAAGGACAGATGATACTTTTGAGATATGCTCTATCGTGCTATTCATCTCTTCTAGAACAAGACTGCAGATCAGATTTCAAAGAAAAAATAATAATGGATTTGAATTATTTCTGTTTTATCCTTTAAATTGTAATACTAAATGAAATGAATGTGATAAAAATGGAAACTCGTTGGGGTAAATAGAATTTTAACCTAACTGAGCACTTACATTTTCAGTTTTTCTTACTTTACGGTCTCAGAAAACTTGTATTCTTGCTCACATGTGTGTTTATGTTTCCCTGGGACACGCATTTCCTAGTCTTAGCTGCAACCATAGAGACAACTGCTCATGTCACATTTTCTCCCCAGACACAATCCAAGATTACTAAAAATCTCACAAGTCATCTTGTTTTTGAAAGATTTACAGCAAGATTTTCTGATCAGATAAGTTGGATAAGTTAAGTTCAGATCTGTATCTGAAATGAACTCCCTCACCATTTAAGGTTTATCATGGGCGATACCATCAAAAAGTAGCACACACAGCTTATGTTGACTGGCAAGAAAGGGGTTTGGCAGGCTGCCTAAAGAGAAAATACCTGCAATTCAGAGAATTATGATGACCTTTTTTTTAACACTTCCATACCTTTCCAGAGTTGCCACTGAATCCGGATCATTTAGCTCTGCTCTCTTACTTTCAGCTGACTTTAACCTTTCCCTATGAACCATGACACAGAAAAGAAAACCATGATAATCAGGATTTTTAATTACTTCTCTCAGGTTCTGGGTAGGGATGTTGATATTGTTATTCTACTAGTAATTCTCTCTACAATGAAGGGGTAGGTAAGGAAGGCAAGGATTTTTCAAATTAATGCTTTTTGTTTGTTCAAAATTGGCTAAGACCCAAATGTATTTGTTGGATTTCTGAAAATTACTGTTCTTTTACTTTTGTATTAGAAAAATACAACAGCAGCCTTATGCACTGACACACACATTTTTCATCCTATTATCTTTTATTTAGAATTAATATTTGGAATTACACAATTTCACAAATCAACATTTTCTTGTTTCCCTTTCAGCGACTCAGTGTCTTCTCACTCTTCTCCCTTACTAGGTGATGGAATTATAAATACTAAGCAAGTCTGGAAAATAATTCTTCGGAGTCTTCAGGTGTACGACATATGAAAATGAAGGCTGTCATAGATCTGTCCCTGCTTTTCTGAATTACTGGAATGCTATGCATCTGCTCTTCCCTTCTCAGCATTTTCCATATGCGCACACAATGTGAAGCTAGATTGCCTGGATCTTTACAGGCTGGGCAAATTACTTCATCTCTCTATGCCTCAGTTTTCTCATATGTAAAATTGGAGAAATAATAATTCTTACTTGATAACGTTTTTGAAGATAACAGAAAAACACTACATCGGTGTAGACTATTTTCTCTTATTGTGTGCCACCTAAAAGTACAAATCAGTAACAATTAAAGTTACCCCAATAGTTAGAGATGCAGCATTGGGTTAAAGGAAAGGACAGTGAAATATGGTTTTTGACTCTCGTTCTCTAAACTGAGTTTGACTTGACCATGTAATCTATTGCACCATAGATTGGTAAATTTGTAAAATTGGAATTAGTCCCTAACTAACCCCAATCTTCCTAGGGGGTCCTGACTTTCCAGATCTGGAGTGTCTGGAAAGCTGAGGCATAGCAAGAATAAATTGGCTAGATTCTCTGGATTCACAATTGTACATCAGAGAAAAGAGAAGAAAATCAAAGGTGAAAACGCACAGTGTGGCTAGTTGCAGTAAAAGGAGAAATATCAGTAGGTATACAAGAGAAAGAAGGAGAAGGGAAAACTGAGTAGCAAATCGGACTTGGCTCTAGTGGAAACAGTGAGGTTGTGAGCTCTCTCACAATAAGCATTACTGTGGTTTTTCATCTTGTTCTCCCTACATGTCACATGCTACATCTGTGATAAATTTAGATTGAATAAATGAATGCATTTATCAGGTGATGTGATTAGTTTGTGTCACAGGAAGTCAGGTTTCAGGTGCCAGTGATTGTCAATTGAAAGGAAACCTGACAATGAGAGTTTTTGTATTATTATTTTATCTATTTCCACCCAGGAAAATTTAAAAGTAATTTCTTTAGTCAGACGATAAACAGTATCTTCAAGGCCTTTTTTTCAAATTGCTGTTGTGAAGTATAATTGAACTGTTCACATTTAGAATATATAAATTGTAAGTGTTGACACTAGAATTCAAGACTGTGAACATATCCATCAGTCATATAAGTTTTCTCAGGCCCCTTGCCTTTTCTTTCTTCTGTTTCTATCCCCCAGTCCCACCCTCCTCAAGCAACCGCTGATCTGTCTCTGTGCAATAGATTAGATGGCATTATCTACAAGTTACATAAATGCAATCATACAAGGTGTTCTTTTTTAATCTGACTTTTTTCACAGAACATAATTATTTTTAACTTCATCCATAATCATGCATATATAGTTTACTGTTTGTTATTACCGAGTAGTGTTATATTGTACTAATACACCAAAATTTGTTTATCCATTCACCTGGTAATGTGCATTTGGGTTATTTATGTTTTATGCCATCAGAAATAAAGCTGCTATGAGCATGAACATTTGTGTACAAGTATTGTATGGATATATGCTTTCATTTCTCTTGGATAACTACCTAGCAATGGAATGTCGGGATCATGTAGTACATTTATATTTGACATTTTAAAGAAACTACCTTTTTTTTTCCCAAAGTGGATATATCATTTCACTGGTTCACCAGCTGTGTATGAGGATTTCTGTTCCTCCACAACCTCTACATTACTTGGTACAGTCAGATCTTTTCATTTTAACCAATAGAACAGATGTCTAATGTTATCTCATTGTGGTTTTGATTTGCATAGTCCTAAAGACTAATGATATTTAACAGCACTTTTTTCATGTGTGCATTTATGTTCTGTATTTCATCTTTGGTGAACATTCTGTTAAAATATTTTCCCCTCTTTTTAAATTGGATGGATTTCATTAAACTTCTTAGATCTATGGGTTTGCGGTTTTTATCACATTGAAGATGATTCAGCCATTATCTCAACAAATACTATTCCCACCCTTTCCTTTAGTGACTCCAACTACATGCATATTTGGCCTCTTGAAAGTTTCATATATGCTTATTGATGATTTTCATTTCTTAAAATTACTTTTTCTGTGTATTTCATTTGGATAAACTGTTTTATTAATGTGATTTCAAGAAAACTAATATTTATTTCTTCAATGTAGAATATGATATTATCCCCATTCAGTGCATGTTTCTTCTCCTTAGACATTGTAGTTTATCTCTCTAAATTCAATTTTGGCTTTCTTTCCATTTCCTTTTTTGTTGTTGTTGTTGTTTTGTACTTTTCTTGTCTCTTCTTAACTTTTGAACGTATGGACTACACTTATAATAAATATTTTAATATTTTTTCTACTACTTTTAACCTCTTTTTCAGTGCTCAGTTGAGATTAATTTCATTTATATATATTTATATCTATATCTAGATATAGATATATATATATATATATCTAGATATAGATATAGATATAGATAGATAGATAGATATAGATATATATATCCCTCATTATTATGGGATATTATTTTTTTCTGTTTTTTTTTTCAAGACTGGTAATTTTTACTAGATACTAGAAATTGTGAGTTTTGACTGTTGGGTGCCAGATGGTTCTGTATTTCTATTTGAATTTTGGATATAGTTTTTGTTGTTGTTATGTTTTTTGTTTTTGTTTTGTTTTGTTGTAGATGGTTCGGTCCATTTAGGTGTTACTTTTGAAATTTGTGAGGCAGGACAAGAGTTAGTGTTTAGTCTATGATTTTTGTTTTTTATTTTTCTTCTACTAAGGCAAGATATAGCTGACTGCTCTAGCCAAATACCCACATATTATGAGGTTTTTCCACTGGTGCTGTTGGGAACAGACTTTGTCCCCAGTGCTGTGTGACTATCAGGTATGGTTTCCTCTAGTCCTTTCTGATGGCTATTTTCTTAGCCTTAGGTAGTCTCTTCACATACATTCACTTATCAGTAAGTAATCTGTTGAATTCTTGGGAGGTACTCTCTGCATAACTCAAGAGAACACTTTCTGTGAAAGTCCCTTTTTTTCCATTACTCTGTCTTCTGACCTCTAGTTTCCTTGTGTTCCTCACAAAATGACCATTACCTTTTCAATGTACATAATCTACAGGGTGCCACCTGTGTTCTCCCCCTCATGCCATAGCCTGGAAATTCTCTCAACGTTGTTATCTGGCACAGTCAGATACCTATTTTTTTCTCCATTTCTCAAATATCACCGTTCTTTGTTGCTTGATATTTGATATTTTGAAGACATCCATTTTATATACTTTGTTTTTGTTGTTGTTTTAAGCAAATAGGTATAATTAATTCTCATTTCTACATCTTCGTCAGAAACAAAACTCCCTTTTTTATTTATCATTAAGTATGAAGACCGCCTTACATAATAATTATATATAGTTGGTGTACTATGTGACAGTAAGAAATATATTACACACTTCTGGAAATTATTTTCATTCTTCTTTCTGAAAGATAGGTACGTGCATGAAAGGGAAATGAAAGGATGAGCACTAAATCTTAGAAAAGACTGAGGAAACCTAAAAAGGAAAAAAAAAAAAATAGTGGAAAGTAAGGGACAGCACTGTGATTAGAGTATCGTTGAATAAATAAAAGGCATTTTAAAAAATCTGTTCAAAGTACAAAATGCTGTGGAGTTCATGTAAAATGAATATTGAGAATAAATGATATGCCATAAAACCTCTGAAAATGTAAAAAGTCTGTTTTCATTGGAACATTGATATAGAATTTATATTTCAGGGTCTACAGGCAGGATAGATAAAGAGATAGTGAAGGCAGTGGCTACTACTAGTTACAAAAGCATTCCAGTAGAATGAAGGCAGAAAGTAGAACTTCATCTAGCAGTAGCAAGAAGATCAAGTACAGTTTTTAATATGATGCACAACTGTGTCTTCTCAAAAGAGGAAAATTCAATAGAATGACTATCATAAGTCATTTAATGAAAAAATACGAGTACATGTTGCTAAATTTTTGCTTTTTCTATCACGTAAGAGCTCGTAGAGTCCTAAAAGTATTTGGATTCCTTGACATAGCGTTTGGAGGTAGTCAAGTTGTCCTAAAGAGCATAGAATACTGCAGCTGCTGAGCTCGCTTGGCACACTTCCATAGATTTAGCCAGTAAGAATTTGGTGAGCCCAAATGGATTGGGAAAAATATTGAAAAGGAAGATCTGTATGTCAACTTCCTGTGTCCACAAGATGACACCAAACGGAAGAGAAAGATATAGATGATGAGTGGCAGGCAACTCTGTCTTGGAGGAACCAATCCTACACTGAAACTAAGCAGCTTTATACCCTGCAGCTGTACCCTAAGGAGGAAGGGGTGAGAGGCTCCATGGTTTTGTAACAGCCTGCCATAAGATGGAGAAGATAATGGGAAATAACCTGTGACAACTCTTCACAAGACTGCCTATTGTGCCAAGTTCCTAAGAGGATTACAGGGTGTTACAGGGAGACTTGGGTCAGACTGCATGTGAGCCTTGTAGGTTTAGCCTTGTGTATTCATGCAGTGTGGCCATGGGGCCACGGAGGAGCTGTTTTCTTATAGCTGTTTGCTACATTACAGAATAGGTAGAGGGTAAATCAAATCAAGATTAAAAAAATGTAGGAATAGAGAAGCTAGACACTGAATGTTTGCATTCCCCCAAAATGTATACGTTAATCCCTTATTCCCAATAAAATGGTATTTGGAGGCAGGCCTTTGGAAGGTGAGAAGGTTATAAGCCCTCATGAATAGGATTAATACCCTAATAAAGGAGACCCTAGTGTATTCCCTTGTACCATGTGAGGATACAGTGAAAACATAGCTGTCTGTGAACCAGGAAGTGATTCTTCACCAGACACAAATCTGCCAGAGACTTGTTCCTAGACTACCAATCTCCAGAACTGTAAGAAATGAATGTCTGTTGTTTATAAGCCACCCCAGTCTATGACGTTTTGTTATAGCAGCCTGAACAAACTAAGACAGAGAAAATCCTGAACCATTTCCTGAAGAGAAAAAAAACAACAACACAAAACAATAACAAATAAAACAGAAACAAGTGGATAAGATGCTACCATACTACCTCTGGAAAGTAAAATAGTCCTCAATTCCTCTACAATTAGCAGAATTAGAAAGAGTCATTTGAAGATGGAAAAATGGAAAGTTGGCTGATCCCATAACTGATAGTATTTTAATAAATAAGATAGTATATAATGTACTCCTTCACAGAGATTATGTAGCAATGACCATTAATGTTATATGAAAATAAATATATTACATGAAAGTTATAGGAATCTGAATATTCTAAATCGAATAAAGAATGAGTATCGATAGCCACCATTGATCTTTATTCAACCACTGAGCAAGGAGGGAGCCTACAGCCATTCTAATCTCCAATTTTGAATACATTTAGTCATTACAGTATCGAACAGTTGATGTGAAATGTACAACCCCTGATTTAATAAACATTACAGCTATCTGAAGTGAAGAACCTTAAAGGTTATCTAGAGCAACATGCCTGTTACATGGATGAAGAAACTGAAGTTTTTTTGAAGACAAAGTACTTTTACTAAATGCAGTGGCTGCTGCTAGAGACAGAGAGACAGAGACAGACAGACAGACAGCATACTCCCATTAGCATTTTTTTATAAATGCACAAAACTAGTGAAAATTTATGGGCAGAAATGAAAGTTTCTTTGCAAATTCTGAGAAGTAAGAGGTACGTTAGAAGTTTCAAATACATTGCCATATTTCCAGAACTCTTAAAGACTAGTACTGCCATCTTGTGTCTTTGTGATTATCAAAAACCTATGTAATTGTTTCTATTTTTATTATCGACGTGACTCGATTAAAGATACATTATGTAGTGTATATGATTGTATATTTCATATACTAGTATTAATTTGAAATAAAAACATACTTTACCTTAAAACTGAGTTTATAGAACTTAAAATAGGACTGAAAGTAGTAGATTATTATAAGATCAAAAAATTAATGTATTTTCTATAGGTGTCTTCTTTGTATCACATAGGTTACGATTTTTTTACCTATAGGAAATTAATAATGATAGACAAAGGCAAAAACATATGCCTATTCTATATATTAATATATGTTATATATATTAATATATTCTTTATATATACATATTCATTTAACAAAAAACTATTGCTTGGGTTTGTTGAGTGTATATTGAACTTAAAGTCATCTTTTAACAAAATTTTGCTCAAGAAAATATTTCTATTACGGTAAAACTGGGGGAAATTTTTAAATTTTACAATCACAGAAATGAAGACTTAACAGAGTCTGTTCTTCGTGGTGAACAGTCTCTTTGATAAAACATTACATAATTTGTAAAAATATTTCAATTTTTAAATAATAATCTGGATTATTTCAGATTAAAATAAATTCATTTTTAAAGAAGGAAACTGGCAAAAATTATTTTCATTAATACATTTAATATTTATTAAACTCAATAAAATATCTAATATATATTAATATATTATGGAGGAGATACATTAGTTAATGAAATGTTTACCACAACTTTGCAGTAGTAAGGGTTGAAGTGGCAAATATAATTACTCTTCTAAATATTAAAGACCTGACTTTCTGAAAAGTAGGTGAGTATTCAGTCAAATACTTAAAAATTAGAAAACTAAAGAACTCACGCCATGTATTTTGATTCCAAGTTCATTAGTCTTTCAACATCACAGTTGTCTTTCCCAAAACTGTCTGTAATCTATTCCTTACTAATAAAATATACTAAATCAATGATGTAGGTACGTGTTTTATAAAGGAAACTATTCTTTGCTTATGCATTCTCAGTGAGATAAGTAGATTGATGTATTGGACAATCCAGTCTATGTACTTTTATGAAATAGTTTGTGCTCTGCCAAATTTTATTCAACAATGTATTTCCCAATTCAGGTTGTTATTTATTCTGAGCATACTAAATGATTTTATTAAGGCATTTAAAACTAGGGTAGTAATTGACTGCCGCTGTGTGTGAACTACAAAAGAAAAAAGAAAAATACTCGATAAAAGAGATGACACTTTCCAATATTTTGAATTTTTTTAAATTGTAGAATAAGTGAGTGAGTTGCTGGTTTTGCATTTCTATTCAAAAAAGTTTCTAAGAGACAAAATAGGAATGAATAGAACCATGAATTCAATTTTACAAATAGCTCTTTCATGCATTATTCTAATTGTTCCTGAAAACAGTCTTAAGAGGCAAGCACTTTCATTAACATTTTACTAATGAAACTGGGACTCAGAGAGGTTAAATTACTTCCATAGACTAACACAGCTGTTAAATGATAGAATCAGGCCCCAAACACAGAATTTTAGATTTTACATTTTCATGAACTTCCATCATTCTACTATGTTAGTAGTTTTCCCCTAGATACCTATAGAAGTAGTTTGCTTGTCCTTTTAGGTATTTTTGTATCCTTACCCAAAATAAATGCTTGTTTATCCTTCATAGGTATATTACTCAAGAATGGTGAATTTTAGACAATTTTAGCTGCAGCTTGGACAAATAATCTAGAGAATGTTAAGTAAATCCTTAGGATTGGCATCTTTCTAGTTTTGATAATTCTGCGTACAATGTCCAATTAATATTTTTATTTGGTGTGTACATGTGTATGTACCGTGTTTTCCCAAAAATAAGACCTAGCCGGATCATCAGTTCTAATGTGTCTTTTGGAGCAAAAATTAATATAAGACCCGGTCTTATTTTAATATAATATAAGACCAAGTCTTTAATATAATATATAATATAATATAGTAATATAATATAATTATACTATAATTATACTATACTATAATATAATATAGTATAATTATACTGGGTCTTATATTAATTTTTGCTCCAAAAGACACATTAGAGCTGGTGGTCCAGCTAGGTCTTACTTTCAGGGAAACACAGTATGTCTGTTTCTAATTGGTTTTTACGTTATTGTGGGAAAATTCAAACATACTCAAATTAAACCAATATTATAATAAACCTCCCTGTATTCATCATCCAGTATTCTGGCATTTATGTATCATTGATACCTTCAACTATACTTCTTCTTATCACTAAAGGGGAATTATGAGGACAACATTGATAATAATTATGATGATAAAGATTGCCTGTGCAGTTTTTTTCAGGTAATATATGTTTTTACTCATTAAAATGTAGTCATCCTCATTAGTGTATATGTTTGAGTTTGCACAAAGACAGACACTCATGTAACCATTACCAACATGCCCAAATAATTTTAAAGTTGGAATAATAAAATGATAAAAAAAATAAGGGCATTAATATGATTTCAATGATCTAAAGTAAAAAATATATCTGGAAACTATAAATCCAGATAGTATCAAAGTTAAATATTTTAATTAGGCTATGTTTGTTTCCTTAAGCAGACTATTTAAATTACCTCAAAAAAAAAAAAAAAGGATGTTTATGAAGCCATGCACAAAAAAAGCTGGAAACTATCCCCATAAAGAACAAGAACCATAATGGCAGATCACAGGAAAGTAAGCCTTGGCATATATACGAGGTTTAACAAGCTTGCAAATCCATCCTAGGAAAAGTGCTACATACCTCATTGCTGAATATCACTATGGTCACCTTTGAAGTACTCCCCTTGGGAAGCTATGCACTGACGCCAGCGCCTACTCCACCCTTCAATGCAATTTTGGAATTCTTTCTGGAATGACCACCAGAGCTGTTGTTGTATTAGCCTTGATGTCCTGAATGTCATCAAAATATTTTCCTTTCAATATTTCCTTTATCTTTGGGTAAAGAAAGAAGTCATTGGGGTCCAGATCAGGTGAGTAGGGAGGGTGTTCCAATACAGTTATTTGTTTACTGGCTTAAAACTCCCTCACAGACAGTGCCATGTGAGCTGGTGCATTGTCTTGATTTGTTGGCGAAAAGTTCTGGTCATCTAACTTTTTCACACAGCCTTTTCAGTCAACACTTCCAAATAGTAAACTTGGTTAACTGTTTGTCCAGTTGGTACAAATTCATAATGAATAATCCCTCTGATAACAAAAAAATTTAGCAACATCGTTTTGACTCTTGTTTTGGACTCATGGAACTTTTTGGGTCATGGAGAATTGGCTGACTTCCATTGTGCACTTTGATGCTTTGTTTCAGAGTTATATTGGCACACCCATGTTTTATCACCAGTGATAACATGGCCCAAAACATCGTCTTGCCTCTCCAAAAGGTCTTGGCAAACTTTGACTCTCCTTTGTTTTTGCTCATCAGTGAGGTCCTTTGGGACCATTTCTGCACACACTTTCTCATGCCAAAATTTTCAGTTAAGATTTTCCTGTTTCTCTATCGATGTTTACTTGGTCTGCTATGTTTCTCACAGTCAGCCGACCATTTTGATGCACAATTTGACAAGTTTTTGCAGTCTTTTCATCAGTTCTGCTTGTCCCTGGCTGACCTGACTTCTCTTCATCAGTGACATGTTCTTTCCCCTCAAAAAAATGTTTCATCCATTTGTACACTGCTGTTTTCTTCATGGCTTTATCCCCATAAACTTGAACTAACATATCCCTGATATCACTTCCACTCTCGCCAAGTTTAACAAGAAATTTAATGTGTGTTTGTTGCTCCAATTCAAGCTCAGACATTCTCGTGGTTTCACACAAAAGCACACAACAATGATGAACACCACTCAGCAAGACACCACCACACATCGACACGAACACAGCTATGAGACACCAAGGTCATGAAACCTTACTGAGCTGTTTGTACAGTGCTGCCGATGTAAGTCCATGGTGGCAAGTTCACAAATTTAATTGTCAGATCTTGTACATTGAGGTCTTGAATATATAACTGAAGTATCAGCATTGACTCTGAAACAGCAACAGGGAAATTTAAATGTTGCGTCTTTTTTGGGGGAAACTTTTGCAAACAGTGTGATGCTTTATCAAAGACATCTATCCTAATAGAAATTGATCTACCAGAGTAGTGTTAAATGTGTAGTTGCTACACTCCAGGGGGCAGATATTAAATTTCTAAACCCTGTCCTGGCCTCACAGAGGCTTTCAGAGAGTCTGTTTCGGGTACCTCATTGAGAAGAAAACCTTTATCTTCCGGTGATTTGCCTTCCTCCCCAGTGATGCTCCAGAGTCCTATCACATGCTTTAGCTCAGGATGGCATATAAGCCTCAATTGCCTGGCTTACCTAGTTTTGAGTCTAGATAAGTTTTCCTACCTGTGAGTCTCATATTTTTATGGGGCTCATGTACATATGAAATTAACTTTGCCTTTCTTCTGATAATTTATGTGCATTTAATTCTTAGGCCAGCCAAAGAGCCTAGAAGGGAAGGAGAGGAAATTGTGCCCACCCCTACCCTACAGTTGCCTGTATGTAGTAACACTGTAAGGGCAGGTTTCCAACTGTGGCATGACCATGATGGCTTCAACACTCCCCTCAGCTTGACAGAACTTTAGACTGGCTTTTTCCTGACTTTAGGCCCCTGACCTCCCATTTCTTATAGCATTTACTTAAGAAGACTTGCAATTGTGAATTCTCTCTTTGCCCCTTTGAGATGTAAATATTCTGCAACCCAGGAATACCTTTGTCAATCTCCCAGAAGCCATCTCTCTGAAATATAACCATCAAGAAATATATGGCCCAGTCTCTGTGGGAGGCTAGGACCTTAACTTAAATAAGTGACAATTATGGTCCCATCACATTTACCATCTGCTCTCATGACGTCCCCTAATACTTCTCCATTGATTCATCCCAGGCTTCAAAACCCTCCTGGGCTTTGTTTCAGCAGAGTTGAGTTTAATCTCTGCCCTATTGTAAAATCTTGACCCTATTGCAGTAGTTTTGAGTAAAGTCTCCCTTGCCTTTTTAACACATCCTGTTTCTTTTCTTTTTCTTTTATAAGCAAGCAAACTACTAGATTTGAATGGACATGTTAAATTTAAGGTGGAGAACTGGAAGTTAAAATTTGCTTCTGAACAAAGCCACATTTCCTATCTGACTCCTAAGCGGCTTTCTTAGTTGGTATGGAAAACACCGAGAAAAGTGAGATAACTGAGAACTAAAACACCCAACATCGATTATCAAGAAATTTTCATAGATAGGTCATTTCCAAATAGTACTCCCCCCCCCCCCACACACACACACTTCTTTTTCTGAACTATCGAATGGGTGAGGATGAAATAGAATTCCCTGCCCATACATCAAATCCACACATTATTATAGGCCTGAAATTTTAATGAAGGGTAGAGTCTCTTACTGTTTTTTAAGTGAGGCACAAGCAAGTGAAGTCGTTGCTCTAAGATAAGCTAAGTAGCCAAAGACCTGGTAATATAATTCAGATTTCTCAGTTTCACTACTCTAATCTGCTTCTGTACTCATTTCCACCAGACTGCATTAGAAGGCATATTTTAAATCAAGATTTTATATAGAAAGGGAAAATGTTTTTCATGTTTATCAGATAAGCCCAGTTATTCACAATTAAAATGAGCTGTGCTCGTTAGCACACTGTAACCCATGCCCCTTAAGCAACATCAGGGAAGCCACTGTGCTCACTTTCTTCCTTCCTTTCATTGACCTTGTGCTCTCTTACACATGCACTCTAGCAGAAATGCTTCAGCCAAGTGGCAGGGTTAAAATAACAAGAATCTTGTATTATGAGCATTCAGTTCAGTTACTTTTCAATTGGACAATCCATGTTACAATTTGTTTTGTTCTCATAAAAAAAAAAAAAAAAAGATTGAGGGTCTACCTATTTGAAAATTGCTTCACTTATGGATGGTATACGAGGTATGATCAAAAGATATGGTGAATGTCTAAATTGAAAACATAAACATACATATATATATATATATATATATATATATATATGTTTTTTACTGTAATATATATATATATATATATTACAATAAAAGACACATTGCCATTAATCCCCCTCAAAATCCTCCCCCTCACTTCAAATACACTTATTCCATCATTCTTGACACTTTTTGAAACAGTTCTGGAAATCCTCTTTTGTGTATGTCTTTACTTCATCCTCCATAATGACAATCACACAGCAATGTCACACATCGCCTCTGGTATGGCAATTTCTGTCAAATAAAAACACTACTGTGTGTCCTCATCTACCTTATTCACCGGATCTGGCACCGTGCAACTTCTGGCTCTTCCCCAAAGTCAAAATGATTCAGGACATAGTGGCAGCCACGATAGCGCAACTAAAGGCACTCACGAAAGAGGACTTCCAGAACTGCTTCAGAAAGTGGCAAGAGCAATGGAATAAGTGTTCGAAGTGAGGGGGAGGATGTTGAGGGGGATTAATGGCAATGTGTCTTTTATTGTAATAATTCCTTTTTCAATTTAAACATTCACTGTAATTTTGATCACACCTCATATGTTGCCATATTGTCAGAAAATGAGGAAGGGATGGATTCTCTTTATGGTCTTATATAAAATCTCCTTTCTAAAGCCAGTCAATAGCTCTGTTCAGATTTTCTTTGGTCTAATTTTAATCTTATTTCATTGATACTCAGAACC
Organism: Rhinolophus sinicus; assembly: GCF_057876585.1. Taxonomy (NCBI): domain Eukaryota; kingdom Metazoa; phylum Chordata; class Mammalia; order Chiroptera; family Rhinolophidae; genus Rhinolophus; species Rhinolophus sinicus. Next base: position 20,341,386 of record NC_142517.1, read on the forward strand.
TCATATAATTAATATCCCTGCATTTATGCATTTGGTTATTACTCAAATCATATAATTATTCTTTAACACTTTATATTTCTCTGCAAAAAAACTATCAATATAAGTGTATCCTGAACATGTACTGGTAGATTTACTAAGTTCACCAGATAATTTGTTCTATGGAAGCCATTTCAAAACAATACAGCAAACCTCAGGCTCCTGGACAGCAATCCACAGGGTGGCTGGAGATACTTCTTGGCATAACACTCTTTCAGGTTTCTCCAGTTTTGGCTAACAGCAACTTACAGCCTCAGTTTACAGTCTGCAATGATGCACGCTGATGAGTGAGAGCTTTTCTCAGCATGAGTCTTATTAGCATTTTTGTGTGCTAGGCAATAAGCAACTCAGTATTCCGTGTATCCTCCCCTTTTCATTGCCCCAATCAGAAGGCTCTCATTTCTTTAAAGAAAAAAGCATTCTCTACTGACTGTACAAAACATTTTTTTTTTTTTTTTTAAGTTTGCCCTACTGGAGACAGGTGAAAGACTGACTTTTCAGGAGCTACATGGGAGACTACTTCCAAAGGTCCTTTGCATTAATATGTAAAGCAATAATCCATAAGTAGTACCTTTTGACAAACAACAGGTGGCTTTTCATTCTAAAAGAGGCAGTATCTTATTGTGAATCAAAGATATCCTGTGGTTCTGCCATCACTTTCCTGTACCTCCTACCAGCTCAGGGTATATAGATGTCTTAACAGACTAGAGCAGCCTTGCTCTCCTCAGAGTTGCTTTCCATGCTTAAATTGAACTTCAATGGTCCAGCAAGTCACTTCACCGGTGTACGCTTTCCTTGCACTCTCAAATCACAGGGGGCTTTTGAACTGAAAGTCAGGCTTCCTAATCAGAGAACAGAAAACATAATAGAACATTCTCTGTAAGAATACTCAATGCTGGAATAAGCACATGCAGTGGAGATTTGCTTTTGCTTTTAGCACATACTTACTACCCAAAACCATTTGCTCTGGATTGAAACACTTCTTATTGAATGAACATGTAATTCAGTTATGAAACAATTTCTAACCATTGATAATGTGCAGTGTTTGTTTGTGTTTGTTTGTTGTTGTTTTTATTTTTATGTTACTATAGTTAGTTGAGTTCACCAGAAAGATTAGAAGTGTTGAGATTACATTTTGGACCTAAAAGAATGAGAAATTGATTTTCCAAAAAATAAGATACAGATGCCTTCATTTTGTCTGAGATACTAAACACCGTATTGACATGCGCAAGGCAGGTTAAGACAAGTTAGATATGTATTTATGCAGCAGGAAGCCAACCCAGAAGTACCACAGAGAAAGGGACCCTCTCCCAACCTATTGTGTGTAATCTCACCCATAAAGTAGACATTACAATAGATGTGTGAATATTATCTTTTCTTCCAGAGAACGAGTAAGTTAGTGCGCGTGTCTACTGTATTTTTAACAAGAACTCTCAACCTTAGGATTTACAAATATTTGTAATCTGTATGATACACATTGGATTAGGTGTCTCCTAATTTGTGTGTGTGTGTGTGTGTGTGTGTGTGTGTGTGTCCATACACGTTTTTTAATGAAATACATATTGTATTTATCTCTACTTCTACTTAGTTACCAATCACTATATTTTGCATGTAATGATGTATTTTAAAATGTTCCTATATTACCAAAATTTCATAATACTCAGAAATGTGTTGAGTGACTTAATGAGCTAGATTAACTAGAAGGAATTTATTTAGTCAGGAATTAGAACACAAAACTTTAAGTAAATGTATTTGGAGCTGACTGAATTGAGAGTATTTGGTCAGTAAATCACCAAATATCCAAGATATTTTACTAGAGAGTGGAGACTGCCGTATCCACTAAGGGAAGTCACAAACATAATTATCTGCTCAAACTTATTTAGAGAAAGGAGAGAACATCCTAGAATAAGAAAACAGTGAAATATGAAATGTAGAAGATACGAATTTTTAACCAAAGTCACATAAACCAGAAATAAGATCTGATTATTAACTTAACTATAAAAATGTGGCTGGACCTCATCATTTTGGAGTGTGAGGGACAAAAGTATTTTACAACTTGCTAATCTCTCTTTCTTTCTCATCTTTAGACAGTCTTTACAAATGCATTTATTCAGGAAATAAACACCAGACCTAAGATCATGAGAGAAACTATAGTTGCTTTAGAATTTCTCAATGCTGACTTTATTTCTAATCTACAAAAATCTGAAAATTTACAACAGGCATTATATTGGTTTTTGTTTTGTTTCTATTGCAACCTGGCATTTAAATTTTATACTTCCCCAAATGAAGAAATTGAAGCTTTAAGAGTTTAAATGAGTTAAAGTTACTCAAGTAAGAATGCAGGAAGGTGCTCCACATCTGATTAAAAGAGCTTTCCAGCATGTCAAAGTACCTCTAAAATTAATAGTTTAATAATGTTTACTCTTTATTGAGTCTATTCTCTGTAGTAAGGACTTCTGATTTTATTCTGCTCTTGTGGTATCGTTTTTTCTTGTAGTTTTTAGCTGCATCTTATAGGTGAAGAAACTAAGCCAAGAACAGGTTGAGAAACTAAGCCAAGACTATTTTACACAATAAGAGTCAAATTGGATAGTTAAATCAGTCATGATTGAAATAAAACATATCGAAGTATCTGTGTACTATATATCTTCAGAGATAGAAATAATTGTCCATATCCTGGCTTTCTCTGAACTCTGAACCACAGATTCTCTTTAATAGCCTACCAAAATTTTCTGCTAAAATGGTTTTCTAGAGAATTAACATTTTCTGATAAACACTGTAACATTTCTGTATTTAAGTTTGATGTACTCAACTTGGGGTAAGGGGAGCCATGGACCCTGATAACATATAACGAACAAATAAGCAAATCGGATCTCAGTATAGCATTGATTAAAGCCATCTATATATCCATCTGTCTGTTTATCTGTCATCTATTGTATCTATCCATCTATCACCTGTCTATCTATCATCTATATGTTCTAAGCATGGAACAACACGAAATCATGGTTGCAGATGCTCAGTGCTTCTCCAATTCATTAGTGATACTGTTAATATAAACGACACCTGCAAACATGTCATACTTGAGCCTATATTTAAGAATTCCAGAAGAACACACATTATAATTAAATGGCCATATTTCCAAGGTCACTTGAATCAATGTAATGTAGTTACAGATGAAAAGCCAGCAAAATGACAAAAATTAGTAGCGAACACCATATCCAATGATCTCAGCTGGCAACTATTATAACTGTGTCTAAATGAACTACATAAGCTCCCGTGGCTATCTATGCAGATAATTCACTTGGATAAATGGATAGATTAGCCACTTAATTTAATTACAGACATATTGTAATCTAAATATTCCATAACCAAGAAAACATTTTAACCTTCCTTTACGCAGAAAAACATCCAGTTGTGTTAACTATGCTTTAATACTAATGAAGAGTGTTATCTAAGAGTGTTGTCTAAACTGGTTTACGCTCAGCATGAGTAAAAGATATAAGTAGCATGAGAATTTACCACAGTGACCCCTGCCATGTTTTAAAGTACGAGCAGACTAAATGTTCTAACTTAATGTATTTATGCAAAATACTATAATTTACATCAATTTTATGCCTGGACATTATTTATATTTTTGACTATGTAGTAATTATTCTGATCTGATAATCCCAGTAGAGTGTTTTGAAATTTCTGAAGGCTTAACTTTGTTTCTAAGTTAATATATTCCTCCTAGAGCTTAACCCATATTTACAAGATTCAGATGGGATTGTCCTGTTCCAGATTTAGGCATGTTCGTTGATATGCAAACCTACTTGTTATTTCTTCATCCAAATGAGAGAACATATTTTATCTGTTTATTTTTGTGGTTAACATAGAGCTGGGACTCCGCTGCAGTACAGATTCGTTTGAGTCACAGCATTCTAAAAGACTAGCTACAGACTGTTTTATTTCCTATCAAGCAACAGATATAAGACTGCAGTTTCAAGTGAGGTGACATGGAATTGGACTGTTGTGTTTTTAGCTATGTTCTAACTCTGAATTACTCTATTATGTTCCGTTACAAACCTTGTATTGTCACAGATAGTCTTTTACCTTTTTTTCTTTACACCTATTTTAGGGACTCAGATATTTTTAAAAGTCTATCAAATAAATTAGATCATCATGGCAGCTAACCTGGTTGGTGATACTCTCTACATATCCTCTTCTTGTAGCTCAAAGTACTTTTGATGGGAATATCTAGCCATCTAGCCACCTGTTGGGAACAGCTATACAAAAAAGGAAACACCACCACTTGATTAGGTTGATAGAGGGAGACTTACTTGTTGCTGAAACTATGATAGACAATAGCATACCAAGCCACATCTGGGCTGTCTACACACTGTAGAAGCTAAATAAACTTTCTGAGAAAGTAAAATGATTCCTTAAGAGATGGAGTGAAGTTAGGAACCAAAGAAGCTACCCACAGAGTAGAATGATCTAATGCAAGGCTGGTTTACAATAACTAAATTTGATGTATGATTTACAGTTCTGAAAACACAGCAGTACAAAATTTCTCAGCCTTATTTATTCTGTTCCTTTTTACTTTATAGCAGGGTAGTTTCAATCTCCGGAGGCTTCTTTAATCTCCTTTAGAACAGCTATTGCTTTTATATCCTCAAATGCAAATGTACTCTAAGATTTGTCTTAGACAGAGGGGAAAATGATATTTTGAAGTTATTTTATCTAGTTCGTGTGAATGCAGCAACTTGCATAGGAGAGAGAAAGAGAAAAAGAGAATGTGTTTAAGAGAGCACGCAAATGCCTTTCCTCAGGTCTTAGGAAAGTGGTTATTAATAAACACTGGTTGAACCTACATATATTTGAATTTCTTGCCTCTTGACTGCTCTTTTAAACCAAACTGCCTATTCTTGACATGTGGTTGGCAGAGAGCAGTCAACTATATCGAAGCCAAAAGGAAAAGATTTATAATTATTTAATAGAGTCCTATCATAAAAAATAACTCTGAAGGTCAATAAAGTGAAAAAGTGCTTTGGAGCATTACACATACTATTCTAACCCTGAACCAAAGAAAATATTTTTTTTTAAGCTTAAATGTACAAACACAGATACAGTACTTTCTATTTTTGTTCATATATAGAGTGTATCAGAAAGTACAAGTACGTAAAATGTGGTCTTTAAATATCTATGGTTTCTAAAAATATTAGAAAGGATATGCTACATTGCTAAATTAAAGTGTAAGCAATTCATAATTTTTCTGCATGCAACCAGGAGATATATTTTAATCACCTAGGGATAGACACACACACACACACACACACACACACACACACAGAGTCATTCAAGGTCTAATTAGTTGTAAAATTGAAAACCAGGATAATATTTACACTTTCATTGCTTCTATGATCACTATAGGGCAATGAAAACTAATTAAAAATACAGAGAGAAAGCAAGTGCACATCTGGTTTGACGGTGAGAGCCATGGGATATGTTTGTGTTTCTACAACTGACTATTAAAGTTCAAACTAGAACAAAGACCTTTGTCCCAAGCCATTGTTAAAAATGTTTATACTCTTCATTTGACGTTTTGCCAACTAGTACATCATGACTCACATCAATATACCTATGATTATCTCAACTCAACACAACAATCCAAGAACTGACACATTACTCTGACCAATAATTTATTATTCTAGCATTAAAGTATTCATATTTAATAACTTTTATTTTAGGTGAAACCCCAGAATTTTACAGATTTCACCAGTTTTTCCATTAATGTTCATTAGCTGTTGCAGGACCTAGTTCAGGACACTACACTGCATTCAGTCACATTGTTCCCTTAGTTTCCTCTTGTTTGTGACAGTTTTTCAGTCTCTCTGTATTTTTCATGACCTTGAATTATTTGAGGCATATTTTAATGTGTTTTATGTAGTGTGTCTCTAAATTAGGTATGTGCAATGCTTTTTTTTGTAATTAAACTGTAGTCTCTTAGATTCTAGAATACCACCTTTTCTTTTCTTCTTATCTCACTTTTCCTCAGTCTCATTGGCTTCTTTCTCCTCCTCTACAATTTTAAGTGACCAAAAAAAGTGTTCATGATGTGATATAATGGATGTGTTCCTTTTCTTGATCTTGGGTATCATTTCACAATGTATATTGATTGCATCAAATCATCATGTTGTATGCTTTAAATATATACAATTATATGTACAATTATATTTGTCAATTAATCCTCAATGAAGGTGGAAAAAAGGTTGAGTGAGTGACTCCGGCTCAGTCCTAGGTCCCATCATCTTTTTTATCTACCTCTTTTACTTGGGGATTGCATCAAGTCGTATGGCTTTAAATAACATTTATATAGAGATGATTCCCAAATATAACTCTAGTCCTAATTTCTCTTATGAATTCCAGTCTCATTTTTCAACTGCCTATTTGACATCTTCTTTTGATATCTAAGAGATTTGTCAAAGTTAAAATGTTCAGAAATATACTCCTAATATCCTTCCAACCCCACCCCCTTACAAAATCTGCTCCATCTACACTTTTCCTATCTCACTCAATGGTAGCTTCATTCCTTCAGGTTCTCAAGTCACAAAACTTGGAGTTAGACTACATTAGATTGGATGATCATAATAACGAGTTTAAAATTTTAAACAAAAGGCATTCTTTATTTATGGGCTATTCCAGTTTCTAATTAAAACAAGTTTAATAATAATAATAATAATAATAATAATAATGTACCAAAAGTTTCAAGAACCGATTTTCAGGGTTTTAGGTAGTTGAATTTTTGTTTTAAGCAAAACAGTGTATGTCTCAACATTCCATTAAACCGCCATAACTATTCTGAATATTCAGTTGATTACCAAGGATGTGATTATAAATTTCTGGCCTTCCAAGGCCCCCAAGCTTCTCTGAAACAGTCTTTTCATTTTTATGATATGGATTCAGATATATTGGGAAAGGAAGCCATCATTTATTAAACAATTATTAGCTGTCAAAACCTGTGCTTGGGCTATTTATATTCCAGGCCCACAATGTATTAGAAACCTGGTGACTTGTCTAGGATGGATTGACATTATTGGATATGCCTGGAACAGTATAATTTTAAAAGGATGACCTTCAGGCTGGTATTTGCCTAGGTGAGTCATACCACAGGGTCTGTCAGTAGACATTCAGATAATGTCCTGCTGGGACATGAAATATGTTCCACTGTTAGAAAAACATTAATCTCGAATCTAGGCCATCAGGTCTACTTATTATAGCAATTTACGTGCTCTATCCATCAAATAACATAATAAAACTAAAATCTTATGATTTTCATAGTTGGCACAAATGTAAATGAATGCATCTGTATATGTACACATAATATTTCAATATGTATAAACAGTTCTAAAAAACATTCTGACAATCACTTATGTCCATTGAATCAACAACTATTTATTATATGATAAAATGAACATTATAAATCTTTATATGCAGCTTACACTGAGAATATTGAATATTCAATATTTAAACCAAGAATTACAGATAAAATATTCTGAAATTCAAAGAAAGATTTACAGATAAAAACACTATATAAAGCATAAGATTTTCTCTAAGAATTCATTCAACTAATAGTCAGTCTTGAAATAGAAATATCTCAGAATATAGTTGCCAGATAAATACAGAACAACTAGTTGGATTTGAGTTCCAGATAAACAATGCATATTATTTTACCAATTCAATATTTGGGACATACTTATACTAAATAATGTATTCATCATTTTACTTAAACTCAAATTTAACTGGGAGACAATTTTATTTGTTAAATCTGGTAACCATAATTCTGAAAAAGTAACCCTTCTCTAAAATATTTATTTATTCAATACTTACTTATTTAGCACCTAGTATGTGACATTAATACTAATACACAGTCAAGGACCAATGAATAAGAGTTGATTCAGTTCCTCAAAGACCTTACTGTATAGGAGAAGAGAAAGACAAGTAAGTGGGTGCCTTTCTACTTCATGATAAGTACTACAATAAGTATTCACTGAGTACCAGGGCAGTTAGATGTGGAGTTACCTCAGTCATTTATGGCGGTTATTGAAAATATCAGAAAAGGGTCAGTATCTAAGTTAATTCCCGAAAGACAAGTAGATGTTAACCTGGAAAGGAAGTCATGGATCAAAGTAAGATGTGATGAAGTTTAAGGAAAGATACTCAATTTGAAAACTTAACATTCTATTTCCATCTTATTAAATAAAAACAAATGCTCAAAAGTAATGAATTCGATCTCTAGCTCTTTTATCTCTACATTGTATATTAGTCAGGGCCCAGTCAGGAGACTAAATAAGTAAATAAATAAATAAAACTAAGTTTTTGAACAGAACAAAATTTAAAATATTCTCATGGAAGTTTCATCCAAGTTTGTTATAAATGGCAGAATTTTGAAATTGGGCTATGTTATGCTAACTGAAATAAGACAGATGCAGAAAGATAAATGTTGTACGATCTCATATTTCCGTGAAATTTAAAGCAGGGAACTCACAGAAGTAGAGAGCAGAATGGTGGTTGCCAGGGGCTGGAGTGGTGTGGAATGGGGAAAATGGGGAGATGATAGTTAAAGGGTACAAAGTTTCAGTTATGCAAGATGAATAAATACTGGATATCTAAGGTACAGCAATACAATTATAGTTAACAATACTGTATACTTGAAATTTGCTTAGAAGATAGATCTTAAGTATTTTCACCATACACACAGAAAAGTGGTAACTATTTATTTAAAAAGATGGATATGTTAATTTGTCCAAATATGATGATTATTTCACAATACATATGTATATCAAATCATCAAATTATATAGCTTAAGTGTGTGTCATTCTTTTAAGATTTTTATTAAAATATAGCTAGTATACAATATTATATTCATATGACATCACACCTGTTAGAATGGCTATCGTCAACAAGACATAATAACAAGTGTTGGAGAAGCTGTCTAGAAAAAGGAACCCTCATACACTGTCGGTGGGAATGTAGACTGGTGCCACCGCTATGGAAGGCAGTGTGGAGGTTCCTCTAAAAATTAAGAATAGAATTACCGTATGACCCAGCAATCCCTCTTCTGGGTATTTCCCCAAAATATCTGAAAACGTTTATTCATAAAGATATATGTGTTCCAAAGTTCATTGCAGCTTTATTTATGGAGGTCAAGATGATTGGATATGCAGTATATATACACAACGGATAACTACTCTGTCTAAGAAAAGAGGAAATACTGCCATTTGCGACAATATGGATGGATCTTGAGATTATTATACTACCGTGTTTCCCAAAAAATAAGACCTAGCCTGAGAATCAGCTCTAATGCGTCTTTTGGAGCAAAAATTAATATAAGACCCAGAATGATATGATATGATATGATATGATCTGGTACCCAGTCTTATAGTAAAATAAGACCCAGTGTTATTATGTTATATTATATTATATTATATTATATTATATTATATTATATTATATTATATTATATGACTTCACTCATATGTGGAATATAAAACTGAAAGTAGCAAAGGGACAAGACAAACAAATAAAAAAACAAAAACTCATCGACACAGACAACAGTTTAGTGGTTACCAGGGAGTAAGGGGAAAGGGAGGATGGTAGAAGAGGGTAAAGTGGTTCAAATATATGGTGATAGAAAGAGAACTGACCCTGGGTAGTGAACACACGAATGTGATATATAGATATATAGTATAGAATTGTATATATAGTATAGAATTGTACACTTGAAACCTATGTAATTTTACTAACCATTGTCACCCCAATAAATTTAATTTAAAAATAGTTGTTCAAC